>NC_136415.1:293832678-294327678 GCF_051521515.1 Lactuca serriola | reverse complement strand
CTTACACAGATTGCTTCCACCTATGAAGACAACTCTATATTCCCATTTTGACTACCACTTCTTAACAAGAGTTGCCTCTTTTTAGACTATGTCAATATGGTCCTTCCAATATTAACAGTATACTTCCAACTGTCCTTGAGTAACCAATCTTTGGTAAACCTTAGATTGTCCTCGACAATTGCTTAATCACTTTAGCAATATCCAATTCTAGACATTTTTCCCCTTAATGCCCCAAGGCATTTGGAAAATTCAAAAAGGATAAATATTAAAGCACATGTAATCGATCTTGTACCCAAAGTAAATAGGACACGGTTCATGATGTTTCACATAAAGACATGGTTCTAGACCAGTCTTTTTCCATAATAATTTTTGTTTTCCATATTCTCAAAATTTGACTATGAAAAGGGATGTCGTAATCATAATCGAATTTTGAGAACGCAATATATAGAATTTTCTTAAGTTGAACCAATCCAACATGAAATTCATATATATTTTCTTGACTAAGGGTGATTAAAATCTCAATATAAGCTCTTTAGAATGATTATAAACTCAATCTAAGCTTTTTAGAATTGAAATGAAGTATAATTTCCTCTCCTTTAATTATAGCAAAACAACTTTTTCAACCCTTGCAACATCACGAATTGAAACTTTTGTTTTTTATAATTAACATTTCTAACTTGCAATACTTCTCATAATTTTCATGTTCCCACTAACATGATGATTATTAGCATAACACTTATGCTCCCACTAGCTTTGACGTGTATCCAGAAAACAGTTGGACCTCTAGAAGTCAATACTTTATTGACATTCTTACCAAAGTTCAGATTTCTGATACTAGATTGTTTTGATAAGACTTTAGCAAAATCATACACCTTATCTTAGATAGCTCACAGGTGTGTCTAAAAAATTTCAGAACTATGAAAAGGTATCTCAATTGTTTAGACTTTTCGCCATTTCTCATAAGTCAATGTTAGTATGTCGGTTAACCATGAACGCTCCACTAATGACTTTGAGAACTGCAAATATCACAATTGCTGTCTACTTAAAATCTACTTAGTGAAAGATATTCCTCACCATTAATTTCATGAATCAGAGAGAAAGCTTATGACACTTAGATTTTAGGGTGCATGTGTTCTTATCCATGTGAATTTGTCAAACCATAATCACAAGACTAGGTTAGTGACAAATCCTAACTCAAATGGATTGAACCTGTGCAATCTTAACTTCTTGCCACCTGGCAACACAAGGGTCTGCCATTGCTTCCAAGTAGTTATGCAAACAATTGAGTACATGTAGAACTCAAATGTATAACCAACTTTACTGGAATGAGCAAAGAAATGTCAACACAATAGGTTATAAACCTCTAGTTGTGTGCTAGTGATGAAATACATGTTTTATTCTTGATTACTTCTTGAAACCCTTTCAGGATCTTTTAGACTCCCACTGTCTCCTTGACCTACAATACTTTCTTGCCAAATATTCAAGAGATAGTGTGGATTCTAATCAAGACAAACACTTAACACAATTGGCCTTAGTTGGTCTTTGTTTTATCCAAAACATCACAACTTACCAATTTCAAATGTACAAGAGTAGAAAACTTTTACTCTTACATTTGACAAGTGTTATAAACCTTCTTTAAGACATGTCACTCAAGTTACAATCTTAGAGTATAACTCTAAGAATTGTTTTTCGAACGATGTATGAATCATCTTCTTGATTTAACCACTTCAACAATTCATAAGTCCTCTTCTTAACTATTAGAATGCACTTAGAGGATGAATTGCGATAAGGTCTCAAAATCATTAAGATGGTCTTAAAACATGATACTAAAGTACTCTCCCATCTTTTCAGATTTGAGAAACTTTTATCCTTCTGCTGAATTTGATTCTTCTTATTCATTCTCTCATACATTGAAAATTTTCCAATGTCTCAGAATTATACTTAAGCTTGTAAGTATAATCATATTTACTAAACCTTAGTAAATCATGACGAATAGTATTATCCATCTTTTGCGGTGAACTTTGTCTAGTGCACAAGAATGTTTACTTGATCCCTTAGCCATTCTCTTGACTCACATATACATTTGAACACAGAACTAATCTTAATTTTCCAAAGTTAAAAATTCTCATACATCATACTATACAACTTGCATGATTCCAAGTTTCGGTCCAATTGAAACTTGGGTGATGAGAATCTTTTCTTGTTTGGTAAATTTAGACACTACCACAAATGAGAGAATCAAATTCATATTTCCAATATTGGTAGAAACATACAAACATCATGTTTTTATAAATGCCATTATAAGGAGATATAAAATAAAGTAAAACAAACCTTTATTTATTTTTCAAAATGCGGAAAAACATTTCCTTACAATGTAACTTAAACTAAAAACTATTCTATTACGTGTTTCCTAGCAATCTATCATAACTCCTAAAAAGTAGATCAAGAATTCAATCTTCAACCAAGTGAAAGAAATCCATCTTCGCGATCAAATTCAACATACTCTTTCTTTAAGTTTCCTTCACTTTTCCTTTTGATTCTTAAAACATCAACATGTGACCCAGTCACATAACGTAATAGGAGTCTCAGAAAAGAAACTTAATGCAGTTAGTTAGTGGAATTTACCTGAAGTAGAGTCTAACTTATTGACTTTACCATCCTTATGATCTTTCAGGTAAATTTGGCAGCTTCACAACCAATGCCCTTTCCTTTTGGAAATAGAATCATATGGACCCTTTGGAAATGGTACGTGGGACAATCTTAGACTTAGCCTTTCTCTTTATCATTTGGTCATCCAAGTTGACTATGGCCAATCCGTTTCAATTGGGAAGAGAAAGCTTTTACTAGGTATCCAATGTAACCATTGTCAATGTCCATTGAAGGTTTGGACAGTTGATATTCTAATCAAATTTGCTTTACTAGTCCTCAAATCATTTCTGATTCAGCGGCACCAAGCAAATAGATAAGATCATTAAGGGTCTTGTCATAGTCTGTTTCATAGTAGTCCCAAATGAACTCACTATATGATTTACAAAGTGATTGAACATCCAACTTTCTTAAGACTTTGGCACCCGACTCTCCCGACTTATCAATATGTGACTTTATCTCCAAGATGTGAGCACACATAGACTTTGTTTTCCATTAGGGCTTGAGTGATCTTGAACTTGTGGGTTTGGGAGAATAATTGGAGGAGGTGGAGGAAGTGAAGTTCCAAGAGATTTGGGAAGATCATAGATGTCTGAACTAGACATCTTTTGGGAGATATTCAGGAAAGTTGATCTAAAGTCCTTAATATAACACCCAATATGAGATATTAAGGCTAGGACCCAACACAATATTTTATAACTTGGAAGAGGGATGCCGTAATCCAAGCTATAGAATATTTCAAGGTAGGCGAATGACGATTCACCAATTTCCACCATGAAAATGAAATAATTTAATTAGGTTTTACTTGGATTTGAAACTCCTAGATCTTTTGAGATTCATTGAACTATTCAATGGCATGTTTCAATCTCGAGTGTACCCTTTAGGTTTTGTGAATGGGATGCCGAGGATCACAAAACAAGGTGTGAAGTAACCATGCAAATATACTTCGTACCCTTAATATTTACCCCTCAATCGATGGGCCTGTTAACCACACACGCTCCACCGATACTATGATAAATATTAAGTTACCCTTTTCCTACCTTGTTAAATCCAGGTTAGTGTGCCGGTTAACCACACACGCTCAACTAACGGCTTAAACAAAGTGCAAAGTGTAATTTCATGGATTAGCACCTTATTCACATTTTCCTAAGTAACTAAGATTAGGAATTTATAAGTGTTTAATTACTTAGTATTTATCATTATACTTATAATGAAGGGAGAATTATAGTCCTTGTCCTACCCGTTCGGCTAACGACCCTCCACTAGTCAAGGAAGCGGTGGGTGAGAGTGGACACCCATTAAATTGCCATTTTATAGGCAGTAACCTTATACCCCCCCTCCCCCTTATAGACCGGCTTCGTGAATGAGGCCTACTAATGGTAAGACGACTTGCTCTTATACATAATATATATATATATATATATATATATATATATATATATATATATATATATATTAACTTATAATATTATAAAGTATAAGGGTTGAATTTTAACTTTTAAAATTCTAAGGGCTAAACTTGGAACTAAAGTATTCATTGGAAAACTTTACAAATTCCAAAACTTGAGGGCAAGTTTTGAAACTATTCAAAAACTCTTGGATTTTCATAACTTATGAGTTTAATTAAAGCTTTATTTTTTTTTTAATGAAGAGACTCTTGGACATCCATAACTTGAGGAAAAGTTATGAAGCCATAAAAAACTATTTATATGAAAAGACTCTTCATTTTTTTTTGTAACCTAAGCTATTTTTATGAGTTTTAAGATTCATAAATGTGACTTTTCATATAACTTGAGGAAAAGGTACAAAAACACATTTTATGATCAACTTTTAGATTAATTTCTATTGAAACCAACTAACACATATTTTTCATTAATCTAAAATATCTCATAAAACAAGCTAACACAAAAACTTTTGGTAATGCATAACTTGAGGACAAATTATAGACTCCATTAAAATACATTTAGATCAAGAATTAACTAACAAACACTTTTGTAAATAATTCCTGTGATCTACCAAAACTCATAAGCATGAACAATCCATATGAACAATTTCAAGAATTACATCAACATAAATAAAACTTGAAATTTAGATTTTAACCTTGAAATTGGTTTACTATAATCACTACCACTTTAAAAACAGGTTTTATATGTTCAAAACAACTTAAGATAATGATTCTAGACCAATTTAAGCATTAAAACCCGAAGATATGCTGTCAGGGGGTCCAACTCGTCGAGTGCATTAACTAATTCGGCGAGTTGGATGAGTTTACACTTGGACTTGTCGAGTCCCTTCATGGAATCATCGAGTCCCCTGCCCAGACAGCAAAAATCTTCGATTTTTCAGCAATTTAAACAAGTATAACAAGAAAACAAGCCTAGACTCTGATACCACTGTAAGGTTATGAGCATTCTAACACTCCTATGGTGTATATGCAACCCTATAAACCTTCGATCTATGTTTTCTCTATTATACAAGTAAATATTAAATATTCCAAGGTTTCATCCTAAGTAACATATTATGAAGCACCTATACAACAAAGTTCTAGTTAGATGACATACCTTTTGATGTAGCTTGATGTCTTCAAGCTTTAAGAGCTTAGCTGCAATTGTGTGGAAGCCTCAAGTGGAATCACAAATCACCACAACACATTGGAAGAAGTTTAGAGAATATGTATGCACACTAAAATCGGCCCACTCTTATGTCCTCACACACTAGTGCCATTTGTTGTGCCAAAGGCCTCTTTATATAGTATGGAAGATTAAGGTTCCATTCATATAAACCCTAATATCCATGACCTTTCATTTCATAGGATCGATGGGTTAAAACTCCAGAGACTATCCATGATAGCTTAGCCCAACCTAAATGAACATTGTCCATTCCATATATATATATATATATATATATAAGAGTCCATATTTAATTAGTTCCTTTTGATCACTTAATTAATTCTAAATTAATTCTTGATCAATAATAATTAAATAATATGATTCCATATTAATATATTAGAACTTATAATATATTAATATAAATCATAAATATACTATTCTCAAAAGACTAACCATATAAATTGTGTCGGTGAAGTGCAACCCAAATGGACCATGCTAAGTCGGGTCAAGTACATACCAAATATAGTTATGGACTTAGACATTAATCCAACTGTTTTTCCACAAGTTAGATCTCGAAGCAAAATGAATCCTATAAGCATTTAATATGTATATTTTTAGTGAATATAATCACAATTATGATAAAGAAATGGACTGATTTGTAAGTTTAACTTACAAGGAAGAGTGTTAGAAGCAAAATAGATGGTTGATTGGAGTTTACGACCAGAAGATGATGATGTTCTTGGGTTTACGACCACTTCAAGCATGTGTTCTTGGGTTTACGGTTGATGTTATTGATGAAATGAAGAACACTTGAAGATTTAACATTTTTCGGTCCAAAGATATGAAGATTGGAAGTGTTTGTAAGTTGATCACAAGATCAAGGTGTGATTCTTATAAGGTTCTAAGAGGATTTCACATGTTCTTGAGGAGAGAGGAGGTTTTCGGCTGATGATACTTGAGAGAAAAAGGCTTGAGTTTGCGGCTAGAAATGTAGATGTGAGGATAAATTCAGTCAAACACATATTTATAGGTAGAGTTCCTGGCTTAGAGGAGTTCACAGCCCACAGGAGGTTCATGGCCCGAAGTCTCGTTTGCGGCTCGAAGGAGGTTCATGGCCTGAAGGCCCGTTTGTGGTCCGAATCGTTTGCGGATTAAGCGAAGGTTTGTGTTTCTCGGGTGAACGGTCTTCGGTTCCAAATGTTTTTCCCTCCAAACTTCATAACACACTTGAATACAAGGTTGATACACCTTTAATTCATTACCCTAACTATATAAGATAATAAAAGAGAGAAGTTTGAATTTTATTTGATATGTTAGACTTTAGTTGACCAAGTTTGACTTTTACAAGATAGAAATAATGGGTTGTCACCGATTTGAGGAGGGATCCATATAAGAATCAGGGGTTGGTGGCCAGGATAGGCCAGAATCGATTGAGGATCAGGTTAGGGAGATGATTTAGGAGGAGGTTGTTTCCGTCTTCCGGTCATACTTGCCAGAGATGTTTTGGTCGATTAAGACCGCTATGGTGGAGTAATTTAATGAGCGATACGATACACTTTCTCATATTGCTGCTGCTGCAGCCACCACAACTGTTGCTATGTTCGAGATTGGCGTTGGGAAAGGCTTCTAGTATCGAGAACTTGACAATACAAAGCCTCCAACATTTGATGAAGTTCTGGATCTGATCGTAGCCATGAGGTGGCTATCCGACATCGAGGGATGCTTCTTTACTTGCTCTTGCCCAACTAACAAGATGGTCAAGTGCGCTCTAAGCCTTTTAGGTCTAGAGAGAAGGATTGGTGGAGACTTGTTACTAGCCTATGTTCTCTTAGGCAGAGGAATGTAGTGACTTGGGAGTAGTTCTATGAGATGTTCCGTTCTAGATACGTTCTGCTGGTGGAGTGGGAGAGGTTAGCCCAGAAATACTTTGATTTGAGATATGGGACTGATTCGGTGAAGAAGATCCAACTATTTCCCTGAGTTTGCTGCTTCTGAGCATGCTCAGATGACCCAGTACTTGAGCATGCTCAAGACAGACATCCGACAGTTTGTATCCACACAATGTTATGGTTCATTATTGGAATTGCAGGAAGATGCTAGGCGGTGGGAGATTAATATGGAGCTCCAGATGAGAGAGCAGAGACAGGCCCTGGCACAGTCGCAGCTGACGCCAAAGTGGTTCAAGGTCGTTGATGCTAGATCTCGGAGTCAGAGGGGCCACACTTGTGGGAAGTGTGACAAGGTTCATGATGGAGCTTGTGGGTCTTCTTCGATATGCCACAAATGTGGCCAGCAGGGCTACATTGCGAGGGACTGCCGACAACATACCCCTGTTTTCGGCATCAAGATTTGTTATCATTGTGATCAGGTGGGCCATATAAAGGCCCAATGCCCTTGTTTGCTCCTACACTAGCACATGAACCAGCGTCGGCTACTCTGAGGATCATGGATGGGAGTCTGGGCAGGGTGGAGCCAACGAGGGCTCGAGGTCGCACTTTCCAGCTCACGGCAGAGGAGGACAGGGCAGCACCAGACGCCATGACTGGTATGTTTTTTTTATTATTCTATTGCTTATGTTTTATTGTATGATCATGATTATGCTCCTAATACATACGTTCTTAGTGAACTCCTTGCTTGCTTTTGTGTTATTTGAATCAGGCACGAGTTAGTCTTTTGTGTCTTAATCGTTCAATAGGGAGTTTGATATGCCTATTGTGGAGTTATAGTGTCTATTGCGCTTTCTATTGCCAAAGAACATGGGGTTTCTGCATTCGTAGTATATTAGGATTGTGTATTGGAGATCTTCGAGGTGCCTTATCTGATTGATTTGATACCTATCCCCATGGGGGTTTGTGCGTGATAGTAGGTATGGACAGGTTAAGTAGGTTTAGTTCCATGATCTATTGTGAGGGCCAACAAGTGGTAATTTGAACCCCAAGTGGGGGAGAACTGGTTATCTATGGAGAGGGAACCAGTGTTGGTTCATGGTTTTTTCAGCAGCCAGGGCTCGGCAGTATTTTTAACATGGGTATGTAGGTTATCTGGCTTATGTAGTTGATGCCTGGGTTGGGGAACAGACTTCAGTTTCAGAAGTTCCAGTAGTCAAGGAGTTTGCTGATATTTTCCTGGAGGAGTTACCCGGTGTACCTCTTGAGATGCATGTTGAGTTTTGGATTGATATTTTTCCAGGTGCGGCTCTGGTTACCAAGGTGTCGTACCGCTTGGCACCGCCTCAGATGCATGAGTTTTCCTCTCGGCTTCAGGAGCTGTTAGGCAAGCAATTCATCAGACCGAGCATTTCTCCATGGGGAGAACCGATACTGTTCGTCAAGAAGAACGATGGTTCACACTGATACCGTTATCCCCTTCCGTGGATTGATGACCTCTTTGATCATTTGCAGTGTGTATCATGGTTCTCCAAGATTGATTTAAGGTCCAGATATCATTAGGTGAAAAAAAGAGGAGGACGTGGAGAAGTCCATGTTCCAGACTCATTATGGGCAGTACAAGTTTGTGGTGATGCCATTTAGGATCACTAATGCGCCTATTGTATTTATGGATATGATGAATCCGTTATGCAGGACGATGCTCGACCGATCTGTTATCATGTTCATTGACGATATATTGGTATATTCCTAGACCAGGGAGCAGCGTGAGTAGTACCTTCGAGAGCTTCTGGGAGTTTTGAGGCGGGAACGGCTATATGCCAAGTTCTGAAAGTGTGAGTTTTAGTTATGTGAAGTCCAATTCCTAGGGAACCTCGTTAACCAAGATGAGATTTTGGTCGATCCGGCCTAGATCTAGGTTGTGATGTAGTGGGAGGTTTTGAAATCTCCCTCTGAGATTAAGAGTTTCTTGGGTTTGGTTGGTTACTATCAGAGATATATTGTGGATTTCTCCAAGATTGCGGTACCCGTCACTCGTCCGACGATGAAGCGGTGGATTTTTGATGGGGCCCTAAGTAACAGTCAACATTTGAGACTCTTCGGCAGAGGTTATGTGAGTCCCCCGTATTGACCCTTCCAGAGGGAGTTGAGGATTTTCTGGTTTTCTGTGATACATCCATCACCGTATTGGGGGCGGTCCTTATGCAGAGAGGGCGAGTGATCGCTTATGATTCGTGGCACTAAAAGTTGCATGAGACGTAATATCCTACGCATGACCTGAGTTAGGGGGTAGTGTTTACCCATAAGATTTGGAGACAATATCTTTAATCCATAAATGGATTTATCAAGCTTACACACTATATTAGGGTACTCGTTGCTGACAAAACCTTCTGGCTGACTCATGTAAACATCTTCAGTCAACTTTCCATTAAGGAAAGCAGTTTTGACATCCATTTGCCATATTTCATAGTCATGAAATGCAACTATGGCTAACAGAACTCTAATAGACTTAATCTTGGCTACTGGAGAAAAAGTCTCATCATAATCCACTCAAGGAGTTTGAGAGAAGCCCTTTGCAACCAGTCGAGCCTTATAAGTGTGTACATTACCATCCCTGTCGGTCTTCTTCTTGAAGATCCATTTGCACCCTACAGTCTTACAACTTGGTACGTTCTCAACCAAGTTCCAAACTTGAATGGCATACATGGATTGTATCTCGCTATCCATAGCCTTTTTCCATTTAGCAGACTCAGGGCCTGCCATGGCTTTCGTGTAGCTGTTAGGTTCATCCACACCTACTAGTGTCTCATCACTAATAAGTGTTTCACCTTCCACAATAATATGGAAGCCATAGTAATGCTCAGGTGCATTCCTAACTCTCGTGAAACGCCTCAGAGGTACAGACTCGTCAATTGGCTCAACAGGAGTTTCCTCCTCAGGTTGAGGGCTAGGGTTTGAAGTTCCTTCATCACTTGACTCTTCAAGTTCTTCAAGATCAATTTGCCTCCCACTCTCTCCTTGGCTTATAAACTCTCTCTCTCTCTCTCTCTCTCTCAAAAAGACTCCTCTTCTTGCTACAAAGACCACATTATCACTAGGTCTGTAGAAGAGGTAACCAAAGGATCTTTGTGGGTAGCCGATGAAAATACACCTCTCGCTTCGGGGTTTTAGATTATCATGAGACTCGCGCCTCACAAAAGCCTCACAACCCCAAATATTGATGTGGTCTAGTTTAGGTACTTTACCAGTCCAAATCTCGTGAGGATTTTTGGCAACTTTCTTTGTAGGGACTATATTAAGAATATGGGCGGCAGTCTCTAAGGCATACCCCCCGAATGAGATTGGTAGCAAAGCTCGACTCATCATGGAACGAACCGTATCCAAAAAGGTTCGATTACGCCTCTCAGCCACACCATTCAACTGCGGTGTCCTGGGAGGTGTCAATTGTGAGACAATCTCACATTCCCTAAGATAGTCGAGGAACTCTGAACTAAGATACTCACCACCTCGATCGGATCGAAGCATCTTAATGTTCATGTCGAATTGATTCTCGACTTCCTGTTTAAATTCCTTAAACCTTTCGAAAGTCTCTGACTTATGCTTGATTAAGTAGACATGTCCATATCTACTATAATCATCAGTAAAAGTCTAATAATAACGATTAGCATCCCTTGTGGCATGTTTGAATGGTCCACACACATCCGTGTGCACAAGATCCAACAAACCTTCACCCCTCTCACAAGAACCTGTGAAGGGTGACTTTGTAATTTTTCCAAGTAAGCATGATTCGCAGCTATCATCAGACTTTAGGTCAAATGACTCCAAGACTCCATCCTTTTGGAGTTGGCCTATGCGTTTCTTGCTTATATGTCCAAGACGACAATGCCATAGTGATGCTTTATCCAAGTTATTATTATTAACAGAATCAACATGCAATACATTATTTCCTAAGTTATCAACCACAGAAATGGTTTCATACACGCCATCACAAGGTATTGCTTTAAAAAAAAGAACATTATTAAAGAAAGCATTAATCGAACCAACTTCATTATCAAATGAAAAGGTGAAACCTTCTTTATACAATGCATGAAAGGAAATAATATTTCTTTCCGTTTATGGCGAATAACAACATTTATTCAAATCTAAACTAAACCCACTACTTAGCGATAAAGTATAAACTCCAATCTTGGTGACAGGTGAAGCTTTCATGTTTCCCATGATCAAGTTTATTCTTCCTTGCTCCACAATCTCACTTCTTCTTAGTCCCTGTAAATCAGAACAGATATGAATATCACAACCGGTATCAAGGATCCATGAGTTAGAATGGGGTGAGTTATTAGATAAGATAGTGTAAATACCTGCATGGTTGGGTTTAACTTTCCCATCCTTCACATCTTGCTGGTACTTTAGGCAGTTCTGCTTCCAATGTGCCTTTTCATGGCAATAGAAGCATTCAGCCTCTTTTGGGTCAGAAGGAGTGATGAAACCTTTCTTGGTTCCACTTGAAGAAGATCCATCAAGGGTCCTAACCTTGGTACCCTTCGAAGAACTCTTTCTCTTCTTCCCTCGTCCTTTCCCGATTGCCAAGACAGGGGCGGAGTTGGTAGGAGTAGGAGTAGTAACAACCGCCTTACCCTTAAGACCACTTTCCGCGGTCTTTAAGAGTCCTTGAAGTTTGCTGAGAGTGACCTTTTCCTTGTTCATGTGGCATGTCATGCGGAATTGATCATAACATGAAGGTAAGGAGTGCAAAATAATATCTAGTGCTAGCTCCTCGGGGAAGTTCACATTAAGCTTCAGCAAGCGGTGCACAAATCTTTGCATTTTCTGCATGTGGCCCGTGATGGGTTCTCCATCCTTCATTCGGGTTGTTATCATGGAGGAGATGATTTCATACCTCTCTTGTTGTGCACTTTGATGGTGTCTTTCCATAAAATCTTGGTGCATTTCAAAAGGGTAGTAGTCCTCGTAGGACTTTTGGAGGTCGGCTGTCATAGTGGCCATTATGATGCATGCAACCTTGGTGGCATCCATTTCATGTGCCCTAAAGTCAGCGATCTCTTGAGGAGTAGCAACTGTCTCATTAATCTCCTTAAGCTCCTTATCGAGGACATATTCTTTGTCCTCGTAGCGGGTAATCATTTGAATGTTTCTGATCCATTCATTAAAGTTGGATCCATCAAAAGTGACTTTCCCGCACAAGTTCATTAGAGAAAAGTAGCCATTAGGATTAGAGCCAGAAGCAGCATTGTTTGCAGACATCTGAAAAGAAGAAAAGTTTAGTCTAGAAATAGAGATAGTCCTTAATAAAACACCCAAATGTAGTATTAAGGCTAGGACCCAATCACAATATATTATACTTAGAAGAGGTATGTCGTAATCTAAGTAATAACATATTTGAAAGGTAGGTGAATGACAATTCACCAATTTCCACCAAAGTCAAAATATTAAAAATATTTAATTTGGTTCTTAGAAACTCCTAGATTCTTTTGAGATTCAATTAACTTTTCAAAGGCATGTTTCAATCTCGAGTGTTCCCTCCAAGTTTTGTGACTGGGATGCCGAGGATCACAAAACGAGGTGTGAAGTAACCATGCAAATTACTTGGTAGCCTAAATGTGTTACCCCTCAATCGATGTGCCGGTTAACCACACACGCTCCATCGATACTATGATAAATATTAAGTCACCCTTTACCTACCTTGTTAAGTCCAAGTTAGTGTGCCAGTTAACCACACACGCTCCACTAACCACTTAGACAAAGTGTAAAGTGTAATTTCATGGATTAGCACCTTATTCACATTTTTCCTAAAGTAACTAAGATTGGGAATTTAATAAAACATTTAGTTACTTTATAATATTCATCATACTTTTAATGAGAATTTATAAGTCCTCCCTCCACCAGTCAAGCAAGCGGTGGGTGAGAGTGGACACCCATTAAGTTGCCATTTTATAGGCAACAACCCGATACCCACCTTATAGACCAGCTTTATGAATGAGGCGTACTAGCGGTAAGACGACTTTGATCTTATACATACATACATATATATATATATATATATATATATATATATATATATATATATATATATTATTAACTTATAATATTATAAGTATAAAGGTTGAATTTTAACTTTTAAAATTCTAAGGGTTGGAACTAAAGTTTTAATCAAGACTTTACTTGTTCCAAAATTTGAGGGCAAGTTTTGTAAACTTTCAAAAATTTTCATTTCTTATAACTTATGAGTTTATTAGGGTATTAAAAATGAAGACTCTTCATTTTTATAACCCATGTGTTCTTTTAATGGTTTTAAAGCAAAGTGACTTTTGGTTTTCCGTAACTTTAGGACAAGTTATGGACTCCATTAAAACACATAATGATCAAGAATTAATCTACTACATAGGTTACAAACAATTCCTATGATCATCTAAACATCATAAGATCAAGAACATGAATATGAACACTTTCATGAATCAAAACTTACACTTAAAACTTTGTAATTTTGATAACTTGTTGTTGTAAATGGATTAGCAAAGACATTATACCATCTAAAACAAGTTTTTCAAGTACCAAAACAGTTTAGGGTAATGTTTCTAGTCCATTTCCAGCAACTAAAGTCGAAAATCTGTATTCTGAGGCTCCTACTCGCTGAGTGCATGAACCTACTCGGCGAGTAGGTTGAAGATTCACATGAACTCAGTGAGTCCCCCATGGACTCGGCGAGTTCATCAGGCAGATTGCACAAAATCGACTTTTTCAACTATTTAGCACAAATAACAAACAAACAAGCCTAGGCTCTGATGCCACTGTTGGGTTTTGAGCATTCTAACACTTCCTAAGTGTACATGCAACCCTAATAACCTTGGATCTATGTTTGTCTAATAATCATGCAAAGTTGTTTTCCAAGGTTATGAACCTATCTAGCATACATGGGGTACAATTTTAACTTGAATAATAGATAGAACTACATACCTTGTTGTTGAAAGTGTTCCATGAAACCTTGTGAGCCTAGCACCTCAAGTGTGATACCTCAAATGCTTCACACAACACCAAATGCAAAGAATAAACTTGAGAGAATACTCTAACACATGCAAAATCGGCCAAGCCCTCTTGTTTCTTAGTGTAACCGATTTTGGGGAGAGTTACATTGCTTATATAGTGTGTTACATTAGGTAAACCCTAATGTTCAATGACTCTTCATTTCTTGATCCATGGGTTAACTCCATGGAGCATCCTATGGGGGGAACCCAACTTGACAATCCATGGAGCCTCTTAGTCCACTATATAAGATATGGAAGATTTACATAATCTACCCATATATCTAATTAGTTATCTTTTGATCACTTAATTAATTCTAAATTAATTCTTGATCAAAACTAATTAAATAATATTATTAATATATTAGAACTTATAATATATTAATAACCCATATGTGTTATTTCTCTCATTTGGTTTATTCAATTGCATGGTGCCACGCAACCCAAATGGACCATGCCGGGTCGGGTCAAGTGTTTTCTAGAAATAGTTATGGACTTAGACACCTTATCCAACACTAGGTTCAGGCGGGACTTGACAGATAGTGCTGGAGGAGGCTCATAAGTATGGATTTTCTATACACCTGGGAGCCACCAAGATATATCGAGATTTGTGATTGAGTTACGGGTGGCCGTGCATGAAGAGGGAGATAGCGTGGTATGTCGAGAGGTGCTTGAACAACAGGATGGTCAAGGCCGAGCATTAGAGGTCACATGGCAAGCTGCAGCCTCTAAAAGTTCCCATGTAGAAGTGGGAATAGATCACCATGAATTATATCACCAATTTACCAAAGACGGCTAAGGGTTTTGAAGCTATATGGGTCATCATGGATCGATTGACCAAGAGTGCCCACTTTTTGGCAATCCGGGATAGCTCTTCGGCCAAAACGTTGTCCGATAGGTATGTATGGGAGATTTTCACTCCTTATGGAGTTCCTTTCTATATTGTTTCAGATCAAGATGTTCGGTTCACTTCTTGTTTTTGGCAATAGTTCCACGAGGAACTAAGCACGAGGTTACATTTCAGCACTACATATTATCTTTTGACTGACGGCCAGGGTGAGCGGACTATTCAAAGCCTTGAGGATATGTTGTGGGCCTATGTTATTGATTTTGGTGGGAGTTAGGATTCCAACCTACCTCTTGCCTAGTTCTCATACAACAACAATTATCACTCTAGCATTGGTGCTCCCCCGTTTGAGCTCTTCTACGGTTGGAGATGTCATACCCTGGTTTGATGGGGAAAGGCTAGTCATAGGGTCATGGGAAAGACCGAAGTAGTACTTTAGACCATGGAGCTTATTTAGTAGATTAGACAAAGACTACAGACCGCTCAGAGTTGGCAGAAGAGCTATGTTGACTGACGACGATTAAAGTTGGAGTTTTAGGTCGAAGATATGGTGCTCCTGAAGGTCTCGCCCTAGAAGGGATTGAACCGATTGACAAATCATCACCTCTATGTCACTCCAGTAGAGTTAGAATTCCACCTAAGTTCAATGGTTTCCATATAGCTATAGATGGTGATACGTTTATTAGTGATACTACGCTGGAAAATTTTGATGAACCCTATAACTACAAGGAAGCAATGGCAGGCCCTAAGGCAGCCAAATGGAAAGAGTCGATGGACAACGAGATCAAGTCCATGTATGACAATCAAGTTTGGAACTTGGTTGACAATGTAAAAGGTCGGAAGACAGTTAGATGCAAATGGATCTTCAAGAAGCAGACCGACATAGATGGAAAGGTACAAACTTTCAAGGCTCGACTGGCTGTGAAGGCCTTTACTCAAAACACTAGGCTTGACTATGATGAGACCTTCTCGCCAGTAGCTAATATAAAATCTATGAGGGTGATGCCAGCTATAACTACGTTTCATAACTATGAAATATGGCAGATGGATGTCAAAACCGCTTTCCTTAATGAGAAGTTGACTGAAGATGTGTACATGAGTTATTTAAAGGGTTTTGTAGATACCAAGTATCCGAATAGAGTGTGTAAGCTTGAGAAATCAATCTATGGATTGAAACAAGCTTCTCGCAGATGGAATCTTTGCTTTGACGAGATGGTCAAGGAGTTTGGATTCTGTAGAAATGAAGATGAATCTTTTGTATATGTCAAAGCGGGTGGGATTGTAGTCACCTTCCTGTTATTATATTTTTTTGACATAATTCTTATAGGAAACGACGTTCCATCTATGCAAGAGGTTAAGACTTGGTTTGGAAAGTGTTTCTCTATGAAGGATCTAGGACAGGCTGCCTATATTCTGGGAATAAGAATTTTGAGAGACATAAGTAAAAGACTGATTGGACTTAGTCAAAGTACATACTTGGAAAAGGTACTAAAACGTTTTAGTATGGAAAATTCCATGAAAAGAGAACTGCCTATACAGATCAACACCAAACTGAGAATGGTCAGTCGTTAACAGGGAAATATAGGTAGAGCTTATTGGATAACAGTTAAGAATATTCTCAAGTATCTCCGAATAACTAAGGATTGTGTCCTTGTGCTAGGTGGCAGTGATACGTTGAGAGTAATTGGCTAAAGTGATGCTAGATTTTAAACAGACAAAGACAACTTCCGTTCTCAGTCTGGCTGGGTGTTTACCTTAAACGCAGGAACGATAACCTAGAAATGTTCCAAGCAAGGGACGGTGGCTGATTCTACCTGTAAATCAGAGTACATATGAGTGAGTGAAGCATCATATAAGGCGATTTGGTTGAAGAACTTAATTTAGGACCTTGGAGTTGCTCTAGCCATCAAGAAACCAGTGGAGATATTCTGTGATAATGAAAGGGTGGTTGCCTTAACAAAACACCATTTCATCAGACATAGAGTAGAAGAAGGTCATATCGTCATGAAGAGGGTATCGTTAGAAGATAATCCTACACATCCCCTCAGAAAGCGTTTGAGTAGGATTAAGCATGTCTAGCATGCTAGGAGCATTAGTCTGAAATATGATATTAGTTTTAGTAGTTACATAGCAATTTTGAAACTTGTAACAATGTAAATGTAATTGACTTTTCATGATTAAATGATGGAGAATTATTTTTGAGTATTTTTTACTATGTTTTGTTAATTGTTTATTATTATGTTTCATTTGGCATGTTTTCCATCCCAAATAATTCAATTATTCAAACGTGCACAGTCGATCGTAGTTTGGAAGTCAGTAGTGAACTAAGACTATCGTGAACTGAATTATAGACTGTGTATAGAGTTTTATACATAGCAATAGTTTTGCTGCAATATTCATGAGTACTTTGAAATGGAGAATTTAAGTATTGGATTAACCACACCAAGAGAATTACTTCAGGGAATTTATCATGAGTAGTTTTGAGACGATACTGTCTTATACTCTATTAACGGAGATATATAAGTTGTGGTTTACAAATCAGTTGTGCGTTGGTAATATGTGAATGGATCAGTAACTTGTTGTAATAAAACATACTATTGTGTATGATTTGGTGAGTAGATTGCACAAGCATATAAGTTAAAGTTTATTTGTTCCTTTTGACCTAATGGGAAAAGCAATATCTTTGGGCACCTCGATGATTTGATGTTGAGTTTTGTGTCGGGCCTGGCCTGGACTGAATTGATGTGTTCAATTAGTAGTTCTTTTTCATTACAAATCAGAAATCAGGAAACAAAGTATTGGAGAATGAGTTTGATTTTGTTCGATGTCTCATATCAGCATGATATCATGCAAAATGGAGAATTATATGATCAATTATCTTAGGACGTGTAACTAACTAGGTCAGAGTTTGACAGCAACATTTGGTAGCTACAATTCGTTGATCGATTTTGAAGTTGTACTGGTAGTTAAAGTTTTAGACTTATCCAAGTGGGAGATTGTTGGATTAGGTGTCTAAGACCATAACTATAATTGTTATAAACTTGAATTGACAGTAGCACTGTCCCTTTGGGTTGCCCTTAAAGCTAGTAATCGGACAAGTTTATTTTAGAGAGAGAGAATGATTTAATATTGGATTAATAAATTGGAATATATAATTTTTTAAGATATTATGAGCGTAATATATTGATTAGAAATTATGATATTTTTTTAATAATTAATCAGAAACTAATTAGAATTAATTTTGGGATTAATTGGATTCATTCATAGTGTAGGGGCTGTTTGGCTATTTATTGATAGTTGAGGAAAAGGTTCTAGAATCTCCTTGTAAGAGGTTGGACGAAAACTTCTCCAAAGAGCCTAGAATTTCTGTACAAAGGCCTTTGGATGGAGGCTCATGGGTTGCTTGGTCACCAACCTTTGCGATTAGGGTGTCCGCCTTAAACACTAACTTTGGTTCTAAGCTACCTCACCTATATAAAGAGCCTTAGACTTTAAAAATTCGGCACTTCTAACCCTAGACGAGTTGTGGTAGAAATTCTCATCCTCTCTCTCCATAATCCTTAGTTGGTAGTACTGGGTGCGAACCACCAGAGGCACTACACTTGTGGTGCTCGCTGCCAAAGGTTTTGAAGAAAGAGGTTTCAAGATTGTTTACTATATCAATCTAAAGGTTAGTTTTTTCTTGTCTTATGAATTAGTTTTTTCATTGGAAAGTTTTGTAGACATAGTATTCACAATATGTTGCTAATATATGAAGGACATAGATCTAACTAGGTTAAATGTTTCCTAATGAATTAAATTGTTTTTGATTTTTTTCCGCTTAAGGTATTGTAGTTGTAACCTAGATTTCCCATCAGTGGTATTAGAGCCTAGGGATTTCTTTCATGTATATGCACATTGGTGAATAAAAAAAATGTTTTTAGTTAGATCCAAAAATCATGATCTAATCTGCCTTAACAACTTCTATATGATAAATACTTGCCATATTTTATCCCCAAATCCGATTTTGGTGCATCTATTATGATAAAATAAAAGCCTAGAAGTTAGGATATTACTATTTGACTTGATTAATTGGTTTGTGATTAATATGCTTGATTTTTAAATAATTAATTTGGATATTAATGGATATTAAAAATTAATATCAAATAATGTTTGGTTTATGTTAAATTTAAATTATTTTAATTTTTGAAATTTATTATAAACCTTAGTATTTTGAAAAGTTTAAAATACACCCTTATAATGTATGTAACACTAAAAGTCTAATATTACTATATGTATAGGACTAGGTCATTCAAACCGTTAGTACACCTCATTCACGATGCCGATCTATAAGGGGGTATAAGGAAACTGCCTATAAAATGGTCGTTGAATTGTTGTCCACTCTCACCCACCACTTCCTTGATTGGTGGAGGGTCGTTAGTCGAATGGGTTTGATAGGAAAAATTAATTCTCATTAATAAGTACAATGAATTAAATAAAAAGTAATTAAACCTTTTATAAAAGTTCCAATCTTAGTTACTTTAGGAAAAATGTGAATTTTTATACTAACCCATAAAATTGCACATTGCACTTTAAGAGTCGTTAGTGGAGCATGTGTGGTTAATTGACACACTAATAGGGACTAATAGAGAGTGGCTAAGGTGTCTAAAAAATTATAGCTGATTAATGGATCATGTGTGGTTAACCGATACATTAAAATGAGATGATAAATGACATCGAGAGTACCAAGCTGATTTGCATGGTTATTCACATCTTGTTTGTGATCCTCGGTATCTCAGTCGCAAATGGAAGAGCGTAATCAATATTAAACTTGTCATTGAAGAGTTTCAATGAATCTCAAAAGATCTACCAATTTAATCAAAAACCTAATTTGTTCAAATTTCATTTTCTTGTGGTGGTATTGGGAAATCGTTATATACCTACCTGTATATAATTTACGATTAGATTACGACATCCCTTTTCTAGGTTGTGAATTATTTGATTGTATCCTAGCCTTGATATTTCATTTTGGGTATTATATTGAGGATTGTTCTTATCTAACTAAAACTATCTTTCTTTTATAGATGTCTGTTCAAAATGATACTTTTGGTTCCTCTTCCTTCAGCAACAACAACAACTTCTCGTTGCTTAACATCTACTCGAGGGTGACGTATGGCACCAATTATAACGCTTGGATGCGCAACATAAAAATGGCTATTTGTTTCAAGGAAAAGGAGTATGTCCTTGATAAACCACGAGAAGACATAGACGAAGAAAAGGACACTCCTTAAGAGCTTGCTGAATTCAAGAAACACTACAATGATGCAACAAAAGTTGCTTGCATGATGGTGGCCAAAATGACTCCAGAATTGCAGTGATACTATGAGGATTACTGCCCGTACGAGATGAACAAGGCCTTATGGAGAAATACCATAAGTGATCTTGTCTGGAAAGTACGAGGTGGTAAAGTCCCTCATTGCTAACAAGATGAAGGAGGGAGAGTCTGTTAGCAGCCACATTCAAAGAATGCAACGATACGTAGACTGGCTTGTCAAGCTGAATGTGAATTTTGATAAAGAGTTGGCAGTTGACATAGTATTGAACTCTCTTCCAAGTAGTTATGATCAGTTCATATTAATCTATCATTTGAATAACACTGAAACTACTTTGTCTCAATTTTTCACACCCCTAAACCGGAACGGCGGAAACGTTCGGGGTGGATGACGTCGTATGTGGTATCACAACAATTATATCATAGTAATCATAGTAAACACAACCATTACATTAAATACATATATGAAAAAGGTATTTACATCTATTTGTTTCATATTTATATACATTAGAAAGTAGCAAAAGAAAGACGAGACCCTATACGCTCCATCTTCTCAAAAGTCTACCGAGGTACCTGTCTACTGATTTCCTGAGAATACAAGAAATTTTAAAAAGAGTATCAACATAAAGCTGGTGAGTTCATAAGCATGTTTATGTAATGAAAACCTGTCTTTGAATTTGTAAAATGTTTGTATTATTTCCAAGAAAATCCGATATTTACCAACATGTGTGTTTGATTCTGTGTATTGTAGTAGTGTAAAATGTATTAGTTTGCATGTCTGATTACCACCAACTGTATTGTATAACGTTGTTTTGAATGAAAATCCCTTTGTATGAAAACCCTGGCTATCACCATTAATGTATAGAATGTTCTATTTCTCATGAAGAAACCATGTATTTTCCACATTTATGCTAAATAATCATTGTTCATGTAAAGTATATTACAACGTAAATATATCGTTGTTATGTACTTGCTAGTTTTATGACCATACTAAACTTGATATGGTATGAATCGGGCACCAGTATCCTTTATGACTTTGTCAACCGTAGACCTGCCGGTCCTACTATAGCTAGCAGCATGGTGCGGGATAGACAGTCCCATATAGATCTATACACAAAATCATGTTCTCCCTCGAGGAGACCCTGGTTCATAAGAGTAGTCCTCCACTTAGTTATGTTTGTAAGCGCCCAAGGATGTGTCTCCAACTAGATTAACGACTTTACAAGTAATCATACAGGAAAAACCTTTTTATAAATAACAGAAAGGTTTATAAAGGGTGTGTGTATGTATATGTATTAACCATGTATTGAATTCCCAAACTATACCTACTATAGTTTGTGTGTATGTATGTATAACCTTGTATGAATCCCCAAACTATACCTACTATAGCTTGTGTGTATGTATGTATAACCTTGTATGAATCCCCAATCCATACCTACTATATTTTGTGTGTATGTATGTACTTGGTTTGTAAACTGTTCTGAAAACTATGAAATTATGTTTTCAAAATAAAAGTGTTCATTTTGCTCATCATAGTACAAAAGGGATAAAATATATAAATATTTTATAAAATGTGGAAATCGTTGACTATATTAATTTAATAAGTTTAAAACTTGATAAATTCATTTGTGTTTGGCTTGTATCCCCCCTGAAAACATTAAAAAGCGTAAAAGCGTAGGGGTATGAACTCACAGTTGATGTGTGAAAACGTCAACTGGAAATGAAGATCCTCGGGTCGTTGTACGTGGCACTTAACGAAATCCTAATATCATTAAATACATATATGCATCTAAATTAGCGATTTCGTTAAGTAAAGTTTTAGAAAAACACTTGTGTTTGGTGAAGGAATGTTACCGGGACTTGATTGAATCAAGGAAAACGGGTTTTCAGCACTAGGAAGGCTTTGCGGCCATGAAGAGTTTTCAGCCGTGAACTGGGGTTTACGGCCTTTAAAGATTCGATGTGTGTACGACCGTAAACGTGTTTACGGCCTTTGAAGATTTGATGATTTGAAGTATGTACGACCGTAAACTCAAGAACAATGATGTTGGATTTCGAGGTGAATGTGTTATAAATGACACGAAATGACCCCCAATAGTGATTCTCGATGATTTCCGGAAGAATAAGGGTGTTTTTGGTGTTTACGGTCAAGAGTCTAGAGAGAGAAGCAGAGAGTTTTCGGCCAGAAAAGTCTAAATGAAGGGTAGGGACATGTATTTATAGGGGGTTTTCGTGGTCAGTGGTGGGGTCCACCTGGTATTGACCGCAAACGAGTTTACGGCTGTAAACAGGTTTACAGCCGAGAACTCCAGTCAGGCCATGTACTGTTGTTTTGTTCGAAGGAAAACTCGAATTTTGCGCGGTTTTGGTCCCTACTCGTATATAAAGTTCAATTATATAACTAAATTGTTTTCCAAACAAAAGGAATTTGATGAGACTCAATAAAATTCAAATTTTATTAACGGAAATCGGTTAAAGATAACGGAAAAAGTTTCGGGTTGTCACATCATCCCCCCGCTAGAGGGAATTTCGTCCCGAAATTCAAACATTGAATACAAATCATGGACTCGGAAAGAGATGCATATATTTATGTTTCATTTGATCTGTGCGCTCCCAAGTGAATTCAGGTCCTTGCATAGCATTCCAGCGGACCTTCACTATCGGTATGCGACTTTGTTTTGTTCGTTTGATCTCTCGATCCATGATTTCGACTGGTTCCTCTATGAAGTGCACGTTCTTTTCCAATTTGATCTCATCGAGGGGAATCACAAGTGTCTTATCGAACAGACACTTCTTTCGGTTCGAGACATGAAAGACATGATGAATATTACTAAGTTCACGAGGTAAATAAAGTGTGTATGCTACGGGACCGATCCTAGCGACGATCTCGAATTGTCCAATGTATCTTGGATTCAGCTTTCCATGCTTTCCAAAGTGTATCATGCCTCTCCAGGGTGAGACCTTCAAAATGACACGGTCACCAACCTGGAACTCCAAGGGCTTTCATATCTTATTGGCGTAGCTCTTTTGCCTATCTCTTGAAGCTTTTACTTGTTCTTGGATTTGTATAATCTTTTCTGTAGTTTCTCTGATGATTTTCGGGCCAGTGAGAGTACTATCGCGGACTTGACCCTTTACTAGCTTTGTGTCACCCACCTCATCCCAACATAGAGGGAATCTGCACTTACGGCCATAGAGGGCCTCAAACGGCGCAACCTTTATGCTATTATGGTAGCTGTTGTTGTAGGAAAATTCGACTAAGGGCAAATGAGTGTCCCACGACATGCCGAAATCGATGATGCAGGTTCTTAACATATCTTCCAATGTTTGAATGGTTCTCTCACTCTACCCATCTTTCTGTGGATGCTAAGTTGTGCTCATATCCAACTTAGTTCGAAGAGCGTTCTGTAGTGACTGCCAAAATCTCGAGGTAAACTTGCTATCTCGATCAGAGAAAACGAACACAGGGACGCCATGCAGACGAACTATTTCTTGGATGTAGATTCGTGTAATTCTCTCTATTTTAAAGTTTTCCTTGAGTAGCAGGAAGTTGGCAGATTTAGTTAGTCAGTCGACAATTACCCATATGGCATCGTGCCCTCTCGGAGATCTGGGTAACTTAGTGATGAAATCCATTGTAATCTTTTCCCACTTCCACCTAGGTATTTATAGTTGTTGGAGTAGACCTAAGGGCTTTTGATATTCTACCTTCACCTTGGGAGAAGTCAGGCACTTGCCCACGAAGGTAGCGATCTCCGCTTTCATGTTCGGCCACCAATAGAGTCGTTTGAGATCCGTATACATCTTATCTGAACCTGGGTGAATAGAGTATTTAGTCTGGTGAGCTTCGTTCGTGACATGTAGATGTTAGTTGTAAAAGTCGAACAGTGTGTCTTGTAATGATTCGCATTTTGTATGTTATTTTACTAAGTCAATTTTATATGCGAAGTATAGCATGTGAAGTTTCATAGTATAAGACTTAGTATACTTTTTGTAAGTTCCCTATAAATAGGGACTTAGGCTTGAAGTAGAGATACGATATCGAAACACAATATCTCTCTTCAGCTTACTCTGTAATCAGTCTTAATAAAACGAGATCTGATTAATATTTACTTCGCGTTTTCATCATCTTTCATCATTCAAATCTATAGTTTTGTATCTTAAATCTCGATAACAATTCTCATCAATTGGTATCAGAGCAGGATTCAAACTGCTTAGATCTGATTTTTGTAGAAGAATCATTTGCTTTTTGAGTTGCAAAATTTACTCAAAATTTTCCGCGCAATTTTGGTTTTGAAAATCAGTTTTGATCTTCAGATTTGAATTGATTCTGTATTTGAATTGTTAAGTCGAGTAATCGATTAGTGATTTTTGATCAATTCGTTTGATCGAATTCTGAAATTCGTCAAGTTCTCAAGTTTTCAGAGATTTTTTGTTGTTCATCAATGGTGAACTTCAACATGAACACAATGACTTCTTTCTCTCATTTGCTTGGTTCTTCAACCAAAATTCCGATGTTGATTCCAGAATACTATGATCAGTGGGCTGATAGAATGGAAGATTACTTAAATGGAATAGATGAAGAACTTTGGAATTGTATCGATGGAACAGTACAAGCTCCTGCAAATGTTCAACAAATTGGTTCATCCACTGGATCTCCTGATGTTGAAGATCAACGAAAACGATTGAAGGATAATGAAAAGAGGTGCATGAGGGAACTAAGAGGTGCTCTACCTCCTGTGGTTTACAATTACATTCGTAGTTGTAAAACAGCAAAAGACATCTGGAATACTCTAAAAGAGAAGTATCAAGGTAGCGAAAAGACGAAGATGAATTCTGTGAAGCAATGTCTGATTGAACTGAAGGAATTTAGAGAAAAGGATGCAGAAACTCTTGAAAGTTACTATGATCGTCTGAATGAGCTTGTGTTTCGCTGCAATAGGTATGGTATCACTAGATCTATCATGGAATTCAATTTAACTTTCATTATGGGACTTCGCAAGGAATGGCGAAGTGTGAGCATGATGATTAAGAATCAACAAAGTTTTGATACAACCAAATTGAATGATATTTACAATCAACTAAAAACACATGAATATGAGGTCTCAGAAATGTATGAAGAATCAAAATTAGCTATTGGTGGTCCTTTGGCTCTAGTTTCAAAGGTATCAGAAAATGATGAAAAAGATGGATCAGATGATGAAGGATTTTTGATGAATTCCGATGATGAAGCTGTAGCATTCTATTCAAACAACAGAGTTAAAAGTTTTTCAAAAAGCCTTTTAATCCAAAAGGAAAGATGCATGATGCGAAGAATGTTACCACAAGGGCTGGAGGGGATGAGAGAAATAAGATGGAGAAAATTGTTGAAAAACCGAAAAATGCAAATGAAAAGAAAAAGTTGAAAGGTGATTCAGGAATCTATTGTCATTATTGCAATGGTGCGAATCATTTCGCAGCTGACTGCATGTTGCGAAAGAGAGAAGAGAAGAAAGAAAAAGTCAAAGATGAAGCATACTTCTCAGAGAAGATTGAAGAGTTACGAGCTAAGACCAAAGGAGTGTCATTGGTTGCGAAGGGAGAAACTGCTGAAGAAGAGAGTGGAACTTATCAGATCTGGTCTTCAGGATCTGATGATGAAGAAATGAGGCATCCCACACATGGAGCAATGTTCGCAAGTTTTGAGGATTGCGAAGAGAACATTTCAGGGAGATGTTTTGTGTCCAAATCCACTGACAAGTCACCCATGACAACCAAGGTACGTACAATTCTTGAATCTTTTAATATTCCTTTATCTGCTTATGATGCTGAAATTGTTTCATTTGATGATACCGTGGCTTATTTTGATTCTGTTATTGTGTCTGCTAGTAATGAAGCTAAGAAATTAAATGTGCAACTTAGTGAGACACGAAGAGATTTAGAAATAAAGAAGAGCAGAGTTGAAAAATTGGAATTACAAATCAAAAATATAGACTGTGATAGGAATAATCTTACTAATGATGTTAGGTTATTACTAGCACAGAGAAACATATATTGTAATTCTGCAAAACGTTTGTATGCAAAATTAACAGCTTTACATCACTCTTCTGATATTAGCAAAGAACAACATAGAAAACTTTTACCTTTTCTTGAGTATGAACGTGAAAAAGTTGATGTTGTTTCTTATGATTGCGAAAACACAATTGCTCAATTTGACAAAATACCTGATGATAGATATGCATATGGTATTGTCAAAATTGATGAATTTCTAAATGCTGATGAGTTGATTAAAATTGTTAATGAAAGTTTGACAAATAGTGAACAAGTGAAAATCATAAAGAAAACTGAAAACTCAACGCTTGCCTCACAATTGAATTATGCTGATATTGATGAAAATTCTGATAATGTGAGTGAAATCAGTGAGATAGAAGAGGAAGAAGAGGTTGATTGTTCTCAATTGTCAATCATTACTATCACATCTAAGATCAAAGGTAAAGAAATAATAGTTGATTCAATAGTAGAGGATGAAATTGATAAACCTTCAACTTCGCAACATTGTATGTTTGATAATGTGGAAGTTGAAAGCTGGAAATCTGATGACACGGATATAAATCAAGAAGAAAAGAAAGTTTCAACTGAAACACCTCAAAGGATTGTAGTTGATCAAGTGTTTGAAAATACAAAAGAATTTGATAAAATTTTAAATGATAAAGGCGCACATTATTTGGAAACCAACACTGTGGTATATCCAAATTTTGTATGTACTGATAAAACTATTTTTCCAAATCAAGTTTTTGTCACTACTGGAAATGCTGAGAAAGTTCATCCTGATTTTAATAAAATGATTGAAAAAGATAATCAAAAGTCCACAACTGAAGGTTTTTTTGCAAATCAAAACACAGAAGAAAACAATTTAACCAAAAATCCTTAGGTATTTCAAAAACAAAAATCAACACAAAAATGGGTGGTTAAAGGTGAAAAATCAAACAAAGTTTTTAAAAAAGATGAAAAATCAAAGGTTGAAGTGAAACTAAACTCTCATGAATTCAAATTGATGGTTGGAAATTTTTCAACAGAAAATAATGTTTCAAAAAGAAAAGCAAGAAAAGCAATATTCTGGCAAGTAGTGTCTAAGGAAAAATCAAGAGATGAAAAAGAACAAATTTCAAAAACATCATCAAGTTTTCGTAAACAAATAAACTCTGTTGACAAGGTTCCATATGTTCGCAAATATGACAACAATCGAAAATTTGAGAATTCGCACAAATTTGCAAATAATCAAAAGTTTCAAAATGTTGACAAATTCACGAATACTTCATCAACTTTGAAGAACTCAACTCAAGTCGAAATGAAATTTTCACCAAAATAACCAAATTTTCCAAATCCTTCAACATCAAAAACAACCAAAGTTTCATATACAAAAGGAAAATCTGATGTTAGAACGTTCAATCATTGGTTTGAAGGGAAAGGAAAGAAATATCAAAGTGGAAAATTTTTAGAAGAACAAATCAAAAGTGCATTTGATAAGTACACAAATAATTCTTCAATTGAGAGTGCATCATCTCATAATTCGCAAGTTCCAGTTCAAAAATGGAAACCAGTTATCAAAAATGCAAATGTTGTGAAGGATAATATTACAATTAATGGAAATCCAAAATTATTGAATGATTATATTTCAAAATCTAGAACTGATGATGTTGATATAATTGATTCAGTTACAAACAAAGTGAAAACATGGTTCTTAAATTCCAAAAATTTGTTTCATTCTACTAATGATGGACCCAAAAAGTATTGGGTTCCTAAATTTTTTCAATAAATGCAGGTGATATGTGACGAGCAATATGACATGAAATGGTACATTGATAGTGGTTGTTCTCGTCACATGACTGGAAGGAAAGAAAATTTGCGAGTTTACAGAAGCTTGGAAAACGCTGGAGTTGTCAAATTTGGAAATAATCACAAGTGTCAAGTGAAAGGATATGGGAAAGTCACAAATGGAAACTTCACAGTAAACAGAGTGGCATATGTTGAAGGATTTCAACATAATTTGATAAGTGTATCACAACTTGTTGTGGGTACTGGAAATCAAGTTGTATTCAATGAAGAAGGTAGTATCATTTCAAATGTCAAGACGAATGAAATACTCCTCAAATCCAAAAGATATGCTGATATGTTTACACTGGACATCAAACCAATTGTGGGAAAACCAGCTGTGTTTACTATCAAAAGCATCCAATGATCTTAGTTGGCTTTGGCATAGAAGATTGTCACACTTGAACTTTCGAAATATAAATAAACTTGTAACTGAAGATTTAGTTCGAAGGTTACCAGTACTAAAATTTGACAATGATTCTTTGTGTTCAGCTTGCGAACAAGGAAAACAACATCGAAAGGGTCATCCGATTGTGATAGATTCAAAAATAGTAGAGCCATTGGAACTTCTTCGCATTGATCTATGTGGACCATCAACTGTTGCAACAATAAACAAAAAGCGATATATTTTAGTTGTTGTAGATGATTTCTCTAGATTTACGTGGGTGTTTTTTCTCAGGTTCAAATTTGAAGTTGCACAGATGATGATTGATTTTATCAAAAAGATTGAAGTTAGTCTGAAGAAGAATGTATGGAAAATTAAAAGTGATAATGGTTCTGAGTTTAAAAATCAAACTCTTGACAATTTTCTCACAAGCAAAGGCATTTCGCATAATTTTTCATCACCGTATACACCACAACAGAATGGTGTAGTTGAAAGAAGAAATCGATATCTATGCGAAGCTGCCAGCATGTTTTACTCAGAATAGATCATTCATTCATCGAAGATTTAATGTTACTCCATATGAAATAATCAATAATCGAAAACCTAATGTAAAATTCTTTCATGATTTTGGTTGCAGGTGCTTTATCATTAATCTAACAGATAATTTGTCCAAGTTTCAAGCTAAAGCTGATGAAGGCATCTTCTTAGGATACTCGCAGAATTCAGTTGCATACAGAGTGCTCAACAAACGAACAAGAAAAATTGAAGAAACTTTCAATTTAACATTTGATGATTACTATCTTAAACAAATTGATAGTAAATTTGATAATAAACCAATACTTGTGGATTCAAATACTCCAATTGATAATTCTGAAATCAATGATTTTGATTATGACTTAATTTTTGGAATTCCTGACAGGGCCATTGATGCAGAAAATAATGCTCCTAATAATCAAACATCAGAATCCTCAAAACATACTGATGAATCAACGATAACTTGTGAAAGCACATCAGATGTTCAAAATCTACAAGAACATCAAGTTGAGGGGGAGCCTTCGCAAAATCTACAAGAATATCAAGTTGAGGGGGAGCATTCGCAAAATCGACAAGAATATCAAGATACAGATCATGTTGAGGGGGAGCATGATGAAACAGAGACAATTAATCTTGATAATAATGAAGAATTTCATGAAGTTAATGATAATTTTTCTGTTGCAAGATCTGAAAATGAAGAAATGTTTGAAGATGCACCATTAGAATTTGATCCAAATTTTCCACCACTCGAGAAATGGACAAGAAATCATCCAAAAGAACAGGTAATTGGAAATCTACAAGAAGGTGTGTTGACTAGAGCTCAAATTCGTGCGAAAAATGAGGTACTGAATGCAAACCAAGAACTTTGTATGTTTAATGTTTTTATTTCAAAAATAGAGCCAAAAACTGTCAAGAATGCTATGGAACACTCAGATTGGGTTGTTGCTATGCAATCTGAATTGGCAGAATTTGAACGAAACAAGGTTTGGAGATTAGTTTCTAAACCCTCTGATGTTTCTATTGTTGGATTAAAATGGATTTTTAAAAACAAAACCGACAAAGATGGCAATATTATTCGAAATAAAGCAAGACTAGTGGTAAAAGGTTATTCGCAACAAGAAGGCATTGACTATGAAGAAACATTTGCACCTGTTGCAAGACTTGAAGCAGTTCGCATATTTTTAGCCTATGCAGCTCACAAAGACTTTGATGTTTATCAAATGGATGTTAAATGTGCATTCTTAAATGGAAAACTCGAAGAAACAGTGTATGTTGAACAACCATCAGGGGTTTGTAAACAGTGAGTATCCTGATCATGTGTATGTCCTTGACAAAGCTGTATATGGGTTAAAACAAGCACCAAGGACCTGGTACGCAACACTTACAAATTTCTTGAAACAATCTAAATTTAAACAAGGATCAGTTGACCCCACATTATTTCGCAAGAAAGTTGGGTGTCATCTAATGCTTGTTCAAATTTATGTTGATGATATTATCTTTGGTTCAACTGATCCAGCATTGTCAATTGAATTTGAAAATTTAATGAAAAGTCAGTTTGAAATGAGCTTGATTTGAAAAATTAATAATTTTCTTGGTTTAAATATAAGGCAGAACAGAGAAGGAATCTTAATCAATCAAGAAAAATATACGAAGAACTTGCTTGAAAATTTTGGAATGCTAAATAGCACAAAGCTCAGAGTACCTATGGCAGTAGGAACAAGACTAACTCCTTCGTTAGATGCTCCTGCTGTTGATCTAACACTGTATCATAGCATGATAGGGTCTTTATTGTACTTAACTGCAAGTCGACCTGATATTATGTTTTCGGCTTGTTGTTGTGCTAGATTTCAAGCTAATCCAAGAGAGCCTCATTTGATTGCAGTGAAAAATATTTTTCGATATCTCAAGGGAACTGTTTCTTTAGGACTTTGGTATCCTGCAAAAACAGGATTCTTCATTCAAGCTTTTTCAGATTCCGATCTAGGAGGATGTACTTTGGACAGAAAAAGTACGACTGGTGGATGTCAACTTTTGGATGGAAAGTTAGTGAGTTGGCAATCAAAGAAATACACTTGTGTGGCTATATCAACTGCTGAGGCAGAATACATATCTGCGGCTGCTTGTACTTCGCAAATTATCTGGATTCAGAGTCAACTACGTGATTATGCAATAAACATGAAAAAGATTCCTTTGTATTGTGATTCGCAAAGTGCAATTCGCATTTGTCACAATCCAGTACAACATTCAAAGACAAAACACATTGCTCTTCGATATCATTTTATTAAAGATCATGTGGAAGATGGGAATATTGAAATTCATTTTGTCAAAACAACTGAACAACTTGCTGATATTTTTACAAAACCTCTTGATGAAATATCATTTGTTCGAATTTTAGCAGGTTTTGGGATGATTAATGCGAATTCAATTTTGTCAACACAAGAGTAAAAGCTTTGTTCAGCAGCTAAGAGTCGAAATCATTCAGAGGTTACTGTTCATTCAGAAGGCTTCGCATGGCTTCGCAACCACAGTTTTTCGCATCTGGCTCATAATCACTATGGTAAGGTTTACGCATACTGTTTTAGTTATGAAAAATCGAAAATCCAAAAAGATTTTATTTTTTTTGAAAAATTAAAAATCCAAAAAGATTTTATTTTTTTTTGTTCTTTAAATTTGAAAAATCAAAAATACAAAAAGATTTTATTTGTTTTGTTCTTTCGTTTTTGAAAAATTCCGAAATCACAAAAATATTTGTTTTCTTTGTTCTTTAAACTGTGTGTTGAGAATTTAATACAGGGCTACAATGCGAAGAGGTCATACATTTGTGTTTCTATGGGAAGGTATTAAATTTCTTTTACAAACTAGTTAGGATGTCCCTAGAAGCATGATGTTGTATGTAGACCTCAAGCCTCGAATGATTCTATGTGTGAAAAATGAAAGCCTTGATGAAATTATCTCATGAACATTTCTACCCAACAAGGCTTGTATTCGCATAAATCAACAAGAGCTACCTTACTCTTCTCAAATGAGTTAAGAGTTTTCTGTTTTGTCCACATAATAACAGAGGTACACTTCGCTTCTTAACCAATCTTTTTAAACCAAAATGTTCTTAAAATCCAAAAAAAAATTTGAAAAGATTTGTCCTTGAGGTCTTTGGTAAAACCAATCAAAACCTAGACAAATCACAACTCTGTGTTTAAGATCTAACATCATGAGTCCGTGATGAAAGTGAAACCCAAAAATCATACACCTTTAAGGAATTGACGGGGAACTTTGTTCCAGATTTTTACGAAACCTTTGTTTCAGTATCAAAAATTTCGAAACTTCAAATCATATTCAATTCGCATGCGTGGTCTTGATCAAATATTTATAACCAAGAATATTTGTTACCCAACAAGATCCAAAACAAATTTTCTCTTGAATATGATTTCAGTGTAAGTTTCATTCGCAAATTCTTGTCATGATAAATAATTTCACAAGCCAACTTGTCACTGACTACACTGGTCAAACAAGTAATTTCATTTACAATTTCTCACCTTATGTTAAGGCTGATATGTAATGAAATTTCAAACCAACCCAAAATGACTTTTAAAAGAAGCCCTTCGAAACTTCTTTACAAGTATTCGATTGTAATTCACGGGAAACTACACAAGCTGTTGATTATCTCTCTTGATAATTAACGAAGCAACCTTTTCCTGGGGTTTTATTGCATTCATGTCAAATTAATTTTTTGACATCACCACATTCCAAAAATTTCTTGATTCTTATCTTATTTCATTGGCACAATGCACACACGAAATCCTTGAGGTTCTGAGTAAAACCAACTCAGACTGATGATGTCGCAAGTCTGACATATGACTTCGCTTTAAATCCCAAAAGTGAAAGAGCCTTGCTTCCATGCGAAGGGTTTTACCGGTTCGGATTCTATAACGGATACTTGACAGGCTGTATACTAAAATTGGTTGGTATTCTATCCGGTTTTCGATGAGATGTGACAGTTACTTTTTGCTGCATAGTAATCTTTTACAGCAATGATCCGAGATTCAAGGTGCCACATCGGATAACATTAAATGCATCCCGCTTTAATTTCAAATCAAATTTTGAGTAACCTATAAAAGGGGGATGAAGAACACTGTGTACGGTTACGCAAACAAGAATTCTCATAAACCTTCAAAGCTTTCATCTTAATCCTAAACTTCCAATTTCTTTCAAACCCTAACAATGGCAGCCACAAACTCAAACACTGATGAGGTCCTTTCTCAATCCCTTATGAAGATTCAAAGCACAAACTATCAAGTTGATCCCAACGTATCCGCCTATCCAGAAGACTTGAAGATGCTCATCGTGGCTTTGAAACGATCACCGTTATCAACAGCCATGTTCCGATCATTCCCAGTACCGATGATATGGTTATCTCGTGCTGCATCCACGGCTTCCTACACTCACACGGCGGATGTGATTACCTTCAATCTCGTCAACAACAAGAGGGTCAAATTGTCCAAGAACTTGTTCGTGGACTTCTTGCAGATTCCCAACAACCCACCCTTTGTTAAACCTGTAAACTCCCAGATCATCCACATGTTCAATGAGATAGGACATCAACCGGAGTTGGAGAAGATTAGTGATTTCCGGAAGTCGGGATTGCCATGTATCTGGAATTTTCTATTTGGAATTTTCCTAAGGTGTCTTACAGGAAGATCAGTCGGGTTAGACAGAGGAAGAGTCGAAGTGTATGCCATGGTAATGGGTATCTACTATGACATCAATGTCAACTACGCGACTCAGCTTTGGAAGGAATTCGTTAAAAGTCTGGAAAACACGAATTCGGAGAAGGGGATATCTTGTGCCAGGTACTGGAGTCTGATCCTGGAGAAAGTATATGAGAAAGAAGCAATTCCAATCGTATCAGATGTCGAAGTTGCTGAGTTTTCGCTTTATCAATTTCCCAAAGTCGTAGAAGATGACGAAGCAATTTTTACCCGTGTAGCTCGCATTCCGGATGCGATGCTTCGCAAAGTATCTCCCACTCACAAAGTGTTGGTAAGATATTTGCGCAACATTGATACAGCTAATCAGTCAGGTGTATTACCCGAAGTTGCTACTCCGTCGAAGAAGAAGAAGGGGGGCAAGAAACCTGCGAAAGGTTCATCTTCACCAACCGTGCAAGATGAAATATTGAAGAAAGATGTTTTACCTTCCAAGTCTGGAGTGTTAAAACAGATTCGCAAGGCAAAGGTGAGTAGTAAGGGAGTTACTATTCGCAGCATTCCTGCCCCAGTATCTCCTGGAAAGAAACGTCAAAGGGCAGAAGACGTTGCAAAAAACATGCAACGAACTCTGGGCAAGAAGAGGAAGATGGTGATTCGCAATGAATCATCAAACGAAGAAATTGTCCCAGAAACACCACCCGTCACAACCATGGTAACAGTTTCTTTACCAATATCTCAACCTTCGCATATTTCCACCACTATTTCTCAAACCCAACCACTCGAAATAGTTCTTACCAAGTCAGTTACTGAGGAGGTACCTATTTCGGATATGGTTGTCAATGTATCCGATACGGGGGCACCTATCCCGAGTGTCGCATCCACACTACCAATATCCTTACCTATCACCACATTAACTACCACTTCATCTATATTCGATCATGCCCTTCAGAACCCATTCACCACCCTTTTTCCATCCCAATCACTTGAGAATCCTCCACCTTTGCAACAAATGTCGGATCCAGAAATCGAAGGAGGTGCTTTTGGAGGTGTTCTCGATGACATTACCTTTGATTCCGATGAAGAAGACATTCCTGATCATATGCTGATGACAGGAAAGCAGTTCAAGATACTGAATCAAAAATTGAAGGCTATTATCCAATCGCAAGCCGATTTTGGGAGAATGTCTTCAATCTCAGCAATGGAGGTGGATGTTATGATCAAAGGAGCTGAGAAACAAATAATGGAGAAAGTCGATCAGTCCGACAAAAATAACGAACTCCGAGTGCAAGCACAAGGGAATAATTTCACGTCTGCAGTTAAAGACCTAAAAGCTGCTACAAAAGAAAGACATCTTCTTTTTGTACAAGACGTCAAGAAAGTTCGTGAGGATGTCAACTTCAAAATTCAGGAGTTGAAGTCTGACCTTGCGAAGGATCTTCAAGCTGTGCATACAAGACAACAAGATCTTCACAAGCAAGTTGTGGAAATTTCGTCTCAACTCCACAAACTCAACAACATTCCTGTTGCTGATGATCACAAAGTTGCTACCATGGAGAAGTTTGATCACCTGATCAAATTGGTCACGGAGCTCAAATCAGTAGTTTCGCACTCAATTTCTTCGCAAATCCTTACTCCAGAATTCTTGTCTCTAAAGATTAACACTTTAGAACAAGCTATTCAAAAGGCTCTTGCTCCACTGTCCAATTTCACTTCTTTACTTCCAAAGGGTGATCCACCTGTTTTCACAGGGGCGCAAGGGGGAGAGAAAAGTCGAAGCAAAGAAGGTGAAGCAAAAACAGTGGGAAAAGTCATCTCGACTCAACTGGTTGCAACTCTTCCAATTCCTACTAAACCGATTTCTTCAACAACAATTACCACAAAAAAAATTTCCAATGGAATTGTTATTGGAGGAAACGAAGGAGGTTCGAGTTCTCAACTTCAGAAAGATGTAACAGGAAAAGGAAAGGGCATCCTGTATGAAAAGTCGAAAGAGGAGATAAAAGCTGATGCTGAGGCTGAACTTGAAAGAATGAGACAAGTCCAGAGCATAATGAGACAACGGGCAAGTGATCCTCCCTCAATGAACAAAGGTGATCCTGCGAAACTTTACTCTTACGAAACGATAGAGTCTAAAGTTGTAGGAAAGGAGATGTATGAGTTCGAGAAGAAGCCCAAAAGAAGTTACGACATTGCGAACTTAGATCACTGTCAGCTGGACTTCCCTATCAATGAAATGCTGTTCATCATAGCTCAATACAAGATCAGTGAGAAATTCGATAATCCGGATGACTACACTCACATAAAAATCAGATTTCATGCTGTTCTTGGAAAGAATCCTGATGAAGTCTGGTCCCTGATGAAAATCAAGAAGGTGCTAACAATAAAGAAGGATGTTCTGTTTGAAGACATGCTTCAAAATTTCCGATATTTTGTCATCAGGGCTGATAACAAACAATACGACTTCACTGTTGCTGATTTCCCCTTGATGAATTGCAACGATCTCATACAAGTAGCTCTTATTCTGAAGCACATGGAAGAGAACAAACTCAAACGATCAGAAACAGATGTTTTTAAAGTCAGATTCGCACATGTGAAGACTTATATCGACAACTACTTCGATTGTCTTGCACTTACTATTGAGGAGTTAGCGAATGTGCTTGGAAGAGAAGTGAAAGTTCCATGGGAAGATACTTTGACACAATCAGCTTTGTCGAAGTATGTCGTGGGTGAGATATGCCTTAAACCATTTGGCATGGTGTTTTCGGGAAGAGACACTAAAAGCAAACCGAAGAAGTTCTTGTTCAAAGCTTCAGAGATTGAAAGATACAATTCTTCGCAATATACGCACTTCGTTGTATGTATGAATAATTGCAAGAAAAATTACGAAGGTGACAAGAAGGACTTGAAGAAGGTGATCTCCTGGTATGGAGAAGTGCGAAGAACGATTCACTCTGCAATTCAAAAGCTTTTAAGTTGAATTGTATCGACTATTTACAAAGGGGGAGAATGTAGATGTTACTTGTAAAAGTCGAATAGTGTGTCTTGTAATGATTCGCATTTTGTATGTTATTTTACTAAGTCAATTTTATATGCGAAGTATAGCATGCGAAGTTTCATAGTATAAGACTTAGTATACTTTTTGTAAGTTCCTTATAAATAGGGACTTAGGCTTGAAGTAGAGATACGATATCGAAACACAATATCTCTCTTCAGCTTACTCTGTAATCAGTCTTAATAAAACGAGATCTGATTAATATTTACTTCACGTGTTCATCATCTTTCATCATTCAAATCTATAGTTTTGTATCTTAAATCTCGATAATAATTCTCATCATGACAATCTCCCTGAACCCGCCGTACTTCGGGGTCTAGATTCAACTCATGAAGTAGTAAACTCCGTCTCCCTTGACCTCTAAGTTCTTTTCCATTCCACTCCAAGCTTCATCCGACATGTTCTCTGGTTTTGAGGCTTCCAACTGAGCCTCCCTGATTTGATTGGATAAATGGGAATAGATAGTCATTGTCAGTGCCTTCACCCTACGACTTGAATACTCTTTTCGGCTGAGGGCATCTGCTACCACATTAGCCTTGCCGGGATGGTAGCATATTTCGCACTCATAATCACGGAGTAGCTCTACCCATCGCCGCTGTCTCATGTTTAACTCTTTCTGGTTGAAGATATGTTGTAGGCTCGTATGGTCGGTGAAGACAATGCACTTGGTTCCATAGAGATAACGTCTCCATATCTTCAATGCAAAGACCACTACTCCCAATTACAGATTGTGAGTTGTATAATTGACTTCGTGTGTTTTCAGCTGCCTTAAAGCATACGCGATCACCTTTCCTCGCTACATTAGCACACAGCCTAGACCCTGATTTGATCCATCACAGAAGACAATGAAGTCCTCCGTCCCTTCAGGCAGAGACAGGATAGGTGCGCTACATATGGCATGCTTTAACGTTTGAAATGTAGCGTCTTTCTTTCCTCCACAACACAAAGGCACACCTTTCTGAGTCAAGGTAGTTAAAGGCTTGGCAATTTTGAAAAAATTCTGGATAAATCTGCGATAATAGCCAATGTGACCCATGAACTGACGGATTTTTGTGGGTGTCTTTAGTGCTGACCAATTCTCAATCGCTTTGATCTTGGAAGAGTCCGCGTGTATGCCTTCCTCTCTAACCACGTGACCAAGGAAAATTACTTTTCTGATCCAGAATTCACACTTTGAAAACTTTGCATAGAGTTTCTCCGAACATAGTGTTTCTAACACCTGTCTCAAGTTCTGCCTATGATCTTCCTCGCTCCAATATTAGACAAGTATATCATCAATGAAAACGATTACAAACTTGTCTAGGAAAGGGTGGCACACTCGGTTCATCAAATCCATGAAAACCGCGGATGCGTTGGTTAGACCAAAGGGCATTACTACAAACTCATAGTGTCCGTAACGTGTTCGAAATTTTGTCTTGGGAACATCATTCACATGAACTCACAACTGATGGTACCCTGATCTTAGGTCTATCTTTGAGAAGTAACTGGCTCCCTGAAGTTGATCGAAGAGGTCTTCTATTATGGGTAAGGGATAGCGGTTCTTGATGGTGAGCTTGTTCAATGCACATCCGAAAGGATCCATCTTTCTTTTTCATGAATATGATTGGGGCTCCCTAGGGTGAGGAACTCGGTCTTATGAATCCTTTTCTGAGCAGCTCATTGAGTTGGTTGGATAGCTCTTGCATTTCTGCCAGCGCTAGACGATATGGGGATTTAGCTATAGGAGTAACTCCGGGGATTAAGTCGATATGGAACTCGACTTGGCGCTCGGGAGGGATTCTTGGAAGATCCTCGGGGAAGACATCCGGAAAGTTGTAGACTTCGGGGATGCTCTCGAGGTCCTTAACTTCATGCTTTATGTTAACGACATGAGCTAGAAATGCATGGTACTCCTTTCGTCGACATTTATGGGCTTGGATACATGAAATGGTATGAAGATTCGAGCTGAGTTTATCGCCGTATATTATGAGAGCTTCACCCGAGGGTAGATTGAGATGAATGGCTCTTTCATAACAAAGGATATCGGCACGATTGGGGCTCAACCAGTCCTTATTAATGATGACATCGAATCTTTTTATGGAAACTGGCATAAGATCGATTGGGAAGGAATGATCATTTAGGGTAAGGGTACAACCTATGAATATGTCGTTAGTGCTCTCTTTCTTTCCATTAACCATCTCTACAGTAAATATTTCGGTTAAAGGTTGTGGTTTACATTTGAGTAGATTTTTGAATGCATGACTAACAAAACTCCTCTCTGCACCAGAATCGAAACGAATTCATGCATAAGAGTTGTCAAGGAGGAACGTACCAGTAACAACTGTGGGATCAACAACTGCCTCCTCCTGGCTCGTTGCCAGCACTCTCCCTGTGTTTCCAACTGTTGTTTCCTTAGGGAAATTTCTCTTCAAATGCCCAACCTCCCCACAGCCATAACAGGCTTGACTGGCGCCTGCTCTAGGAGCCTGATTGGTTGGTTGGACTGGTGCTTTGCAAAATCGAGTTGTGTGTCCTTTCTTACCACAGCTGTTGCACAACATCTCTTGGCACTATCCATGATGATGGTAGTTTCACTTGTTGCATAGGGGTAGGTTTCCAACATAGCGGTTGGGGGTTGTTGGAGCAGCGAGAACTGCAGTAGGAGTAGTAGCAGCATGGACTGCCACTGTTTATTGTTTCTTGGAGGGCTCCTGCGAAGACAGCCCCTTATGTTTGTTCCAGAATTTCTTTTTCTTCCCACCACTCTCCTTTGGTGGTTTGGGAGCGGCTGCCACTTCATCCAAACCAACTCCGTGATCTATCAGAGTCTGTGCCAGGCAGTTGGCGCTATCAAACATGGTAGGCTTAGCAGCCAACATGTTCCTATAAGGATATCTCGTTGTATATAGTTTGGTAAGTTTTAGGCCTGTTGTGACTCCACAGTCACTCCCAAACACATGTTGGTCATGTCTCAAATAAATATAGTTTATCAGGCCATATTGACCCCAGACATGATTAAATAACTATCCAGGTTTGACCGCAGTGTCCAACATCCAAATACTTTTGTTTTGTTCTACTCATGATAATGTTTTCTGTTACGTATGTATGCCTGTATACTTCTTATAAAATACTTATATTTTAAAACTATACTTTTAGTTCAGAGCACTTTGGCCCCCTTAGTGTTTATAGTTGTATACCATGTAAGGTTCGGTATACTTAGTTCACTATATACAATAGCTCTGATACCAATCTATCACACCCCCAAACCAGAATGGCGGAAATGTTCGGTGGTGGATGACGTCATATGTAGTATCACAACGATTGCATCATAGTAATCATAGTAAACACAGCCATTACATTTCATACATATATGAAAAAGGTATTTACATCTGTTTGTTTCATATTTATATACATCAAAAAGTAGCAAAGGACAGACAAGACTCTATACGCTCCGTCTTCTCAAAAGTCTACCGAGGTACCTGTCTACTGATTTCCTGAGAATACAAACAATTTTGAAAAGAGTATAAGCATAATGCTGGTGAGTTCATAAGCATGTTTTTGTAATGAAAACCTGTCTTTGAATCTATAAAATGTTTGTATGCTTTCCAAGAAAATCCGATATTTTCTAACATATGTGTTTGATTTTGTGTACTGTAGTAGTGTAAAATGTATTAGTTTGCATGTCTGATTACCACCAACTATATTGTATAATGTTGTTTTTGAATGAAAATCCCTTTGCATGTATAGAATGTTCTATTTCTCATGAAGAAACCATGTATTTTCCACATTTATGCTAAATAAACATTGTTCATGTAAAGTATATTACTACATAAATATATCATTTTTATCTACTTGCGAGTTTTATGACCATACTAAACTTGATATGGTGCGAATCGAGCACCAGTATCCTTTATGATTTTGTCACCCGTAGACCTGCCGATCCTAATGTAGCTAGCAGCAAGGTGCAGGATAATCAGTCCCGTATAGATCTATACACAAAATCACATTCTCCCTCGAGGAGACTCTGGTTCATGAGAGTAGTCCTCCACTTAGTTATATTTGTAAGCACCCAAGGACGTGTCTCCAACTAGATTAACGACTTTACAAGTAATAATACAGGAAAACCTTTTTATAAATAATAGAAAGGTTTATAAAGGATGTGTGTATGTGTATGTATTAACCATGTATTGAATTCCTAAACTATACCAACTATATTTTGTGTGTATGTATGTTTAACCTCGGTGGTGGGGTCCACTTGGTATTAACTGCAAACGATTTTACGGCCGTCACCAGGTTTACGACCGTGAACTCCAGTCACGCTGTGAACTGCTGTTTTGTTCGAAGGAAAACTCGAATTTCGCGCGGTTTTGGTCCCTAATCGTATATAAAGTTCAATTATATAACTAAATGATTTTCCAAACTGAAGGAATTTGACGAGACTCAATAAAATTCAAATTTTATTAATGGAAATCGGTTAAAGATAACAGAAAAAGTTTCGGGTTGTCACACAATTGCACAACCTCCTTCGAACAGCTGAAGTGGGAATGAAGGGAAAAAGTGTTGCCTCCACTCTACTGCTGCTCCAGCTCTGGCCATAGGTCAAAGGAAAGTCCAGTTCTAATGCTCCCCATGTTTCTGACCCAAAAGAGGCCACTTTCTTCAACTGCAACGACAAAGGGCATTGGAAACAAAGTTTCTCAAAGTACTTGCAAGATATCAAGGATCGCAAGGTGAAGCCAACCTCGGCAGGGGCCACAAATAAGTGAGGATGTGGAGCATGGATGGATGAACTTAATCATGGGGAATAGGTGATTTTCACCTGTCACCAAGATTGGAGTTTATGGCTTAGTACTTAGTAGTGGATTAGGGTTAGATTTAATAAATTGTTTCTACTCATCAAATATGACACGAAACATCATTTCTTTTCATGTTTTGTTTTAACAAGGTTCTTAATGTTCTTTTAATGATGAGAATGGTTATATTTCTACATATAAAAATGGTATTTTTATTTTAAACCTTTGTCATGTGATGGTGTGTATGAAACTGTGATAATTGTAGACAATTTAGGTAATAGTTTTTTTTTCATATTGATTCCTCTAATAGATTAAACAAAGCATGTTTGTGGCATTGTTGTCTTGGACACGCTAGCAAGAAACGCATTACCCAACTCCAAAAGGATGGAGTGTTGGAATCATTTGACTTAAGGTCAGATGATACATTAGAATCTTGTCTATTGGGTAAGATGAAAAAATCACCTTTCACTAGTTCTTGTGAAATAGGTGAATGATTTTTGGATCTAATACACACAGATGTTTGTGAGCCCTTCATATCCACCACAAGATATGAAAATCGATTTTATGTGACTTTTACCGACGATTATAGTAGATATGGTTATATCTACTTAATCAAGCATAAGTTAGTAACCTTTGAAATGTTCAAAGAGCTTAAACAAGAAGTTGAGAATCAATTGCGAAGGAAGATAAAGATGCTTAGATTCGATAGAGGCGGTGAATATCTTAGTATCGAGTTCCATGTCTACCTCAAGGAATGTATAGTTTCACAATTGACACCTCCTAGAACACCACAACTTAATGGTGTAGCTAAGAGGCATAATTAAACCTTGTTGAACATGGTTCGTCCATGATGAATCGATCATCTCTTCCAATTTCATTCTGGGGGTATGCCATATAGAATACTGCCCACATTATTAATCTTTTCCCAATAAAGAAGGTTATCAAAAGACCTCACAAAATGTGGGCGGGGAGGTTCCCTTATTAGCACATATCAAGGCTTGGGGTTGTAAAGCTTTCGTTAACAGGAGACTCACGACAAGTTTTCACCTCTAAGTGAGAGATGTATTTTCATCGGGTTTTCACATAAGTCCTTTGGATATTTTTTATATAGACCTAGTGAGAACGTGGTCCTTGTAGCATAAAGGGGAGTGTTTCACGAGAGAGAGAGAGAGAGAGAGAGAGAGAGAGAGAGAGATCACATATGCAAAGAGGATAGTGGGAGTACCAATGATCTTGAAAAATTTCAAGAGTTAAATGATAAAGGAACCTCTAAAGATGCTAGGGTTCAACCAGAGGAAGAAATGCCAATTGAACCAATTGACAAATCATTACCTCTTTGGCATTCCAATAGAGTCAAAATATTGCCTGAGTTCTATGGTTTCCATATTACTACAGATGGTAATACATTTACCAGTGATAGTACACTGATACATTAAGATGAATCCTCTAACTACAAGGAAGAAATGGAAGCCCCCGAGGCTGCCAAATCCAAAGTGGCAATGGGCAAAGATATCAAGTCCATGTATGACATTCGAGGTTGGAACTTGGTTGACAATGTGCTAAGTTATAACACAGTTGGGAGTAAATGGATATTCAAGAAGAAGACCGACATGGATGGAAAGGCACACACTTTCAAGGCTCGACTGGTTTCGAAGGGCTTTACTCAAAACCCAAGGGTTGACTATGAAGAGATATTCTAGCCAGTAGTTAAGATAAAATCTGTTAGGGAGATGCTACCTATAACTACGTTTCATAACTATGAAATACGACAGATGGATGTCAAAATCGCTTTCCTTAATGGGAAGTTGGTTAAGGATGCCTACATGAGTCAGCCAGAGGGCTTTGTAAATGCAAAAGTATCCGAATAGTGTGTAAGCTTGAGAAATCAATCTATGGATAGAAACAAGATTCTCGTAGATGGAGTCTTTGCTTTTCCGAGAAGGTCAAGGAGTTTGGTTTCTCTACAAGTGAATATGAATCCTGTGTATATGTTAAAGCTAGTAGGAGTGTAGTCACCTTCGTGTTATTATATGTTGATGACTTACTTCTTAGAGGAAACGACGTGCCAAAACTGCTAGAGGTTAACACATGGCTTGGAAAGTGTTTCGCTATGAAGGATCTAGGAGAGGCTGCCTATATTATGAGAATAAAGATTTTGAGAGCCAAGAGTAAAAGAATAATTGGACATAGTCAAAGTACGTACTTGGAAAAGGCACTAAAAACCTTTCTGCTTACTTGCTATATGTCACACCCCAAAACCAAGAACGGCGGAAACGTTCTGGGGCGGAGGACGTCATGTATAGTATCACAACACAGTAAATGTAAATAAGTAAACAACATCATCCATTGCATTAAATATATAATTTTAATACAGGTGTGTTCTGTACAGTTATAGACACCGAAAATAATGTAACACAAAATAATATGAGATGAGTCTTGAATGCACTCCATCTTCTCAAAAGCTGGCCTCGGTACCTGTCTACTGATGACCTAAGAATACAAGTTATTTTGAAAGAGTTTATCAGCATTAAGCTGGTGAGTTCATAAGTATTTTAGTGTCAATGTTTATTGTCAAAAACGTTTGAACCTGTCTCAATGTATAAGTTTGTAAAAATGTAAGTAAATGTTTGAAAGTGTTTGTAAAAGTTTGAATCTCTCAGAAAATCCTATATTTTCTATAAAAGTAACCTTCTACCAAGGCTAAACTGTTTTGTAAACTCGTCTGTTGTAAAAGTGTGTAATTTACCCAAGTATAACTATCATTTGATAAAATATAGTTTGTACATTAATGCTTTAAGTGGGATTATCACTAAAATATGTAATGGGTAAATCATTGTAGTACTGTAGTTTTGTATAATAAGAACTACTGCTGTACTAATTACTACTACCTTAAACCGGATTTATATTAAGGTATATTGTGATAAATTGCACCATGCTATCGACTGGTAACAACGACATAATGAATGGTCGTAATAAAAGAAATGACGTTTGGCACCCGCAGACCTGCAGGTCCGGCTGTAGCTAGCAGCAAGGTGTAGGATAGTCAATCCAGTATAGATCTATACGCAAACTCACGCTCTCCCTCCAAGAGAATTCTGGCTACAACTTGGGCCATGACATTTAAGGCATGCTCCGACACAGTGGATCACAATTGTTACGTATTTATGTATATGTAATGTTTCTCGTTCTAGTATAGTTGTATGTGTACTTGTTTCTAGTATAGCTGTATATGTTCATGTTTCTAGTATATCTGTATATGTTCATGTTTCTAGTATATCTGTATATGTACTTGTTTCTAGTATATCTGTATATGTACTTGTTTCTAGTATATCTGTATATGTACTTGTTTCTAGTATATCTGTATATGTTCCTGTGTTACCCCGATGGTAACTAACTATTGATGTACTGATAAGTATGAATATGGAAGTACTTTTATGTCTATACATGTATATATGATATATAAGTAATATGGAAACGACCTTCGGATGGTCACCCGAAATCCCACCAGACCACATCCAAATCGAGGAAAAGGAAATAGGGCGGATGGCCTTCCTAAGCCCTTTGAACATTATTTATATATCTATACATATATGGGCATGCAATTGAATATATAAAAGCATAAATAAGTTTTCATAAGACATTTGAAGCATAGATATAATTTCAAGAGAAGATCGACTTGATGTCGATCTATAAAACAATTTGAAGGCATAAGTTGATAAAACAGTTTAAGTATAAGAAGCATTTGTTTGAATCACAGTCTATAAATAAGTTTGGATAGTAAAAGAGTTTGTAAAACATTTCAAAGCAAAGCAGTTTGATAAACAGTTTGAACAGTGGTAAAAATCGTTGTTTTCCTAGTTATTAATCACATGTGATTAAATGCAATCACATGTGATTGAAGCAATAACTATAAGTATTTGACTTGTATTCCCCCCCCCATAAAGTATTTAAAACATTTAAAATCATTTCAAAGGTTGATTCAAGGGGTATGAACTCACTTGTGGTGAGCTGTACGAATCGCAGTGTCGGATACCGTGCTAGGTGGCAAACGGAGACTTGTTTACACGCACGAGCCTAGTTATCATATAATAAGCATATATATAACTAATTAGACAAATAATAACTTAATAAATAAGTTAAGACACTTAGGAAACATGTAAACACTTTTTATAAGTGTTTAAGGTCCCAATGGTTGCATCTAAGTTGCTACGGGACAAGGCAAAAGGGTTTGAAACATCAAATGGCCTTGCATAAGGGTTCACCACCCAACAAACCCCACCCTTTGGAGTTTACGGCCGTAAACTCATGGGTTTATGGCCGTGAACTCCTCTCATGGTGGTTTTGGGTGTTTTAAAGTGCTATCTTGATCCTAGAACACTCCTAGCTTTGTTGGAATAACACATGAAGTAGTTTAAGGCCCTAGAATACTCCATAGGGGAGTTTACGGCCTAAAGTCCATTCACCCTAGATTTTACGGCCGTAAACTCCTATGGGGTGATGGCTTTTAATTGATTTGAGGCACTTACACATCAAGGATGGCTTCCATGATTTTATCTAAGGCTAATGGGGGCAAGAGGCACACTTTTGTGCCTTCACTTGGAGTTTACGGCCCAAGATATGTTCCTTGGCCGTAAACTCCTTTTAAGGAGTGATTATGATGTCTTTTCCTCTCCATTCAAGTCCCATGTGTTCAAGGTAAATTGTCTTAAGGCCTAAGGTGTGTTTGGAATGCTTTTTACCCTAGAAAAAGGGGTTTACGGCCCAAGAGGGGTTCTTGGCCGTAAACTCCTATAAACTTATGATTTTGAGGGGTTTTGATGTCCTAAATAAGCACAAGCATTTGAGGGTAAAGTTCTTAGGATTAAGGGGGTGGTTTAGGGCACTAAATGCCCTTGAAAAGGGGTTTACGGCCCAAGGAAGTTCCTTGGCCGTAAACTCCAATTACTTGGGTTTCTTGGATGATTTCTAGCCTAAAAAGATTATACACAAAGTCCTTTACAAGTTGTCTAGCAAGGAATCGGGTCTAGGAAGCATTAAGACTCCATTTTGGAGTTTACTCCCCAAGAACGTTCTTGGGCGGTAAACTCCCGGATCTTGTAATCTAAGCATGTTATTGATGTTAATAAGCACCTAACAAGTATTGAAACACATATAGAAAAGTAGACTCACAATATGGGATGAAAACCCGAAGATCCGTCAGAGAGAATATGGCTTTTCTCTATTTGGAATTGCAAATAATGAATTAATTTAGTTCAGAAAACTATTTATAGTCCTGGAATATTTTGACCGAAAATATTTTTATTCTGGATATTGGACTGCAACAATATGAAACTTGAAATGCCCAAATTTCACAAACCCAGGAGCATCCACTCTCCTGATATCTCCTTAAACATAAACCCTGCTGTACACAAACTTGTTCGGAAAAGTATGAAAATCACTGAAAATGAACTAGCTTCTATTGAATAGATGATGTTCGTACAAATGGAAATTTCGGGTTGTCACACTATATCCCCGCGTCCTTGCAAAGCTCGGCTCTTAGTACAGAAAATTCCAAGAAAAGAGAACTGTCTATACAAAGTAATGTCAAACTGAGTAAGACTCAGAGTCCGAGTCCCGATCCTGAGATAGAAGAAATGAGTAGAGTTCCATATGCTTCTGCAATTGGATCATTGATATACGCTATGACAAGTACTCGCCCTGATGTGGCTTCTTCTTTGAGCATGATCAGTCGTTATTAGGGAAATACGGGTAGAGCTCATTGGATAGCAGTCAAGAATATTCTCAAGTATCTGTGAAGAACTAAGTACTGGGTCCTTGTGTTTGATGGTAGTGATACATTGAGGGTAATTGGGTACAGTGACGTCAACTTTCAAACAGGCAATGACAACTTATGTTCTCAGTCTGGCTGGGAGTTTACCTTAAATGGAGGAGCGGTAACCCAGAAAAGTAATAAGCAAGAGACGGTAACTAATTCTACCTGTGAATCAGAGTACATACGAGCGAGTGAGCCATTAAAGGATGCAATTTGGTTCAAGAACTTCATCGGAGACCTTGGAGTTGTTCCAGCCATCAAGGAATCAATGGATATTTTCTGTGATAATGAAGGAGTGGTTTCCTTAACAAAGTAACCAAGAGATCATGGCAAATCAATACATATAGATAGAAAATACCATTTCACCAGCCATAGAGTTGAAGAAGGTCACCTCGTCGCGAAAAGGGTATCGTCAAAAGAAATTCTTGTCGATCCACTCACAAAGGGTCTGAGTGGTAGGGATGAGCATGGGACAGAAACGGTACCGACCTCTATCGATCCTAATTTCCCGAAAACTGAATTTGGTTGAAAGTCAATCCTGAGTACCGAACCGAATTAACATCATCGGTACCAGTGCCTGGAATGGTACCGGTTTTTGGTAATTTTACCGGTACCGGCGGTACCGATTCCTGAATTTCATGTGTTTGGAGTACCAAGTATCGTCCCGTATTTTTAGATTTGGTACGGTTCGGTACCGGTTCTGTTAAGGTACCGGTACGAGATCGGGACTTAGGACAAACTGCACATCCCTACTGATTAGGATTAAGCACGTTCAGCATGCTAGCAGCATTGGTCTGAAAGAGGATATTAGTTTTAGTACTTAGATAATTATTTAGAAACTTGTAACAAAGTAAATGTAATTGAATTTCGATGATTAAGTGATGGAGAATTATTTACGAGCATTGTTTACTATGTTTTGTTAATTGTTTATTATTGTGTTTCATTTTGCATGTATTACTTCCCGAATAATTCGATTATTCAAACGCCCACAGTCGATCATACTGTGACAACCCAAAATTTTCTATTCTGTACAACCCTTCGCTTCAATAGAAGTCAGATCAGCTCCTGCTAATTTTCAAGCTTTTTCAATAAGTTTGAGCATATTAGGATTAACACATTAGGAAAAATCAGGAGAGAGGATGCCCTAGAGTATTTTGTGCATCTTAAAAGTTTCAAAACTCCAAGAGTTTGGAGTTTACGGCTCAAATGATATTTTTGGACCAAAAACTCCATGGACTATATATATGGCACTTAGCCATTTTTAGTTCATTTCTTCCATTTCAGCTAGAGAAAACCCGATTTCTCTCCCAAGGATCTTCAACCGTTCGTCCCAAATTTTAAGTACTTCAAACCTAGAGTGTATTAAAGTGTATTACATGCTTAGATATCATTGAAAACACTCAAGAATCATAAGAAAAAGGAGTTTACGACCCAAGATCTTCTTGGACCGTAAACCCTAATTTGGGTGCCAAAGTACTCCCAATTCTTTCCTTATGCTTAGAAACAAGTATGGAACCTTCCTTTATGTGTTTAGCACATAAAAATCACCAAAATACCCATTTATATGTGTTTATGGTTTGGGGATCTTCCAAAACCATAAACACACCAAAGTGTGTTATAATGCACCATATTCCTTCCTTATTCCTAGAAACCAGCCTAGACTTTTACCTTGAAGTGTTTAAGACTTGAAAACATCAAAATACCATGGTCCATAGGAGTTTACGGCAACAAACACGTTGAGAAATGGTCCATGGGCCGTAAACTCCTTTTAGGAGTGAATTGTTGCCCTAATCACTTCCTAAGGCTTGGACTTGGAGTTAGGACGCTTCAAAATGACTTCTAGGACTTCAAATCAACAAATGGTCAAGGGATTATGAGCTTACGGCCATAAACTCAAGGGTTTACGACCGTAAACTCAATGAGTTATGGTCATTAAAGAGTAAACTCATGAAAGGGGTTCTTTTGAACCCTAAACTCAATGGCCTTGTCCGACAACACTTAGATGCACTCCTTAGCACTTATAACCCTTATATAAATTTTTTATCATGTCCTAGGATGTCTTAAATTTGTTAATTAGTTGTTTAAAGACTAATTGGATACATATATGTACTACTATATGTTAACAAGGATCTTTGTGTGTGTACAAGTCTTCACTTGGCACTTAGCATCCTACGACAGTCAATACATCCAAGCCACCAACTACAGGTGTGTTCATACCCCTTAATCAATGGTTTAAATGTTTTTAAATGCTTTTATGGGGGGGATACAAGTTGAATACTTATAGTTATTATATCAATCACATGTGATTAATAACTACCAAATCAATAGTTTTCTTACTATTCAAAATGTTTTACAAAACTCTTTATCAAACTGTCTTACATACTGTTTGTTTCCTTTTAAACTCTGTTACAAATGTGTTTTGAACAAAGGTTTCCTTATACTTAAACTGTATTATCAGACAAAATACTTTCAAATCGTTTTATAAACTGACATCAAGTCATCGTTTCTTAGTATTAAACTTTCAAAGGTTTTACAAAACTTCTTTTATGCTTTTATATTGTCAAATGCATGCCTAGATATGTATAGTTATATAAATAATGTTTCATGGACTTAGGACGGTTAGCTCGCTTTATTTCCTTTTCCTCGTTGGGATGTGGCCTTAGGGCATTGGCTGCTCGTCCGAATGTCTTCTAAATATTATTTATATATCATGTATACATATATAGAAATAAAAGTTCCTCCAGTCAGTTCAGTACTTTTGGGTAGCAAAGGCATAGTTTCGCTTATACATGTACACCATTAGTAACTGTAATAGGTATAGTTAGGATATACTACTTACCATTCCAAGTACAAGGAATCACACAAGACTCAGTTCATTCATGAGTCATTTCATAGATACGCTTACATGAGTACATAGATATGCTTACATGAGTACGTTTACATAGATACACTTATATGAATACATAGATACGCTTACATGAGTACGTTTACATAGATGTGCTTACATGAGTACATTTACAAAGATACGCTTACATGAGTACGTTTACATGAATACTTTTACATGGATACTTTTACGTAGATACTATATGATGAGTTACTATTACATATTATATGTGTAGATACTGTTATATAATTCTCCTTCTTATCTTTATTTTGTGATACATTCACATAATCGATGAGATAGATTGGAGTTAATATCCTAGTACCAAAGGATACTTAGCGGGACTAAGCATTCCTAAAACCTTGTTAGCTACATAGGTAAATGCACATCTACGGATGTCTACGGTTGATACCATTATAGGTATACTTTAAGGGGCTAACTATACCTACACCCAACTGTTAGCTACAGAGGTAAATGTACATCTACGGATGTCTACAGTTAACATTGTTAGTTATCCTAGAACAAAAGGATAATACTTAAGTTATTTATGTTATTACCTTTATCTTGTGAGTCATTCACATAACCGATGAGGTGAATTATATTTGTGTATCTTAGTTCCAAAGGATACAATTTCATATATTAATAATAATAGTCGTACAGTTAGGTCTTGGTAGAAGGCTACTTCCAAAACAGTCGGGTCTTGGTAGAAGACAACTTTCAAAACAGTCGGGTCTTGGTAGAAGGCTACATTCAAAACAGTTAGGTCTTGGTAGAAGGCAACTTCCAAAACAGTCGGGTCTTGGTAGAAGACTACTTTCAAAACAGTCGGGTCTTGGTAGAATGCTACTTTCATAACAGTTAGGTCTTGGTAGAAGGCTACTTTCAAAACAGTTAGGTCTTGGTAGAAGATTTCATCTATACTAATAGGAATCATAGGGATTTCTATGGTTTTCAAACGCTTTCAATTACTTACAAACATTTTCATACTTATACGAACATTCTTTCAAAACGATTTCAAGTCTTTCACTACAAATTTTACAAATCAAAGACACATTAATACTTATGAATTCACCAGTTTTTTGGCTGATACTCGCTTTCAAAATAACTTGTATTCTCAGGTCGCAAATAGACAGGTAGGACGACCAGGTTTTGTGAAGACGGAGAAATCAAGACTCCTCTTTTATTTTGATTGTTCATTATGTTGTCTTATACTATGAAAGAACACACTTGTAATTAAAATTATACTATTAATTCAATGGATGATGTTGTTGCTTGTTTACTACTTTGCATTGTTGTGATACATTACATGACGTCCTTCACCCCAGAACGTTTCCGCCGTTCTCGGTTATGGGGTGTGACACATACTTTTGGAAGTAATTATTGAACTAAGACTCTCATGAATTGGATTGTAGATTGTCTAAAGAGTTTTATACATAGCAATAGTTTTTTTTCAATATTCATGAGTACTTTGAAATGGAGAATTTAAGTATTGAACTAACCTACTCTCAGAAAATTACTTCATGGAATTTATCACGAGTAATTATGAGATGATAATATCTTATAATCTCTAAACGGAGATATATGAGTTGTGGTTTTCAAATCAGTTGTGCATTGATAATATGTAATTGCATCAGTAACTTGGTGTTACAAAACGTATTGTTGTGTATGATTTGGTAAGTAGATGGCACAAGCATATAAGTTGAAGTTTATATGTTCCTTTTGACCTATCGGTAAAAGCAATATCTTTGGGCCCCTCGATGATTTGATGTTGACTTATAGCGTCGGGACCATCCTTTACTGAATTGATGTGTTCAATTAGTAGTTCTTTGTCGTTACAAATCAAAAATCGGGAAACAAAGTATTGGGCAATGAGATTGATTTTGTTCCATGTCTCATATCGGCATGATATCTTGCAGAATGGAGAATTATATGATCACTTATCTTAAGACATGTTACTGACTAAGTCAGAGTTCGACAAAGGATTTTGGTTGTTACAATTTGTTGATCAATTTGGAAGTTGTACTGGCAGTTATAGTTATTAGACTTGTCCAAGTGGGAGACTGTTGGATTAGGTGTCTAAGCCTATAACTATAATTGGTATAAACTTGAATTGATATTAGCACAATCCTTTTGGGTTGCGCTCAAAGCTACCAATTGGACAGGATTATTTCAGAGAGAGAAAATGATTTATTATTTGATTAATAAATTGGAATATATAATTTCTAATATATTATGAGAGTATTATATTAATTAGAAATTATGATACTTAATAAATAATTAATCAGAAATGAATTAGAATTAATTTTGGGATTAAATGGATTAATCTATTGTGCATGGGTTGTTTGGCTATGTATTGATAGTTAAGGAAACGGCTCTAGAACCTCCTTGTAAGAGGTTGGACGACTTCTAGGAAGGGCCTAGAATTTTTTTCCAAAGGCTCTTGGATGGAGGCTCAAGGGCTGCTTGGTCACCAATAAGAGGGATTTGGGTTTCCTCGTTAAACCCTAGGTTTGGCTTGAAGCTACTTCACCTATATAAAGAGACTTAGACATCAAAATTTTGGCACTTCTAACCCTAGAAGAGTTGTAGGAGAAATTCTCCTCTTCCCCCACCATAACCCTTTTTTGGTAGTACTAGGTGTGAACCATCAGAGGCACTACACTTGTGGTGCTAGCTGCCAAAGGTTTTTAAGAAGAAGGATTCAAGATTGTTTACAATAATAATCTAAAGATTAGTTTTTTCTTCTCTTATGAATTGGTTTGTTCATAGGAAAGTTTTGTAGACATATTATTCATAGTATGTTGCTAATATGTGAAAGACATAGAGCTAACTAGGTCCCATGTGCCCTAATCAATTAAATTGTTTTTTATTGTTTTTTCGCTTCAGGCTTTGTAGTTGTAACCTAGATTTCCGTTCAGAAATTGGTCCCCAGTATATTGGACATCTTCGGGTGATTTTCAGGGTTGACAAGGTAGCTTACAGGTTGGATTTGTCAAGCGAGCTTAGTTAGATCCACAACATTTTCCATGTCTCTCATTTGTGGGAGTGTCTGTTGGATATCGAGGTAGTAGTTCCTTTATATGATATTCAAGTTAATGAGCGCTTGAACTATGTTGAGAGACCAGTGGCTATTCTGAAAAAAGTTGAAGGTCCTACACAGTAAGGAGATACCTTTGGTAAATGTACAGTGGTAGCATCAGAGAGGCTCCGAGTGGACCTGGGAGTCAGTGACTAAGATGCGGGAGCATTATCTGAGTAGGGGAGAGTTATAAAATCCTGATGATAAGGTACTTCTAATTTTGACCCTATAATATTATTATATTTCAATTTGGACCCTAAGTAAAAGAAAGAGTACATTGAAGGCCCTAGTGGCATCTTCGTAATTTGAGTGCTGGGGGAGTATGCCATGTGTACATGTGTAGGCTAAGCGTACTAGGGTGCACCTTAGTACACTAAGCATATGTATGTACACAGGGCGTATGTACTAGGCATGCAAACCCTATATTTAGGGTTTGGCTCATATCTGAACCCCATAATAACCCCATTTCCCCTCACTTCATCAGCCTCCATCCCTTATAACATTTTTGCAACCTTAATCCATCTTGGGAAGCATTTCTAAGCTTGAGAGTGTGTGTTTTGTGATTTTGAGGAAGGGGGAAAGGGGAGACCACCTTGGAGGAGTGAAACTCTTTAGATCCAGGATCACACCACCTTTTGGCACCATCTCGAGGTATCAAGTTCTAAACATGGTGAAGTATCATTTAGATCTTATGCTGGAATAATTTTTTGTCCTTTTTGTCCCAAATATGGAGATTCTTGAACATGGACTGTTCTGGACCCATTAAGCTCTCCCTTTAACCCTTTGGGAGGGTTTTGAGTTATAAAAATAGGTTCCAAATGGTTGGTTTTGCTCCATGTATCATTTAGAAGGTCTTAATGGATTAAGAAGTTAAGTTAACGACTTAAAGGAGATGCAAAGTAAGAAATTTGAAACATTATGACTCTTGAGGTTATTTTTGCCATGGATCTAAAAGATGGACGTGAGAGCTTAATCCATTAAGCTCTTATTGAGAATTTAGGATTCTGGAAGTATGCCATACGTACCTGGAGTACACATCGTGTACGAGGTCGATGACCCCGATGGCAGTCAACACTTAAGTACGCCCAACATACGTTTAGATTAAAACCCTCGTACTCACTTTGAGTTGACTCGACTGGGTTCACTCAGTTGAGTCAATTGGGTTGACCAATTTGACTTTGACTCTGACTGAGTTGGACCAAGTTTGATTTTAGGGTATTTTGGGTATTTTGTATTTTTATTAAGATTAGTCGTTTGGTTGAATAGGTGATAGTTAGAGATGAGATTCGGAGTCAGGACCTCATTAGCTGTTGTTCAGTATGTGAGGTGAATTTCTCCTCATTGTACTTACGGGTCGAAGGCACCATGGTCGACGCAATAGATTACCTATGCTGTTATGTGATAGTATATTATCATGTCGTAGTGATATGTTAGATCGGTATCATGGTAGATAGGATGATGCTATGCTTAGTGATCTATGGATTTTCCTGATTGTATGATGACTGAATATATGTTTATCTGTTATATGAGCACATATTTGGTTGGTGCTTGAGGCATTACTGCTTTGTGCGTGAACCAACAGACCGGGGACATTCCAACCCGATGATTGATTGGGCACAAGGGTATTCCATCCCGAGGATGATTGGATCCGTTTTATATTGGCATTCCAATGTGGGGTATTCCATCCCAAGGAAGACTGGAACCAGAGGTTGATTGGACTTAGGGTATTCCAACCCAATGGTTGACTGGACTGATAGTATATTGGCATTCCAACCCGATGGTTGAGTTTGATTAGGCCTGCGGTATTCTAGCCCGATGGTTGATTGGACTCGACATGTTGTTGTCTATGTTATCTGTTTATGTGTTGGTATTTTGGAGGAATCTCACTAAGTTTGGGCTTACTCTTTTTAGTTGTGGTTTCAGGTGCTTTGGATAATTGCGAGAAGGCGAAGGCATGACCGTACACATCCTTTGTTTATATACTTTTGATCTATGGGATACTCTGATATGGAGCAATACTTTGAAAACAATGATTTTGTAAACATGCTATGATTTGGGGTTGCTGTAAAAGTTTAAAATTGTTGTGATTTTTATGGATTTTATAGTCGTGCCTCTAATGGTTAGTACCCAAGGTAGAAAAAGGGATATTGAGGAGAGAGGAGGGAGGAGGTAAGAATTTTGGCCTAACCTCTAAAAGAGTATGAGTGCCGAAATATAAGGATTTGGGTCCCTTAGATAGTGGTACAAGGATGCTCAAGATAACCCTAATCTAAAGTATAATAATTTCAAATTGGTAATTATCCAACTCCTTATTTATCCACATAGGATATTCTAGAAACCCTAGAACATCCCATACAAACTATCCAAACCTTTACCATCAAGGTTCTAGAGCATTTTGTTTAACTATTAAACAATTGCACTATAACCCCTGAACTTTTAATTAATTCTTTTAATCCCAAAATTAATTCCAATAAATTTTTAATTAAATATTACTATTTCTAATTAATATATTATTATCATAATATATTAATAAATTATTTATTTCAAATTTTTAATCAAATAATAAATCAACCTCTTACTCTGTGACAACCCAAAATTATTTCCGTCGTTATAACCCGTGTCTGATAAATAGAATATTATATTTTATAAAAGTTCCGTTAAATTAGGGCCGAAAAATAAATAAATGTTTTATTTATTTGTGTTTATGTCAATATCGTCATAATAATATAAATAAAAGCAAGTAAATTACATTTCCATTTAGTTGGAAAAAGTTATTTTCATTTACGACCATTTAATCGGGTAAAAAGTTTAAACATCGTTAAACATAAATATCGGGGAATCGTATAACGGGTACTACCCCTAGGCCTTATATAAAGGAAGGGGGACGCTCCATAGAAACCTTTTACCACACTAGACCCACTTTCCTTCTCTACTCTCTCTCTCTCCTCAAGTTCGATTTCGCCTCAAAACCGCAAGTTTCCGCCTCCAAATCGTATGTTCTCTTACCCTAACTTGTCCTAGACATCATTGACTTGTGTTTTAACCCGAAAATCGATCTTAAAGGCTGAAAAGGAGGAGTTTACGGCCTAAGAACCTCCTTAGGCCGTAAACACCTAAAATGTTGTCAAAAGTCCCAAATTTCTTCCCTTTAAGCTTAGAAACTACTTTTGGACCTAACCTAGAAGTGTTTGATCCTTGAATCATCAAGTTTTAGGGCTTGAAAGAGGGTTTACGGTCCAAGCACATGCTTAGACCATAAACACCCTCTAAACTTGCAAACCAAGCCCAAAACACATCCAAACCACATTTGGGCTTAAGATTTGGCTTAGGGACTTGCTATTTCGGACTTGGAACACCTAAACATCAACATCTGAGGGGTAAACTCCCCTAAAGCATGCCAAATGAAAGTTTAAGCCCCCTAAAGAGCCTTATACCTTCACTAGAACATGTTAGGAATGAGCCAAGGGCCTTGCAATCAAAGAATGGAGGTATACAAGGGTTTACTACCGTAAACCATGGGGTTTACGGCCGTAAACTCCCAAGGAGTGGTCCTTGGACCGTAAACTCCAAGGGAGTATACTTTTGGAACCTTAAAACACCCCTATAGCCTTGTGTGTTACCTTAGAATCACTCCTAGAACCACTTGAGTCTTGAAAACACTCAATTACCCTCCTCAAATGAGTTTACGGCCGTAAAAGCATGGGGGATGTGGTCTCTCAACCGTAAACTCACTTAAGGTGAGTTTTGGAATAGTAAACTCCATGATGAGGTCTTATACTCTTTCCTTGCAACCCATTAGCCTTCTAGCACTCAACCACAAGACCTTTAATCACATTAGGATGTCTATATGTGTATAATTAGAGTCTAAATCACTAATTACTTGTAAACATATGTCTTCATATGCTGCTAGGGTCATATAGGGTGTACAAGTCTCTACTTGACACCAAACGCTCATCCGACACTTCCACCCGATCTACTCATTGTAGGTGAGTTCATACCCCTTAATGAACCTTTTTAAATGTTTTAGCATGTTTTAGGGGGGGGGGGGGGATTCAAGTATAATTCTACAAGTTTTTATTATTAAATCATATGTGATTCACAGATTATCATCAAAAAAGGATTTTTCTACACTTTTAGCTGCTTACCAATAAAATTGTTCTAGTTGTTTATCAAATGCATTTTTAAGATTAAATTGTTATTAAATTGTTTATAAAACTTTGTTTTAATTACTTTTCTTTTTAAAATATATCTACACTAATATATTTATATAAGTAAGGCTTGAAGGACTTAGGACCGATAGCTCGCTTTATTTCCTGTTCTTGTTTGATGTGGTCTTAGGGTAACTGTTATCCATCCGACTGTCGTTGATTTCTTAGTTATATATCATATATATTTGTGTTAAATATGAAAGTCTTCATCTTACTCAATACCTTTATTATTCAAAGGCAGGAAATCTTACACTCTAGTTAACTATAATAGGTATAGTTAAGACTACTACTCGTTACCTCTACTACTACTATACTCACTATAACTGCTATTACTACAAGTTAATACACGTATCAGAGAACACTCTATGAACTATACAAAAAGACTACTATACTTTAATACAAGAGAATACACGAATCCAGAGTATAAAACACTATCCCTCTATAAGACACCCTACCGCGCTTACACCATGTGACCAGGGCTTTCTAGAAGGAAGGCAACACTATATGTATAGATCTATACGGGGCAGACACTATTTCATCCCGACTGCTAGCTACAATCCGAGCCGACAAGGCCAGGGGTGGCACTACACCACTACACTATGCATGACCGGGAAGGTCATCCGGTTCTCTATTATCACTTCAGTCTGGTTACATGAGGGGTTACACCTTTATTCAAACTAATACACTAAGACTTAAGTCTAAGATAACATCCCGAAGTAAGTAAATATCTAATACTAATGGAAGTTTGCACCACTACTATTGTCAACATGCATAACTTTTCTTCAACTAAGTTGCTCACATAAGTTTTATTACCGTACTGTTACAACTGAAGGTTTTCAATGATAATACTTACACACAACTCAAAGGATTTAACTTACAATGTACTTTTCTAGAAAATATAGGATTTTCTAGGGATTTCTACAACTTATAAACATAAATTTCAGACTTTATTCTATAAGTTTGTAAACACTTTTATATAAAAAAAACACTAAATTCTTATGAACTCACCAGCTTTATGCTGATACTCGTTTTCAAAATAACTTGTATCCTCAGGTCAAAGATAGACAGGTACAGGTGCAGCTTTTAGAGAAGATGGAGCACATACAAGACCCATCTTTTATTTTGTTATGCTTTTGGTGTCTATGAAACTTTATAGAACACATTTGTAATTAAATTTACTATATAAATGCAATGGTTGTTGTCGCTTGTTTTTACTATTATGCAGTTGTTATGATACTGTGCATGACGTCCTCCACCCCGGAACGTATTCTGCCGTTATCGGTTTTGGGGTGTAACATACTCTCCAAAAATCATCTTGTCCAATTGCTAGGTTTGAGGGCAACCCAAATGGACTATGCTACTATTAATTAAAGTTTATACCAATTATAGTTATGGGATTAGACACCTAATCCAACACAACTAGGGCTGGCAATATGTACCACGGAAAACCAACAACCAAGTTACCAACTGAACAATGAATATTGGTAATTGTATTAATTAAAAGTGTAAGGGTTAAAGTAAAATTGTTTAATAATTGAACAAGAAAGAGTCTAGAACATTCCTTGGAAGGAGGTGGATGGAATCATGGTATTCCAGGCATGAGCGTTAGGCCGAAAATCTAACATCCCCTCTCCTCTCTCAAAACCTTCTTGTTGCTAGTGTTGGTGTGAACCATCAGATGCAAGAAATTTGTGTTGCTAGCTTTTAGGTTAATAAAGAAAGGATTTTTGATTGTTTACAACAACACTGGTGTTATGACTTAGATCTTTAGGTTGCATGATACTGTACATAACGTGCTGCACCCCGGAACGTATTCTGCTGTTATCGGTTTTGGGGTGTGACAGATTGGTATCAGAGCTTTGTTTATAGTGAATCAAGTATATCAACCTATAAAAAGATATACGAACTATAAACACTTCGGGACTAAAACACTCTGACCGATAATATATACTTATAAATACTAAAATATTTAATATATATATATATATATATATATATATATATATATATATATATACACACAATCACCACTACAAAAGGGTTAGTATCATACTAGAACAGAACAGAAGTATTAAGATTGTTGAGCAACACAATTAAGCTTAGAGACATATAGTCACATCAGGGTGGATGTAGCCTAATCAACTACATTTTTTTCCATGAGTGACTAGCATGTGCCTAAGAGTGATTGTGGTGTTACAACAAGTCTAAAAACTTACCAACACTACCACAAGAACGTTAGAACAAGAATACTATAGGAGTATTCCGCATTCTACTAACTAAGTATGTGATAACTAAAAGGGTCGTTACTGGTAGGACAATGGTTGCTAAGTGGATACATCACGGTTACATGTGACTAGGGCGCTATAGACTCAGAATCTGTGGCCTTTGCTTCATTTCCTGTTCTTCTTTGATTGGGGATCTGAGGTTAGGGTTGCTTATTCGAAGGACTATCTTGCTTCGGTTACATGTAATTGGTATGCACTACGCAAGTATTGGGTTGACCAATAACGATCCATCTCATAAGTATCCTAGATAAGTACGTCTATTAACCTTTCTTTCCCCCTTTCTCGTGTAGATAGCATGGCTGGCTTCCACCATCCCGGCGATCCGTATTATCCAAACCAGGGCAATGGAGGATGGCTCAATAAGGAGTCAGACGATGATCACCCGATCCCTTTGGATGATCATCATGCAAAAGGCTTCTCAGATAGCTCCAGCTCCAGGCCAGAAGTTAACAACCTACCCCCTGAAGCTCCAAACCCCAACCCCCGTCCGGCATTTCAATGTCCCACTCCCATGTGGGTAATACCCTTGAACCGATGGAGCGAGGAGCAGGGTCAGCCCTTACCTTACAATGGAGACCGAAGCTTCTACAACATAAGAGAGGGAGGATCAGCGGACCAAGTTCTGCCCATCATGGTCCGAAGGATTGCCAGGAACGTCGAGCAAGGTCAAGCAGCCATTAGCCGAGTTGTAGAAGTGGATGCCAACTCAAACCTCAACACTGTTCGCATCCGCCAACTTGAAGAAGCTATGGATAGGACAAGGAGGACCAACGAGGCTCTGCAGCAACAGCTAGCTGCATCCCGAGCCGAAGTTAGGGAACTCCGAGCACGTCAGAGGACTCATGAACAACATCTTTAGGAAGTTATGCGCCAACTTGCTGACCTGAGGGTTCGCCCAATGGGAACCTGTCGCCCGTAGAAGATGTCGAACAATCTCGCTCTTTTGTTTAAGGACTAGCCTTTTCTTTTCTATGCTCGGTAGAGCACTTGTCTGTAAACGTTCCTAACTTTGAAAGTACTCTAATTAGGCCTCTAGACTGCAAAAATTTTCCTTTTGGTTTGATGTAAGACCTACTGTTAGGTCACTTTTCCCGAACTTGTATTACATCATTAATACCAGTAATTGGCAGTTAACTACTCTATAGATATGACTCTCTCTCTCTCTCTCTCTCTCTCTGATTTTTGGACTATGTTGATTTAGTCCATGAAACACTCTTATCACACTTGCAATAGACACTTACTATTGTCATCATCCCTATTAACTTTCAGTGAAAGATGCCTCCTCGAAAGCGCCCAAATAGAGGTAGACCAGCAACTCAAACTCCACCTCCTCCTCCGTAGTTCGATCCAGTGCTGTTTCAAACAGCTGTGACCACAGCTATGACGGCAGCCATGGCCCAAATGAATTCCGGCGATGCTAGTGGAGCCGGAATGGGCATCAACTCCAGACATGGTGAAATCCCCTCTCGTATATAAGGGTGTACTTATAAGGATTTCATAAACTGTAAGCCCACATTTTTCAATGGGACCGGAGGAATCCTTGCTCTGTCCCAACGGATCGAAAGAGCCGAAGCTATTTTCGAAATATGCTCATGCCCCAAAGAAAGCAAGATCAAGTTTGTTGCTGCCACCTTCACTGAAAGGGCCCTGACATGGTGGAATGGCCACGTCAGTTCACTCTCTCTAGTAACAGCCAATGCCATGGGATGGGACACACTAAAGGACCTGCTGAGAAAAGAGTACTGCCCTAGAGGAGAGGTACAGAAGCTTGAAGAGGAACTTTGGAACCTCAGAATGAAGGGAATAGACATAGTGGCTTATACGGCCAAGTTCTGTGACCTGGTGGATATGTGCCCTAACATGATCCCTTCCGAGAGCAAGAAAATCGAGCGATACATCTAGCGTTTAGTGCCCCCGTATCAAGGAAATGTTCTATCTTCCCATCCTGTAACCTTTGATAGCGCCAAGGAGTTGGCCCACAGGTTGATTGATCATGAAACTCCTTCCAGTCCAGCTCCAACAACCACAACTGCCACTGCACCGCCCAAGTCAACCGACAAAAAGAGGAAGCAATGGGATCGAAAGAAGGGCAAGAAGACTCAACCCTCCTCCAAAGATCAACAAATTATAGCTGTCCATGCTGCCACCACTCCTGCTATCCCTGCACAGACAAAAACTTATGTTGGGAATCTGCCAAAGTGTCCCAAGTGCCCCTTCCGTCACAACGGCCCCTGCCGTGAATTGCAATGCACCAACTGCGGCCGGAAGGGCCACACTGTCCGGTTTTGTAGAGCCCAACCCAAACCTATCTCTCAAGTCCCCAGTTCGGGAGTGAGTCAGGCCTGCTATGGCTGCGGTGAGGCGGGCCATTTCAAGAAAAACTGCACGAAGGCTGGGAATGCAGGAGGAACACGAAGACTACTCGCTATTGGCCACAGCGAAGCAGTAGCGGATCCCGTAGTAGTCACGGGTACGTTCCTTCTCAATAATCCTTATGCCTGTGTCTTATTCGATAGTGGTGCAGAAAGAAGCTACATAAACCAAAACTTTAAACACTTACTTAAACAATCCCCACAACCACTGAAAGAAACATTCATCGTAGAAATGGCTAACGAAAAGACCAAAAGATCTAACGAAAATTACATAGGTTGTAAACTAACGTTAGACGATCATTCGTTCCCTATCGACCTCATACCAGTCTCGATCAAGAGTTTCGATGTCATTGTCGGCTTGGACTAGTTGAGCCTTCATCGCGCAGATATTCTATGCTTCGACAAGGCCATTCGCCTAAATCCACCGAATAATGAGACTCTGTTGATCTACGGAGACAAACCCGGTACGAGCCTTCGTATCATCTCAAGTATTCAAGCCCAGAAATACTTGTGCAAGGAATATCACGCCTTCCTTGCACACGTCGTCGACACAAGCCAGAAAACGAGAGATCCAAAAGACATCCCTGTTGTATGCGATTTCCCTGACGTCTTTCAAGAGGACCTTCCAGGTTTACTTCCCAAACGTCAGGTTGAGTTTAGAATCGACCTAGTCCCAGGAGCTACCCCCGTAGCTAAGTCACCCTATCGTTTAGCGTCTACCGAGATGCAAGAACTATCCGGTCAACTTAACGAGCTGCTCAGCAAGGGCTTTATAAGACTGAGCTTCTCACCCTGGGGAGCTCCGGTCTTGTTCGTGAAGAAGAAAGACGGATTGTTCTATATATGCATCGATAATAGGGAACTCAACAAACTCACGGTTAAAAATCGCTACCCTCTTCCCCGTATCGACGACCTATTCGACAAACTACAAGGGCCGAGTTACTTCTCCAAGATTGATCTTAGGTCCGGGTATCACCAGTTACGAGTGCTTGAGGAGGATGTTCCAAAGACAGCCTTCCAAACTCGTTACGGGCTCTACGAGTTTGTAGTGATGCCCTTTGGACTGACAAACGCACCCGCAGTGTTCATGGACTTGATGAATAGGGTGTGTCGTCCGTACTTAGATCAGTTCGTCATCGTCTTTATTGATGATATACTTATCTACTCTCGAAGCGAGGAAGAACACAAGAATCATCTACGACAAGTTCTAGAAACCCTGCGATCGGAGAAGTTATACGCGAAGTTCTCTAAGTGAGAATTTTGGATCTGAAGAGTTGAAATTCTTAGGACACGTGGTTAGTGAGGAAGGAATCCACGTGGACCCATCCAAGATTAAAGCTATCAAGAACTGGTCAGCACCGAAGACACCTACAGAAATTCGTCAATTTCTAGGCCTCACTGGCTACTACCGCAGATTCATTTAGAACTTCTCTTGGATTGCGAAACCTCTTACCACATTGACACAAAAATGCGTAACTTTCGAATGGGAAGAGAAACAGGAGAAGGCATTCCAGAACCTGAAGCGAGCTCTATGCACCGCACCGGTATTATCCCTTCCCGAAGGGACATAAGATTTTGTGGTATACTACAATTCATCGAACCAAGGGCTCGGTTGTGTCTTGATGCAACGAGGTAAGGTCATCGCCTATGCCTCAAGACAGTTGAAGACACATGAGGTTAACTACACCACACACAACCTCGAGTTAGGGTCGGTTGTATTCGCTCTAAAGATCTGGAGACATTAACTGTATGGAACGAAGAGCATAATATACACTGACCATAAAAGCCTCCAACACATACTAAACCAGAAAGAGCTCAACATGAGACAACGACGATGGGTCGAACTACTCAATGATTACGACTGTGAGATTCGTTATCACCCGGGGAAAGCCAATGTAGTAGCAGACGCCCTAAGTAGAAAAGAGTATTCTGGTCGAAAAGTCTAGTCATCAACAATGACTATCCATTCGCATCTATCCGCACAGATTAAGGAGGCTCACCTTGAAGCCTTAAAACCTGAGAATGTGGTGGGAGAATCCCTGCGAGGAATGGATAAGAACTTGGAGGTCAAGGGTGATGGAGCCTATTACCTCATGGACCGAATTTGGACACCGCACCACGGTGGTTTCAGAGACTTGGTCATGAAGGAAGCACACAATACTCGATACTCCATGAAAGCAGAGATTGCTACCTTCGTGAGTAAGTGCCTTACTTGCACAAAGGTCAAGGTTGAATACCAGAAGCCATCAGGTCTTCTCCAACAACCGGAGATACTGGAGTGGATGTGGGTGCGGATCACCATGGATTTCATAACCAAGCTACCCAAGACAACGGGGGGGGGGGGGGGGGGGGGTTGGAGACCATTTCCGTCATCTTCGACAGATTGACCAAGTCCGCGCACTTCCTACCCATCAAAGAAACAGACAAGATGGAGAAACTCGCAAGGACATACATTAAGGAGATAGTACGACTGCATGGTGTCCTTGTATCTATTATCTCTGATAGAGATAGTAGGTTTACTTCGAGATTTTGGCAATCACTACAAAAGGCATTAGGGACGAGGCTGGAAATGAGTACAGCCTACCATCCACAGACTGACGGACAAAGTGAGAGGACGATCCAAACCTTAGAGGATATGTTGCGAGCCTGTGTGATTGACTTTGGTAAGGCGTGGGATACACACTTACTCCTTGTGGAGTTTTCCTACAACAATAGTTACCATACAAGCATCAAGGCAGCTCCATTTGAAGCTCTCTACCGCCGGAAGTGCAGATCCCCTCTATGCTGGGCTGAGGTGGGTGACACTCAGTTTGCTAAAGGACGAGTTCCTGACAGCGCTCTCACATGTCCGGAGATTATCAGAGAAACGACCGAAAAGATTGTGCAGATTCACGAACGATTAAAAGCCGCTAGGGATCGACAGAAAAGCTACGCAGATAAACGAAGAAAACCTTTGGAATTCCAGGTGGGAGACCGTGTCCTTTTAAAAGTCTCACCCTGGAAGGGCACGATACGTTTTGGAAAGCATGGAAAGTTGAACCCAAGGTACATATGGCCTTTTGAGATACTCGCTAGAATCGGCCCTGTAGCTTACAAACTCAATCTACCCCGCGAGCTAAGTAACATACATCCTACCTTTCATGTCTCAAACTTGAAGAAATGCCTGTCCGACGAGACTCTCGTTATCCCACTCGACGAGATCGAAGTCAACGAGAACCTCAACTTCGAGGAAGAGCCTGCGGAGATTATGGACCGGGAGATCAAACGAACAAAGCAAAGCCGCATCCCAATTGTGAAGGTTCGATGGAACGCCAAGCAAGGACCGAAGTTCACTTGGGAGCACGAGGATCAAATGAAACTCAAATATCCCCATCTCTTTGATTAGTAGTACTGTAATAATTTAACTGTTTGAATTCTAAATTTCGGGACGAAATTCCCTTCACGGGGGGATGATGTGACAACCCAAAATTATTTCCGTCATTATAACCCGTGTCCGATAAATAGAATATTCTATTTTATAAAAGTTTCGTTAAATTAGGGCCGACAAATAAATAAATGTTTTATTTATTTGTGTTTTATGTCAATATCGTCATAATAAAATAAATAAAAGCAAGTAAATTACATTTCCATTTAGTTGGAAAAAGTTATTTTTATTTACGACCATTTAACTGGGTAAAAAGTTTAAACCTCGTTAAACATAAGTATCGGGTAATCGTATACCGGGTACTACCCCCAAGCCGTATATAAAGGAAGGGGGACACTCCATAGAAACCTTTTACCTCACTAGACCCACTTTCTTTCTCTACTCTCTCTCCTCAAGTTCGATTTCGCCTCAAAACCGCAAGTTTCCGCCTCCAAATCGCAAGTTCTCTTACCCTAGCTTGTTCTAGACATCATTGACTTGTGTTTTAACCCAAAAATCGATCTTAAAGGCTGAAAAGGAAGAGTTTATGGCCTAAGAACCTCCTTAGGCCGTAAACACCTAAAATGTTGTCAAAAGTACCAAATTTCTTCCCTTTAAGCTTAGAAACTAGTTTTGGACCTAACCTAGAAGTGTTTGAACCTTGAATCATCAAGTTTTATGGCTTGAAAGAGGGTTTACGGTCCAAGCACATGCTTAGACCATAAACACCCTCTAAACTTGCAAACCAAGCCCAAAACACATCCAAACCACATTTGGGCTTAAGATTTAGCTTAGGGACTTGCTATTTCGGACTTGGAACACCTAAACATCAACATTTGAGGGGTAAACTCCCCTAAAGCATGCCAAATGAAAGTTTAAGCCCCCTAAAGAGCCTTATACCTTCACTAGAACTTGTTAGGAATGAGCCAAGGGCCTTGCAATCCAAGAATGGAGGTATACAAGGGTTTACTACCGTAAACCATGGGGTTTATGGCCGTAAACTCCCAAGGAGTTGTCCTTGGACCGTAAACTCCAAGGGAGTATACTTTTGGAACCTTAAAACACCCCTATAGCCTTGTGTGTTACCTTAAAATCACTCCTAGAACCACTTGAGGCTTAAAAACACTCAATTACCCTCCTCCCCTGAGTTTACAGCCATAAACTCATCGGGGATGTGGTCTCCCAACCGTAAACTCACTTAAGGTGAGTTTTAGAAGAGTAAACTCCATGGTGAGGTCTTATACTCTTTCCTTGCAACCCATTAGCCTTTTAGCACTCAACCATAAGACCTTTAATCACATTAGGATGTCTATATGTGTATAATTAGAGTCTAAATCACTAATTACTTGTAAACATATGTCTTCATATGCTGCTAGGGTCATACAGGGTGTACAAGTCTCTACTTGACACCAAACGCTCATCCTACACTTCCACCCGATCTACTCATTGCAGGTAAGTTCGTACCCCTTAATGAACCTTTTTAAATGTTTTTACATGTTTTAGGGGGGGATACAAGTATAATTATACATGTTTTTATTATTAAATCATATGTGATTCACAGATTATCTTCATAAATGGATTTTTCTACGCTTTTAGCTGCTTACTAATAAAACTGTTCTACTTGTTTATCAAATGCATTTTTAAGATTAAATTGTTATTAAACTGTTTATAAGACTTTGTTTAAATTACTTTTCTTTTTAAAATATATCTACACTAATATATTTATATAAGTAAGGCTTGAAGGACTTAGGACCGATAGCTCGCCTTATTTCCTGATCTTGTTTGATGTGGTCTTAGGGTAACTGTTATCCGTCCGACTGTCGTTGATTTCTTAGTTATATATCATATATATTTGTGTTAGATATGAAAGTCTTCATCTTACTCAATACCTTTATTATTCAAAGGCAGGAAATCTTACACTCTAGTTAACTATAATAGGTATAGTTAAGACTACTACTCGTTACCTCTACTACTACTATACTCACTATAACTGCTATTACTACAAGTTAATACATGTATAAGAGAACACTCTATGAACTATACAAAAAGACTACTATACTTTAATACAAGAGAATACATGAATCCAGAGTATAAAACACTATCCCTCTATAAGACACCCTACCGCGCTTACACCATGTGACCAGGGCTTTCTGGAAGGAAGGCAACACTATATGTATAGATCTATACGGGGTAGACACTATTTCATCCCGACTGCTAGCTATAGTCCGAGCCGACTAGGTCAGGGGTGGCACTACACCACTACACTACGCATGACTGGGAAGGTCATCCGGTTCTCTATTATCACTTCAGTCTGGTTATATGAGGGGTTACACCTTTATTCAAACTAATACACTAAGACTTAAGTCTAAGATAACATCCCGAAGTAAGTAAATATCTAATACTAATGGAAGTTTGCACCACTACTACTGTCAACAGGCATAACTTTTCTTCAACTAAGTTGTTCACATAAGTTTTATTACCGTACTGTTACAACTGAAGGTTTTCAATGATAATACTTACACACAACTCAAAGGATTTAACTTACAATGTACTTTTCTAGAAAATATAGGATTTTCTAGGGATTTCTACAACTTATAAACATAAATTTCAGACTTTATTCTATAAGTTTGTAAACACTTTTATATAACAAAAACACTAAATTCTTATGAACTCACCAGCTTTATGCTGATACTCGTTTTCAAAATAACTTGTATCCTCAGGTCAAAGATAGACAGGTACAGGTGCAACTTTTGGAGAAGATGGAGCACATACAAGACCCATCTTTTATTTTGTTATACTTTTGGTGTCTATGAAACTTTACAGAACACATCTGTAATTAAATTTACTATATAAATGCAATGGTTGTTGTCGCTTGTTTTTACTATTATGCAGTTGTTATGATACTGTGCATGACGTCCTCCACCCCGGAACGTATTCCGCCGTTATCGGTTTTGGGGTGTGACATACTCTCCAAAAATCATCTTGTCCAATTGCTAGGTTTGAGGGCAACCCAAATGGACTATGCTACTATTAATTAAAGTTTATACCAATTATAGTTATGGGATTAGACACCTAATCCAACACAACTAGGGCTGGCAATATGTACCACGGAAAACCAACAACCAAGTTACCAACTGAACAATGAATATTGGTAATTGTATTAATTAAAAGTGTAAGGGTTAAAGTAAAATTGTTTAATAGTTGAACAAGAAAGAGTCTAGAACATTCCTTGGAAGGAGGTGGATGAAATCATGGTATTCCAGGCATGAGCATTAGGCCGAAAATATAACATCCCCTCTCCTCTCTCAAAACCTTCTTGTTGCTAGTGTTGGTGTGAACCATCAGATGCAAGAAATTTGTGTTGCTAGCTTTTAGGTTAATAAAGAAAGGATTTTTGATTGTTTACTACAACAATCAAAAGGTATGTTTTTCCTTCTATAATTTTCAAAATTACCTAGGGTTAGAGTGTTATTATTGTTCAATAGAATGTTACAACACTGGTGTTATGACTTAGATCTTTAGGTTGCATGTACCTTTAATTGTTAAGGATTTATCCGCGTTAATACATGTATAACCCATCAGAAAGATCGTAACCATCTTATCTGCCAATGATCCAACGAACTTACATTGCAACTCCCTTCGACCCATTGTGTTGAAGCTACCAAAATTAGTCTGGCTGCTGATCCTCCAAGCAAAACACTTAATTTGCTCCCACTAAGAGTTCACACCATTGCCACCTGTCGCCTTCCGAACTGATGCCTACCGTCGGCTCAACTGGCTACTCTTCAATTGTGACTCTCATTATGAAAAATGTCATATAAGGATTCTATGAAATACAATAACTAAGCCATCATAAAGAGGTTATGATTCGTAGGTGGAGACTAAAATAAACCGAACATTGCATCTTGCAACTGCATCTAATGGAACTCAGGTCTCCTAGGCCTGCAACTAGAATGCTTAGTTCCTCACCATGGAAGCCTCCACTTTCCGTCACCGCTCCACTTGTCAACCTCGGACAGTCTTCCTTCTTTTGGTCGACCTGGTTGTAACAAAAACAAATCTGATTCGAACCTCGTGGACAATCCCTGCTATAATTACTAGTATGACCACAACTGAAACAATCCCTTCCATTCTCACAAAAGCTCCCCTCATGAGTCCTCCCAAACTTGGCTTAGTGACCCCGACCCTTGTAGAAGTGTTTAATCGAGTATAAGAATCAATTCAGAGTAAAACAATGTAATATGAACACACAAAGTAAATAAGATCTAGTTTTAGCTCATATTACTTCCAATGAACACGAGTACAAAACGATAGTAAAAAATGGGAAAACTCTACAATCAACTCTATGTTCAGCTCCTATTTATAGGAGGCTGAAAGTACAAAAAAATACTAAGGCTAGACATTACGCTTCGTTAAAACATGCCTTAGCAAATACATAGAAAACATACGAAATCGACAAATACACAGACTTCGACATATTACAAGACATTTAAACTCTACAATCTCCCCCTTTGTAATCATGTAGAACTTCTCAATTTGTGAGAATCTATGCAGAAAAATGCATCATCATTCGTATCTCTGAGTACCAAGTTATTATCTTCCTTAACTTAGCTCTATCTCCATCATTGTTCTTATTGCAATAATTCATACGAACAATGAAGTTCATATATTGTGAAGTAGTATATCTTTCCACTTCACTCGCTTGAAATAAAAACCTCTTAGCTTTGCCATTCTTATCTTTTCCAGCAAAGACTAATCCAAGAGGTTTTAAACAAATTTCCCCATCAACATATTTCTTCAGTTTAGCTTGAGTCTTCGACAATTCCATAGCAACTTTCACTTCCCTTCCCATTGCTCACGCTAACTCCTCATCAGTAATGCTAGACAATCATAGTAATTGTCTATGAAGATTTTGATGTGGGCAAGACCAAGCCTCAAAACATCCTTGCCAGTCCCTTGAAGTTGCAAAGCCTCCATGTCTTTCAAAATTAATGCAACTTGAATCAGATCATTCAAGTTCATTAGAGGAAAATCAGCAACAGAAAAATCACACACTTCAATAATTTCCCTTACAACAAGATATCGAAAATTATGTATCATATTCTCGAACAATATATCTTTCATTATGCTCATAACCTTCTTGATCTTCACTAATGACCATATTTCTTCTGGTTGTTTTCCGACAACTACATGAAACCTAATTTTCATATGGATAAAATCATCCTCATTGTCGAACTTCTCAGCAATCTTGTACAGAACCATGATAGACATCATTTCATTCACTGGAAAATCAAGTTGAGTCATATCAGTATTAGTGATAGAATAGCTTTTCTTTGGCTTTTTCTCAAATGCATACATGCGATTGTAAGTAACTCTTGCTTCAATATTCTCATATCAGTACAACTTCTTTGGATCTCCCTTATCCATACAAGGTGGATCACCTTCGTGAAGTCTTAGTATGCTTTGTATGTGCCTTTGTTTCTCCATTTCAGCTTCAATTTTAGCCTTCCTATCTTCTTTCGCTTTTTCAACTAGAATCCCCTTCCTATTATCATCATCTTCAGAAGGTTTTGGTTTAAAAGAACTTGAACTTCCTCCTCCAGTAGAAGAACCAATAACAATTCCCTTCAGAATGGGTATCGTTGTTGTCTTAATAGCTTCTGTTGTAATCACCTCTGAAAATATAGGTGTTGGGACTTGAGTAGATACAACTTTCGTTACTTCACCAGTAGTTACAATCTTCTCAATCTTTTTCGACTTATCAACCCCTTTTGTAATTTTTGAAGATTTTCCATCTTGAACTTTCTTTTCTCTCCCTTGCACCCCTATGACAACAGGTGGAGCACCAGTTGGCAACATATTGGCAAATTTCGTAATTGGAGCAACAACCTTTTGAATAGCTTGATCCAAACCATGTAACTTTTGAGTTAAAAATTCAGGAGTTAACAAGGACTGTGGAGAAAGATTTGAGACAACTTCTTTAAGTTCACCAAGTAACACCTTCAATTGGTCGAACTATGCCTTATCGTCCTTATCCTTGGCTTCGAAAGAAGGAATAATCGACTTAAAAGTCTGAACAGAATTTGTAACTGCTCCTGCTATGATGTCAACCTTCGAAAGAATGGATGAGTAGTTAGTACTCAAATTGTTTAATTCTTTCAATACATCAAACTTTAACTCTTTTAGCTTCTGATTGACATCTTCATGAACTTTCTTAACATCTTGTACAAAAAATACATGGCATTCTTTTGCAACATTTCAAAGCTCCTTAATTTCTGAAGCAAACAAAGCAGATTAAGCTTTGAATCGTAACTCATTATTCTTATCAATTACATCCATCTGCCTTTGCATTCTGAGTTCAACAGCCATGAGCATCACATCAACTTCTATCCTCAAAACCGAATTCTTGGCTCTAAAATCAGCCTCCCAATCACGAATCCTGAGTCTAGACCCTGTTTTCCTGGACCAATGTGGTCTAAACCTGCTCTGGCTTGCGCTTCACCTGAAGCACCAGCTTAACCTCCCGTTCTCAAGCTCTGGAAATAATGTTCTAGAAGGTCTTGCTGCTAGACATGCTCATAAATTCCCTAACATCAACTTGCAGCATATCATGGTACATTGTCTTCTTCATCTCCTCATCCGCAGCGTACTGCAGAACCAATAAGACCCTCTCCCTGGATTTGGCGATGATCTCCTCCATAGTCTTCATCGTTTAGCAAAGGTCCTGAAACTCCCTCACCAGCTGCTATACCATGATGGCTGGTGTAAACTCTGCCCTAAACTGGGTCACAAACTCCGCCCTAAACTACAAAATCTACCTCCTCCCACCAGTCGCGAGCTCTATCCTTAAGAAGACAGGATGCAAATATGACCTTCGACCCATTGGGGTAGAAGCTCATATGGAAAGCATTCAGCAAGTTCGCTAACCACATCCTACTATCAATGGGGTCCTTGTCGCCAAAGAACTTGGGAGCCCCACAAGCACTAAATGCGTAGAAAGTAAGAGTGCGATCTCCCACAAAAACCATAATCTCTATTCAGAACTTGCCCAGATGCTCGTCCAAAATATCAATGATCCCCTCCTTGATGTTAACAACCAACACAAGAGTCGTTTCCATAATACCACGAGTAATCTCAGATGAAACGAACTCATGAATCCTCCCATTAATCGGATCAGCCCTATAGCCAACACTTGAGGCATACCCAAAACCTCCTCAACGCATGATCATCGCCTTACTAAAGAGCGACCATACAATAATCAAAACATACGCAATGACTCCTCATTTACAAGCTTCCTAGATTCTACGTGACTTTCCTTGATTCGAGTATTGATCATGTGCTTTCAATACTACAGGACCAATACTACCTTCCTCACCTATCCATACTCTCCTCAAGAATTATCCTGAATCCTCTAAGTCACCTTCTCAAATTGGTACTGCAAGAACTCGCTAAACAATGCATCCAAACCCACTAAAACACTTCCTAAGCTCCCTTTGGTTCCCAACCTCACCCTACTACCAGCTGCTGAAGAACTCCCACTAATGTCAGTTAACTACTTCATGAATACAATTACACGCAACAATGCTTAGATAATCCTTCGACTAAAGGGCTCTACCTTACAATGGTTCGAATTAAACGAGATCTACACAATAGGGAAAAATGAATCACTCTAATATTGTTTAACCTTTGTGGCATGTAACTTAATGTATTCACTTAATAGTTAACTCATATCAACAAGAGTCCCACAAAGCACAAAGCAAGCAACATTCGTGTATTAACACTCCAAGCCACAAATCGATAAAAGGGCATCTCGAACTCACTTGCTAATACAATACTAGGAACTACCACTCTTATTTTCGGTTGCCTTATGCATGCAAATTATAAACAATATGGGATCAAGTATATTGTCGAATAAATTATTCCACCCTAGGACCACAACCAGGCGAGGAACAGGAAATAAGGCTAAATCATTCATTCTAGGGCAATATAATCCTAATCGTATACAATTTTTAAAGAATACACTAAGCAATCACTTCCACCAATATGGATTCCAAATCTAACATAGAATACAATTCCTCCAAGGCTATAAGGCATCACAATTAAGCCAATCCGTCATACAATTCCTGAACCTATCCTTAGCCTCATCCTAGCATGCAAACATTCCATATCATATAACATATCAACATGTATGCGTATTATAAGAATCAATTACTTGAGCTCGTTTGCTTGCACGCATCACACCCCGTTTATCTTAATAATTTTTTTAGCAAACTTATTTTCTTTCAGAAATATTACCAATTCCTTAATTTGAGTTCAGATATACCCGAATCCCTTAAACCAAGGCTCCGATACCAAATTGTAACGTCTAAGAAAATCATAGTAAACTTTTAATTTAAGAGCACTTAAACCATACAAATGAGATGTCTCAAAACAAATCAAAGTGATTATATCATCTAAACATAAGAATAAAAATCATAAGAAGACAATGCAAAAAACGTTGGGGGATGTTGTGTAGTCACGGTAGGCACAAAGTTGTATGAGTTCCCCAAAATACCACATACCATACATATCATCGGGCATAGCTCGCACATTCGTCCCAACACATAATAATGGGCCTAGCCCTTCCTAATAAGTGGGCCTAGCCCAACATACAAAGGGGCCTAGGATGTCATATAGTAGGCCTAGCCCAACATATAATGGGCCTAGACCAACATATTATGGGCCAACCCACTCATGCAAATGGGACCAACCCTATATTCATGCCAATGGGCCAACCCAACATTTAGTGCAAGAGTCACAAAGACAAATAGCGTCCTACACAGCACATCCTAGTGGGTTGTCATTAGTTTCTTTGACCCATTGGTATAGTGAGGAGACTCGTCTGACTCATGAACTAACTAAACTACAACTCCAAGCCTTGCATCCACTACTACAACACTCCTATCACATCATACAAGGTCCAAATTTAGTCTACACACTAAAACCAACCATTTTGATCAAAAACCAACCCATGTAAATAATAAATGGTCAAAATCAACGGTGAAAGTTGACTTCAGTTAACTGCTATGTCATGGCCTTCCTTGGCCATGTTGTGGTCCTCATATGATCGAACAGATGGGCAAATCCTAGTCATCATGTTGTGCAGACCTATGACCATGTCATGGGTGCTGGATTTCCAGCAGTTTAATGGGTTAAGTTGCTTTCCTAGATTCCAAGAGCTCCAAAGCGCGTATATGGTGCATTCTATGTTCTAAATTGATAAATTTTGCAACTTAATCCATTAAGACACCCAAAGAGATCAAGATCTCCAACCCTTGGTCTAAATAAAGCCAAATACCGTAATGTCTTAACCATTAAGCCTTTAATCTAAAAAAGTCTTTAACCCAACCACTCTAGAAGAGTTTATGATACCAAGTATATAATAAAGGTGGAAGCTTTATATAAATGCATGTCCATAACATGTCTAGAATCCATTTTTAAGTCAAAATGAGCTACAGATGACCAAAACTCATGCAAATGAAAAGAATCCAACTAAAGTTTAGATCTACAATATATGTTGCTCTTGGGACTTAGGAGAGTCAAAAAGTTGCAACATTTATGAGTTCCTTCCATCCAAACTTTCTCAAACATGAAAAACATGGGACAAAAACCTAGATCTAACCACTTTAAACCATAAAGATTGAGCCTTTGACACTTACAAAGGGTCAAAAGCTATGAGTGATGTTGAGGATGTTGATTCCTTACAAGTTCCACCAATGGAGCACATTTTTCTTCTTCGTTTCTTCTATTTCAAGCTAACAATGGTCAAAAAAGGCCATAAATCACCAAGGGAAAAAGATCTAGGGTTTCTCTGAGGTATAAGGGTGTTGGAGGCTGGTAATGAACTCTAGAAGTGGCTAAGTGTAAAGCCTGATTCCTGTTATGCATTTACAATTTATACATTTTAGTAGAGCTACTCAACGAGTTGGGAGCCCCAGACTCGTCGAGTACAAATGAGATTGGACGCAGGGTTTTAAGCAATCTACTTGACAAGTTAAGAGCCTCGACTCGGCGAGTAGGTCTACTAGAGTGAAACCCTAATTTTGGGGTTTTGCACCCTGTTTAAGCAACTTAATCCCCACCTTATGGCCTCATTTCTATCCACCAAGTCTCAAACCCTAATCCACGAAACCCTAGAGCTTTGTGTGAGCTTTTTAGCTATTTTGAGTGAACTTTGTGTGTTCTTGAAGCTTAAAGAAGACGAAGGAGCTAGAAGGTTCAAGGAGAAGATAGTAGATCTAGAGACTTCCTTCCATCCTCATCATTTTCTGATAATCAAGTCTCTAACTTGGCAATTAGTTCATTAGTTCTCCTTATTTCCATTTTATGAGGGTTTTGGTCCCAGAAGCTTAATCCTTGCAAAATGGACGTCCCAAGTAACTTATCTTTCAGATTTGGGATCTAGATGGGGCTTCATGGCATAAAGGTGAAAACTTTATGACCATGGAAGCCCTATTCAAGCTTAAAGACGTTATTATGGCCTTTTGAGCACCAAAAGGCCATGCATGTAACTAAAGTCTGAGACTTTACGTGTTCATTTGCTTTCTAGGACCTAGATCTCAGTTTTCATGCTTTGGACTGGGGTAATAAGGCTTTTAGACAAAGATCTATGTACTAAGGAACTAGGGTTCTAGCTAAAACCATTAAGAAGGATTATTAGCGAGTAAGGTTGGGAAGTTTCCCCTTAAAAGGGAATTTATAGTATGTAGATGAAGTATGAACTTTGGATCTGGAGAGTAGAGGCTTAATCTGTTAAGATGGCCAAACATGCAAAGGAACTCGTCGAGTCCATAGAGGAACCCGACTAGTTGATTCGTGTTGTCCCATTTCAGCTTAAGGTAGAACTCGATGACTCTGTAAAGGGACTCGACGAGTTGATTCGCCAAATTGCAACTATGAGTAGCCAGGGAACTCGACGAGTCACGGGATGACTCGACGACTTAGATTGAAATTTTAGGGTTCTAGGACTCGGCGAGTTGATGGAGCAACTCGGCGAGTTGGGTCAACCCATAATGTTGACATTGACCAGAATGTTGAATTTGACTAGGGGTAAAATGGTTATTTTACCCTTAGAAGGATTCTTAGTTTTTGACTAAGTGATTATTGTGATAATGATAGCCAGGGAGTCATTGGAGCAGGCATCAGAGATTCCTCACTCGATATTTCAGCAATTAGCTTGAGAGGTGATTTTTCCTCCAGTAGGAAATGGTTGAAGGCACCAATGCAGGTTCGTTTATGAATGTTAGCGTATGTCGGACTTAGGTCCGATGTCGGGAATAGCCCGATGTAGATTATATATTCTGGACTCCGGTCCGATCTCGGGGCAAGCCCGAGGAATATTTGTATGCTTGATGTCTTTGTGATTCTTGCATGTGTATGTTTATATGTTCCGGACTTCGGTCCGATGTCGGGGCAAACCCGAGGAATGTTTAGTTATATGATATGTGTTATATGTTCCGGACTTCGGTCCGATGCCTATGTTTATGTTATGTTTTTATGATATACGCTTGTTGATATGTTATATGTATACTGGACTTTGATCCGATGTCGGGCGGGGCCCGATGCCGGATTTGTCCGATGCCGGCAGGGCCCGATGTAGTGGGCAAGGCCCAATGTATGCTATTATATTATTATGTGTATTGTATTTGGTAGTTTGGGGAGACTCACCAAGCTTTGTGCTTACAGTTTTCAGTTTTGGTTTCAGTTATTTTCGGTGGCAAAGGGAAGAGTTTGGGATGATTACAGTGCACACACTATTTGTTCTGCCTGGGATGTTTAGACTCTAATGTTTTGACACATGATTTTCATACAGGACTTTTGATACGATGTTTTAGGATACATGACTTATGATTTTTATTATAATTTTTGATGAATTATGGTTTTCTTAAATGATTTAAAATGAAATTTTTGGACTGTATATTTAGGATGTTACAAGTTAGTATTAGAGCCTTGGTTTGAGATTTTCAAAAGAAAATCATTTTTATAAAAAAGAACTTTGAAATGAGAAAGGAATTTTGAAAAGAGAAAAGGGTGTGGTGCATGCAATCAGCCGAGCTCAAGTAAGTACTCCCAAATTACCATTACAAGTTGATGTTATGATATGTTTATGAGAACTGCATACTAGATTAGGACTAAGGATCTAGGAAGGATGCCTTATGTGCGTGTTATATGTGTATAAGCTTTATGAACTACATGCTAGTACAGACTAGTCAGTGATATGATGGCCTAATTAGGATAGGCTTGATTAGGTTTACTCAATACTCGAATGTTGCTTACTTTATCCTTTTAGGAGTTCTAGTTATCTTTTACAAACTGGTAAACGAATATGTTAAGTTACATATTGCAAGGACTAAATATCTTCAGAAGGATAGGTCTAGTTCTGTTTCACAGCTCTTGTTTTAGTCCAACTGTTGTAGGGTAGGATCACTCATTTGAAGAATTATCTAATCTTAGTGATATAAAATGGTATTCATGAGCTAGTTAGAGGGAAATAGCAGGGACTTCTTATGCAACTGATGGCGGAGAGTGGGATGGTGATTACCCTAGGGCAACCCTAATATGAGAGTAGCGCGTGAAGCAATAGTAGTAGGAGGGACTTGGTGAAGCCAATGCAGTTTTTGAGGAAAGTATGGATAGATGTGGAAGGTAGTATGGGTGCATACTACTGAAAGCAGAGGATCCGTACTCGAATCAAGGAAGGCTGAGATGAATCCAAGGAACTTGTAGTATATGTGATCCCTCGAGATATGATTAATATTCTGATGTTTGTTAGGATGTGTTTTTTAGAATGGTGGAATTACGCACTAGACCAGTCAGCAGTTCAGGCACCAGTGAGGGATCAGGATCGGGCTCTAGAGCTAGGCAGCTAGAAAATCAGACGAGGGAGTTCATCTCCTATGAGATCACGCGTAGTATTCTGGATCAGACTCATGTGATCTTTGGCACAATCAAGGAGGGCTTTTTGGAGCTTTTGGATGAGAGATTAAGTGCCTTCCGCACTGCGGTGGTGGCCATGATGCGGTCGCACACACTGACATTCAGGGAGTTCAGGGCTTGTGGAGCTCCCAATTACCATGGGGCTCGGGCCCCCATTGCGAGTACCAGATGGTTGGCAGATGTCGCCAATGCATTTCGCACCAGCTATGTCCCGAGCGTGACAAGGTTCGACTTGCATTCTGTCTTCTAAAGGACAGGGCATGTGACTGGTGGGAGGAGGTCGGAGATGCCATTGGTGATGATGCAACTCTTAATGCTATGATTTGGAGTGACTTTTCGGCCAGGTTCAAGGCCGAGTTTGCACCTCTGATAGAGGTGCAACAACTTGCTAGGGAGTTCCAGGATATCCAGCAGACGACTGAGACAATGAAGGAGATCACCGCTATGTTCAGGGAGAGGTCCCTTCTCGTTCCGCAGTATGTGGCGGATGAGGAGATGAAAAAGGCCCGATATTATGAGATGTTGCGGAGTGATATCCGCCAGTTTGTAAGCCGCTCTAGCTGTAAGACGCTGGAGGATATGATTTCTAGGGCTTGAGAGAGGGATTTAGATTTGGAGATGGAAAGGAAGAGGAAAATCGAGGGGGTTTAGATAGGAAATGCAAGCAAGAAGCCCAAGGTATCAAACTATAGATCTAGGAGCCAGGAGGACCACAACCGTTGTGGCAAATGCGGCAAGATGCACGACGGGGCGTGCAAGGCAGGGAGTTCAGGGTAATTTAAGTGCGGCTGAACTAGGCATATGAGCAGAGATTGTACAACTACTACCACCACCACAATAGTATTAGACTTGATTTGCTTTCAGTGCAATCAGAGGGAACACAAGCAGTCCCAGTGCCCAAGTTTAGCAGCAACAGGGCAGGTGTCAGCACCCGCTCCTACTACTTTGAGGATTATAGACGGCCGTCAGGGCCGGGGTGAGGTGCATGTGGCAAGGAGCAAGGCCTTTCAGTTGACATTATAGGAGGCATGAGCAGCCACAACGTGGTGACAGGTATGTATCTTCTCCTTATGTCTTTACTTATACTGATTATTGCTTCTGTTTATGTGTTTTGTTATAGGATCATTCTTTATGAACGGTATATTAGCTTTGGTACTGTTTGATTCGGTTGCCACCCGATCTTTTGTGTTTATCATGCTCAGCAAGCGATTCACAGGGGCTCCTTGGGATTCAGAGTGCCCACTTGATGTAGAGATAGCAGATGATAGGACCGTCAGGGTTGCGAGGGTTCACCGAGGATGTATATTGTAGTTGTTCGATGAGTAGTTTTCTGTGGATGTAGTTCCTAATCCCCTGCGAAGGAATAAGGTTATAGTCGATATGGACTTGTTGAGCCACAAAGGGGCAGTGATCGACCGCGAGCAGCAGCTAGTGAGGGTTCAGATTCCTAGTGGTGGAGGGTTAGTGATTCAGGGTGAGAGGCGGCAAGGTGGCCTAACCCTATGTTCAGTAGCGAGAGCAAGGCACTATCTCTAGCAGGGTGGTTCGGGTTACGTCGCCTATGTCAGGGATACCTGGGACAAGGGTAAGGCGACAGTCGATGACGTACCGGTAGTGCGAGAGTACCCACACATATCCCAGAGGATTTACCTTGGATACCTCCGGATAGACAGGTTGAGTTAAGATTGACCTAGTCCCTGGTGAGGCTCTGATAGCTAAGGCACCCTATCGGTTGGCTCCTCCCGAGATGCAAGAGTTGTCTACAGAGCTACAAGAGCTGCAAAACAAGGGATTTATCAGGTATGCATAGACTACCAGGAGCTGAATAAGGTAACGGTGAAGAACCGCTATCCCCTCTCGAGGATTGATGATTTGTTTGACCAGCTAAATTGTGCATCTTGGTTCTCCAAGATTGATCTACGATCGCATTATTACCAGATGCGATTCAGAGATGAGGATGTGCAGAATACAACTTTTAGGACTCGCTATGGTCACTATGAGTTTGTGGTGATGTCGTTTGGGCTCACCAATGCTCTAGCCGCATTCATAGACCTCATGAGCCGTATGTGCAGACCGATGCTGATTTGGTCTGTGATAGTCTTCATCGATGATATCTTGGTCTATACCAACACACAGGAGCAACATGACATGTAACACCCTGTTTTAAATAGAATAATTAAATGGTTAGTGGGGTGTTGGTTTAGGAAGCCAAATGGAAAGAATTGAATCTCCAGGGTTAAAGTGTAATTTTGGGACCTTATTTGTAAAGATTTTCATAAGTGAAGGAGTGCTAGGGTAATATTTGGGCTTAATATGTAAGGAATTATGGAAGAGGGGACTAAAGAGTAAATTCGGGAACTATGTTGAAAGGGTTTGTTGAGTGAGGGACTGTTGTGTAAATTACGGATTAGATTTGGAAAAGATTCTTGAAGCCAGGATAGAAATGGTAACCTTTGGATTAAAGATGAAAGAAAAGAATATGGTGGGGGTGATTGTGTCATTATGGAAAATTGTCTTAAAGGAGCGGGGTATTTAAACGTTACCACCTGGTAACCCTAACCCTAATCGCGACACTTGCATCCGCTACTCCCCTCTACCCTTAACCTCCAGCCGCCACTTCCACTGTTGCCATGTCCGACAGCCTCCTTGCCAGCCGACGATGTCGATCGAAGCCAATATCCGGGGCAGCCACGACAACGACGAGGAATTCAGGTGACGCAGGTGTAGAGGGCCGTCGAACCACTTAGCGTCGCTGCCGTCGAGTTATACTCCAGTAGGGGCGTAGCCTCTATTCCCTACTGCGACTGCTTTCTTCGACGTCTTTTGTTGCCGTTGTTGGGGGCGTGGGACCACCGAGAAGCCATCGGCTCATCTCACCACCAATGAAGATGAAGGTGTAGCCATTCGTCGTGTTTCAGCCATGGAGATCAAGGCCGACAAACGTGGAGCCATGGTAGTTGTGATGAGGATTACGGGTGTGTGGGGTGGGTTTCTGTCCAGTAAAAGACGTGAGGAACCATCATGGCAGCTGGCCATGCTGGCTGCTACTAATAGCGAGGCTCTACCGCTGACCGCCGATGCCACCGCCGCCTTACGCCGCTAGGGGTGAGTGGACTCCTTCAAACAGAAGACTGGTGTGTGTGTGTTCATTATTGTGCAGGGGTGTCGGGTTCTTCATGTCCGGAAATATAAAAGGGACCATCATGGCCGCCAGCCATGGTGGCTGCCACCCTCTACCACCACCGGCCGCCACGGTGCGGTTGTGTGTGTGTAATTAGTATATGTTATTAGTGGTTGTGTGTGTTAAGAGGGTAATATTGTAATTTGTAACCAAAAGTGAAATAATGAAAAGAAAATTCGTCACCACGACCGTGAGATAGTGGTTGCCGCCACCGGCCACCATGCCGGGTTGCATGCTAGTAGTTATGCCAGTTAGGTAGACCTGTAGGACTACCTGTGATGTTATATGGTTATTGCATGCTCAGTAGTTATGTTATATGTTATGTGGGATGGGTTGAGGTTTTATTGCTCCATGCGGTAGCCAACAAACCCCGGAGTATTCCAGATATGAGCTGAGGGCCCGGTAGGCATTCCAGACTCATATTGAGGAGTCGGGAGCAATCCAGATACGAGCTAAGGGCCCGGTAGGCATTCGAGACTCGTACTGAGGGTTCAGTGGCAATCCAAATATGAGCTGAGGGCCCGGCAGGCATTCCAGAATCATACTGAGGGATCGGTGGCAATCCAGATACAAGCTGAGGGACCGGTAGGCATTACAGACTCATACTGAGGGCTCGATGGCAATCCAGATGTGAGCTGAGGGCTCGGTAGGTATTCCAGACTCACACTGTCGGCCCAGGGGTATTCCAGTCTGTAAAGTTGTGGACCCATTACGTGTTGTTCTGTTCAGTTTGCAATGTTATGATATTGTTGATATCGTTATGTGGACTGTATGTGTATCGGTATTTTAGGGGTAACTCACTAAGCTTTCGGGCTTACAGTTTCAATTTATTGTTTCAGGTACTTTTTATAACTTTGTTTCTGGGATACTATGATATGATACATTTTGAAAACAAGTTTGTAATAGTTAATGGATTTGAAATGTTTTTAAAAGTTTAAATTGCCTTGAATTTTTCGGGTGTTACAAGTTAGTATCAGTAGCCTTGGTTTGAGTGAATTGGAGGAACACTCGTGTGAATCCAATCTTAAATCGAGGAAAGGATTTTCAAAATGGTTTTCACATAAGTAAAGGAGGATGCAGGGTGTACGATCAGCCGGAGCCAGTACGTAGACCCTAAAATACCATACAGTTATTGATATTGTGATATGTTAGAACAGCATGCTAGTACTAGGCTAGGGATCTTCAGGGATTGCATGATAGAATTGCCTGATTACATGATGCCTGCTGTCACACCCCCGAACCAGACGGCGGAAACGTCCGGGGGCTGTCGTGACTCAATTGAATACCATAACATTGAATATATATGAAACAAAACAACATTCGTCACCATTCATCAACATAATACAACCAGTAGTGTTTACATGTCATACATTGTTCGAGATATTACATTTCCAAAAATTTATATTGTTTGGTTCATTCAAAAATAAACTGCAACCGTCACTGAGCATGATTTCCCTTGACTCACTGGTTTCCTGAGAATACAAGTATTTTGAAAAACGTCAACATATGAAATGTTGGTGAGTTCATAGGTAGCGTTTGAAATCGAATGTTTGTATTGTTTGAAAAACCACCAGAAAATCCGATATTTTCTGAAAAGAAAAGCTTTTGAAAACGTTTGTGAAGATCCATAGGTATGCTTGTTTGTTTCTATACTTGTAAAAAAAAAAAAAAATATTCATTGAAGATGTATGCTTTTCAAATCTGTATGTATTGAAAACCCTAGGAAAACCCGACGTTCTCCTAGTTCCTTGAATTACACGAAGTTACATTGAAACCGTTGCATAGCGTATAGTGTCAGTCCCAGGCGACGTTGGAAGGTTCTCGAGCAGGATTATTTACTACAAACCCGCGTTACACAAACGCTTAGTTTATAGATATACTAACGAACCCGAAGGCGTCGTCAGTACTAATCGCGTTATCCAATCGCCCGGACTAGGTGTAGCCCCACATCCGAAGAGAAAGAGGTCACGAAGACCCCGGTGACTCCATTAACCGGTTGGGGAAAATATGCGTGCGAGGGGTCCCCGACCCACCTCGTAAAATATGCAGACTCTTCTAGCAATACCATGGACCCTTGGGGACCAGTGGTACAAGCCATTGAAAGTCACTCTACGTTGTGCCGAGTCGGTAAAACTCAACACTCCGTAGAAAATATGTGTCTTCGGGCCTTAAGATCAGGTCATTGGGCTAGCTAGGCCCAACAAGCAAGATTTTACACTTTTGGGGCCCGAAGATGGTGCGTAGACGTCTGTGCACACTCGTATGTATGTGTATTAACAATCGTTATTTGTATGTATCGAAGAGTTAGTAGTTGTAGATTTCCATTGGCTCGAGACCGAGCCAATTCGTTTAACAACGACTTTTGGTATTGTAATGAGTTGTATTTCGTTGATATTTGAGGTGTCATTATTTGATCACATTGTACATAATGAATCAGCCTTGAAATATTTCTGTTTTCAGCCCCTCATTATTTGTAAAGTTTACATTTTTCACCCTTTTATTTAAATATTTCCCGGTTTGGTCCTTAAACTATTTTTCTTGACATTTTAACACCAAAAATTATTGAAATTAATATTTTCCAGCATATTTTTCAAAGAAAACAGTTTAAGTCCCTGAAAATGCAGTTTTTCTCGGTTTTAGCCCATCTTTTCGCAATTTTGACAATTTTGGCCCAAAGTGGAAAATTTTTGCAACTTTGGTCCTTTTTAAATTTAAAAAGCATTTTAAACCTTTGAAAAGGGTTTGGGACACTTATAGTCCACTGTTTTACAGAAAGTTACAGTTTTGGCCCTCCAAAACAGAAAAATTCGCATAATGGGCCTTATTGGGCCGAAATTTACATTTTTAGCCCAATAGGCTTGAAATTTATGTTTTTAATCCTCAAAATGAATAAAATTCCAGAAATAGCTTTATTGAAACTGTTTTGACACATTTCAACTATCAGAATCTGTAAAATGTCATTTTGGGCCCTAAATTTTGTATTTTTCACATTTTTGGCCCAAGATGTGTGTTTTTAGCTTAAAGAAAATTGTTGCTAACCACTTGGCTATTTATCTAGTATCACTTATTATGTAGTAACATATTTGAAGCTAATATCATAAAACATGAGTTATATCTCGGTTTTGAGGGGTTTAATGGCTAGATCCAACATTAAAACACATATAAGCATACATATAAGCATGGAAATCATACAAGGCATACAAATACATATAGATCTACACTTTCACTTGTATTCCCCCCCACAAAAACTCTTAAAAACAGAAAATAGGGGTATGAATCTCACCTTGGGGTGTTGACTCGGTTTTTGGAAGAAAAGATGGAAGAAAAATGAAGTGTTTTTGGCCTTGGCTCCCTTTGATGAAGATCTTGAGTTTGAGATGGTTCTAGGGTGCAAGATCATGATTTTTGCATGGATTAGGAAGAGATGTTTGATAACAAAAGAATTTAAACCATAGATCTATGCATAATCTTACCTTAGATGATGATTTACTTGCAAAATCCTCTTGGAAAGTCCCTAAATTTCGAGATTCTTGGAGAGGGGAGGAAGGAGAGTTCTTGTGTGTTCTAGAGAGAAAGTTGAGATATTTTTGGTGTGTGTGGTGTTGCTCTCGGCCAAACAAGAAGAGAAGAGAGAAAGGAAGTGACTTTGAAGTGATACATGCATGGAGGTATGTGATATGCCTAGAAATCCATTAGATAATAGTGAGGTGGCAACCAAAGTCAACCTCCCTTGTATTTGGGCCTTTGGGCCGAGATTTTAGAGAGGGAAAAGAAAATTTTGGGCATTTTCCCTTAAGCCCAAAAATTGGAATTAGTTAGAGTGTGTTTTAAGTCTAAAGGAGTGTAGTAGGATTTTTATGTTTTTCTTGAACTAGTTTTAGGTTATTCATGTATCAAGGCTCTTAATTCATTTCATTCATGACCTAAAATGTTGGAATAAGTAAATATGGGTCCACTTAGAGTCCAATTAGGGTTCTAAGCCCATGATAGTCTAATTGGAAGCTTATTGGTCCATTTGGATCCAATAAGGAAGTTCTAGTCCAAAATAGACTTAATAAGAACTTCTAGGGTCTCCAATTGTTTGATGACTATTTATAGTACTTGCATGATGTATTTGATTGAAGTTTTTTTTTGGTTCACATTAACTTGAATGTATAGATTACATGGCCCAAAATTTACAGTTGTGACATCATCCCCCCGTTAGAGGGAATTTCGTCCCGAAATTCTGTTTGAAAGCTAGATTTGAGAAAACTAGAATAGGTGAGGGTATTTTTGCTTCATTTGATCTTCGCGTTCCCACGTGAATTCTGGCCCACGTTTTGCGTTCCACCGTACCTTCACGATCGGGATGCGACTCTGCTTAGTACGCTTCACCTCCCTGTCCATGATTTCGATTGGCTCTTCGACGAACAGGAGATTCTCATTGATTTCGATTTCATCAAGGGGAATGACGAGAGTTTCATCTGATAGGCACTTTTTCAGATTAGAAACATGAAACACGGGGTGTACACCGTGTAGCTCCGTGGGTAATTGTAGTCTGTAGGCTACCGGACCTATTCGGGCGACGATTTCGAAAGGTCCAATGTATCGCGGGTTTAACTTTCCTCGTTTTCCGAAACGTATAACTCCTTTCCAGGGTGAGACCTTCAACAATACTCGATCACCGACCTGGAATTCTAAGGGCTTTCGCCGTTTATCAGCGTAGCTCTTTTGCCGGTCACGCGATGCCTGTAATCGAGCTTTGATCTGAACAATCTTTTCTGTGGTCTCGCGAATGATCTCCGGTCCTGTCATTGCCCTATCCGACGTATGTGTTCTTGCTAGCTGGGTGTCACCTACTTCAGCCCAACATAACGGTGATCTACATTTACGCCCGTACAGCGCTTCGAAAGGGGCCACCTTAATGCTCGAATGATAACTATTGTTATATGAAAACTCGATCAACGGTAGGTGGGTATCCCAAGACTTTCCGAAGTCTATCACACAAGCACGAAGCATGTCTTCAAGCGTCTGAATGGTTCGTTCGCTTTGACCGTCCGTTTGTGGGTGATACGCGGTGCTCATATCAAGATGAGTTCCCATTGCCTTGTGGAGCGACTGCCAAAAGCGTGACGTGAATCTACTGTCCCTATCCGAAATGATGGATTTTGGCACTCCATGAAGTCTTACAATCTCTCGTAGGTATAAACGCGTCAGCCTCTCCATCTTGTAGGACTCTTTGATTGGCAGGAAATGGGCAGATTTTGTCAGTCGGTCGATTATTACCCATATGGTGTCTAATCCGTCCGACGTCTTGGGCAGCTTGGTCACGAAATCCATAGAAATCCCTTCCCATTTCCACTCGGGAATTGCCGGTTGCTGTAACAGTCCAGAAGGTTTCTGGTATTCCACTTTTACTTTGGCACACGTAAGGCACTTACTAACATAAGTTGCGATTTCCGCCTTCATGTTAGGCCACCAATAGTGCTGCTTAATGTCCAAATACATCTTGTCCGAACCAGGATGAATGGAGTATCGTGTCTTGTGGGCTTCCTTCATGACGGTCTCTCTGAATCCTCCGATTTTTGGAACCCAAATACGGTTCATGAAGTAGTATACCCCATTCTCTTTGACTTCCAGGTTCTTCTCCATTCCGCGTAATGCCTCGCTAGTTCTATTTTCCGCTCTCATGGCCTCTGCCTGGGCTGATGCAATTTGAACGGTCAGATGAGACTGAATGGTTATCGAGTGCGTTTTCGTACGGCGATTTGTGTATTCCTTCCGACTTAATGCGTCAGCTACCACGTTGGCCTTGCCTGGATGGTACTTGATCTCGCATTCGTAGTCGTTTAACAATTCCACCCATCTTCGTTGTCTCATGTTCAGCTCCTTCTGATTCAAGATGTGCTGGAGGCTCTTGTGGTCCGTAAAGATGGTGCACTTTGTACCGTACAGGTAGTGCCTCCAAATTTTTAGGGCGAAGACCACAGCTCCCAGTTCTAGGTCATGGGTTGTGTAATTTACTTCGTGCGTCTTCAGTTGACGGGACGCATATGCTATTACTCTTCCACGTTGCATGAGAACGCAACCTAAGCCTTGATTTGACGCGTCACAGTAAACTACAAAATCTTCCGTTCCTTCAGGTAGAGATAGTACAGGAGCGCTGCAAAGAGCTTGCTTCAAGGTTCGAAACGCAATCTCTTGTCGGTCTGTCCACTTGAATGGCACGCCCTTTTGCGTAAGCAAGGTAAGTGGCTTGGCGATTTTCGAGAAGTTTTGGATGAATCTCCTATAGTAACCTGCTAGGCCTAAGAACTGACGAATTTCTGTGGGCGTAGTCGGAGTTGCCCATCCTTCCACAGCTTTGACCTTAGAGGGATCCACATGAATTCCATCTTGGCTAACTATGTGACCGAGAAAATTCACGCTCCGTAGCCAAAACTCACACTTAGAGAGTTTGGCGTAAAGCCTTTCCGATCGCAGCGTCTCTAGGACTTGTCGGAGATGTTGGCCATGCTCCTCTTTGCTTCGAGAATAGACGAGGATGTCATTGATAAACACAATGACGAAGTTGTCCAGGAACGGTCGACAGATTCGATTCATTAGGTCCATAAATGCGGCAGGTGCATTTGTTAGACCGAAGGGCATTACGACGAATTCGTAATGTCCATAGCGGGTTCGGAAAGCGGTTTTAGGAATATCTTCTTCTCGGACCTTGAGTTGATGGTATCCGGACCGTAGATCTATTTTAGAAAAATAGCTAGCTCCTTGGAGCTGGTCGAATAGATCATCGATTCGCGGGAGTGGGTAGCGGTTTTTGACAGTGAGTTTATTCAACTCTCTGTAATCGATGCACATTCTGAAGGATCCGTCCTTCTTTTTGACAAAGAGCACCGGAGCTCCCCATGGCGAGTAGCTAGGTCGGATAAATCCCTTGTCCAGAAGCTCACTGAGTTGGCTGGATAATTCCTGCATTTCAGCAGGAGCCAGTCGATATGGTGATTTAGCGAGGGGAGTTGCTCCTGGAACGAGGTCGATTCGGAATTCAACCTGTCTCTCTAGGGGTACTCCTGGAAGATCTTCGGGAAACACGTCCGGAAATTCACACGCTACCGGAATGTCTTGGATGTTAGTTTCTTCTTTTGTCTTGTCCACTATGTGGGCCAAGAACGCTAAGTTGTTCTTTCGCAAGTGTTTTTGCGCTTTGATGCACGAGATAAGGCGGAGATTCGTACTGGGTTTGTCTCCGTAGATTACTAGGGTTTCGTGATTTGGGAGACGAAGGCGAACGGCCTTCTCGTGGCACATAATCTCAGCATGGTGGGGGCTTAACCAATCCATGCCGATAATCACATCAAAACTCCTAATTGATACTGGCATTAGATCTATTCGAAAGGCGTGCTGGTTAAGGGTTAGGGTACATCCAGTGTAGATTTCCCTAGTGGATTCGGTTTTCCCATTGGCCATTTCCACCGTATAGGTTTCATTTAGCTTCTGGGGTTGTTGTTTTAGTAAATGTTTAAACTTCTCGCTTACGAAACTTCGCTCCGCTCCGGTATCAAATAAGATGCATGCATAAGTGTGGTTTAGGAGAAACGTACCGGTCACAACTGCGGGATCTTGAACTGCATCACTCTGACCCATAGTCAGCATTCTTCCTGTTCCTCTGTTTCCGGAGTTGTTGTTGTTGTTAGGGCAATCTCGACGGAAATGTCCCGTCCTTCCACACCCGAAACAGGTGTGGCTAGGCCCTGTGTTGTTGCCGCCAGCATTGGTGTTGTTGGTGTTGCGGTGATTGTTGTTGTTGTTCTGGTTGTTTCCCTGACTCTGGTTCTGAGAAGGATAAGTCCTGCAGAACCTTGCAGTGTGTCCCCTTCGGTTGCAGCTGGTGCAATGGGGTTCTCTGCATTCTCCTTGGTGATGGAAACTGCACTTGTTGCATTTGGGAAGACTACCGGAATAGGGTCTTGAAGCATTGGAAGCAGCTGAGGCTGGAGCATGTGGGGTGACTGGAACCGGCGCAGTGACAGCGTTAACTGCCACTGTTTGCTGCTTTTTAGAGGTCTCGGGGCCCTGACGCCCCTTTCTCTTGTGGTTCCATCCTTTCTTACCATCGCTCTCCTTCTTCTTCTCAGTCTCTACCGGTTTCTCGCCTTTTTTGTGGTTATGGTCATATAGCCTCTTTGCCAATCTCTTCGCACTGTCAAAAGTTTCAGGGTTCGCAGCTATCACATTCCCTTGAATGGGGGATGTCAGTCCCCAAATGAATCGTTCAATCTTCTTCCCCTCTGATGTGATCATACCCGGGCACAACAGAGATAGTTCGCTGAATCTCGATATGTAAGCATCGATGTTCCCATTCTGCACCGTGAGATTCCATAGTTCCTGCTCCATCTTCTGTATTTCGCCTCGGGGGCAGTACTCAGCCGTCAACATCTCTTTCATCTCTGCCCAGGGAATAGAGTTGGCGACAGGGAGTGTCATGGCTTCCACATGACCATTCCACCAAGTGAGCGCTTGGTCCACAAAAGTGCAGGCCGCGAACTTCACTTTCATCTGCTCGGGGCACTCGCATATCTCGAATACCGACTCTACTTTCTCGATCCATCGTTTTAGGGCGATCACTCCTCCGGTACCGTTGAAAGTTCGGGGTTTAGCGTTCGCAAAATCCTTGTAGGTGCACGTTTTAGTGAGTCCTTGGTTCGTCCCGTTGTTCGAACTTCCGGATCCTTGCCCGTTACCTCCTCCGTTGTTCCCTCGGTGAAGTTGTGCCATAGCCGCTGTGACCGCAGCAGACACGGCTGCCTGGAAAGCAGTGGAGTCAACTTCCGGCGGGGTTGGTTCGGGATTTCCGCGAGTAGATGGACGAGGCATCTTTCTGTCATGAAACGGAAAGATGTTGAGTGTACGGGATTTCTGTGAGGTTGTGATCCTACTAACTAGGGGTATGGTACGGACTTAAGAACTTCTATCATTTAGCACACAATCCTAGATTCGCAACACATAGCAAACACGTAAAAGTTCACTAATATTATCCTATGTCTCTTTCACTATTGCAGACTAAACATACGTTCTCTTTTTGGTGATAAAGGGGTATAGTTTTAGGTTCCCTAGCTATCCCGATCTCATCAAGACGTGTGTTAGTTTTACTTTGGAGAGAATGTAGTTGATCAGGCTACATTCACTCCTTGGTATCACTAAGAACAGTCCCGAATTAACCGAGATACCAGCGTTATTGTGTTTGATTCGGTGTTAGCTTCTTATCTCTAATGCAAGCAAGTGTATTTTGTTTATTTGTTTTGTTCAGAGTTATGTTAGTCCTTCTTTTTGGTTTATAGTTGCATATCAATGTATGGCTCGACATGCTAGTTCACTATAAACAAAGCTCTGATACCAACCTGTCACACCCCCGAACCAGACGGCGGAAACGTCCGGGGGCTGTCGTGACTCAATTGAATACCATAACATTGAATATATATGAAACAAAACAACATTCGTCACCATTCATCAACATAATACAACCAGTAGTGTTTACATGTCATACATTGTTCGAGATATTACATTTCCAAAAATTTATATTGTTTGGTTCATTCAAAAATAAACTGCAACCGTCACTGAGCATGATTTCCCTTGACTCACTGGTTTCCTGAGAATACAAGTATTTTGAAAAACGTCAACATATGAAATGTTGGTGAGTTCATAGGTAGCGTTTGAAATCGAATGTTTGTATTGTTTGAAAAACCACCAGAAAATCCGATATTTTCTGAAAAGAAAAGCTTTTGAAAACGTTTGTGAAGATCCATAGGTATGCTTGTTTGTTTCTATACTTGTAAAAAAAAAAAAAAATATTCATTGAAGATGTATGCTTTTCAAATCTGTATGTATTGAAAACCCTAGGAAAACCCGACGTTCTCCTAGTTCCTTGAATTACACGAAGTTACATTGAAACCGTTGCATAGCGTATAGTGTCAGTCCCAGGCGACGTTGGAAGGTTCTCGAGCAGGATTATTTACTACAAACCCGCGTTACACAAACGCTTAGTTTATAGATATACTAACGAACCCGAAGGCGTCGTCAGTACTAATCGCGTTATCCAATCGCCCGGACTAGGTGTAGCCCCACATCCGAAGAGAAAGAGGTCACGAAGACCCCGGTGACTCCATTAACCGGTTGGGGAAAATATGCGTGCGAGGGGTCCCCGACCCACCTCGTAAAATATGCAGACTCTTCTAGCAATACCATGGACCCTTGGGGACCAGTGGTACAAGCCATTGAAAGTCACTCTACGTTGTGCCGAGTCGGTAAAACTCAACACTCCGTAGAAAATATGTGTCTCCGGGCCTTAAGATCAGGTCATTGGGCTAGCTAGGCCCAACAAGCAAGATTTTACACTTTTGGGGCCCGAAGATGGTGCGTAGACGTCTGTGCACACTCGTATGTATGTGTATTAACAATCGTTATTTGTATGTATCGAAGAGTTAGTAGTTGTAGATTTCCATTGGCTCGAGACCGAGCCAATTCGTTTAACAACGACTTTTGGTATTGTAATGAGTTGTATTTCGTTGATATTTGAGGTGTCATTATTTGATCACATTGTACATAATGAATCAGCCTTGAAATATTTCTGTTTTCAGCCCCTCATTATTTGTAAAGTTTACATTTTTCACCCTTTTATTTAAATATTTCCCGGTTTGGTCCTTAAACTATTTTTCTTGACATTTTAACACCAAAAATTATTGAAATTAATATTTTCCAGCATATTTTTCAAAGAAAACAGTTTAAGTCCCTGAAAATGCAGTTTTTCTCGGTTTTAGCCCATCTTTTCGCAATTTTGACAATTTTGGCCCAAAGTGGAAAATTTTTGCAACTTTGGTCCTTTTTAAATTTAAAAAGCATTTTAAACCTTTGAAAAGGGTTTGGGACACTTATAGTCCACTGTTTTACAGAAAGTTACAGTTTTGGCCCTCCAAAACAGAAAAATTCGCATAATGGGCCTTATTGGGCCGAAATTTACATTTTTAGCCCAATAGGCTTGAAATTTATGTTTTTAATCCTCAAAATGAATAAAATTCCAGAAATAGCTTTATTGAAACTGTTTTGACACATTTCAACTATCAGAATCTGTAAAATGTCATTTTGGGCCCTAAATTTTGTATTTTTCACATTTTTGGCCCAAGATGTGTGTTTTTAGCTTAAAGAAAATTGTTGCTAACCACTTGGCTATTTATCTAGTATCACTTATTATGTAGTAACATATTTGAAGCTAATATCATAAAACATGAGTTATATCTCGGTTTTGAGGGGTTTAATGGCTAGATCCAACATTAAAACACATATAAGCATACATATAAGCATGGAAATCATACAAGGCATACAAATACATATAGATCTACACTTTCACTTGTATTCCCCCCCACAAAAACTCTTAAAAACAGAAAATAGGGGTATGAATCTCACCTTGGGGTGTTGACTCGGTTTTTGGAAGAAAAGATGGAAGAAAAATGAAGTGTTTTTGGCCTTGGCTCCCTTTGATGAAGATCTTGAGTTTGAGATGGTTCTAGGGTGCAAGATCATGATTTTTGCATGGATTAGGAAGAGATGTTTGATAACAAAAGAATTTAAACCATAGATCTATGCATAATCTTACCTTAGATGATGATTTACTTGCAAAATCCTCTTGGAAAGTCCCTAAATTTCGAGATTCTTGGAGAGGGGAGGAAGGAGAGTTCTTGTGTGTTCTAGAGAGAAAGTTGAGATATTTTTGGTGTGTGTGGTGTTGCTCTCGGCCAAACAAGAAGAGAAGAGAGAAAGGAAGTGACTTTGAAGTGATACATGCATGGAGGTATGTGATATGCCTAGAAATCCATTAGATAATAGTGAGGTGGCAACCAAAGTCAACCTCCCTTGTATTTGGGCCTTTGGGCCGAGATTTTAGAGAGGGAAAAGAAAATTTTGGGCATTTTCCCTTAAGCCCAAAAATTGGAATTAGTTAGAGTGTGTTTTAAGTCTAAAGGAGTGTAGTAGGATTTTTATGTTTTTCTTGAACTAGTTTTAGGTTATTCATGTATCAAGGCTCTTAATTCATTTCATTCATGACCTAAAATGTTGGAATAAGTAAATATGGGTCCACTTAGAGTCCAATTAGGGTTCTAAGCCCATGATAGTCTAATTGGAAGCTTATTGGTCCATTTGGATCCAATAAGGAAGTTCTAGTCCAAAATAGACTTAATAAGAACTTCTAGGGTCTCCAATTGTTTGATGACTATTTATAGTACTTGCATGATGTATTTGATTGAAGTTTTTTTTTGGTTCACATTAACTTGAATGTATAGATTACATGGCCCAAAATTTACAGTTGTGACACCTGCTAGCCTAGGATTTCCTTTATATGAGATTGACATCATTATTGTAGTTGCTTAGTGTAAGCATCACGGTTATACATAATTAAGATCTTATAGCCTGAGACTGTTTGATTTGGCCTTATGTCCTATTCTTTTTTAACTGGGAGCTTAGGGTAGGATTGGATATTTGAAAGTCTATAGGGTCTAGCGTTATGTATGGCTAGCATACACTAGTGCTGCAGGGTTGGTGGAAGTTTCATTGGTGGGTGGGTTGTGTGAGGTCGGGAGGCCAGTTATGAGACACTTAGCATTCCTCTATGAGTGAGGATTGAGCGCTAGCCATGTTATGTATTCAGTTAGGGTGTTGTGGTGATACTTGAGACAAATATGGGTAGGTGTGGAAGGTAGTATGGGCCCGTACTACTGAAAGCACAGGACCCATACGCGTATCAAGGAAGTCACAACTCCTAGGGTTGGGTAGGGAGTTGGTCCCCTGTCATTATATGGATTATCAGAGATCTTCCTAGTGAATTATTAGAATGGTGGTTACGGTACATCTTCAGACGGATCCGGGTTAGGATCGATAGGACAGTGTTGTCAGAGGATCATGTCAGTGAGATCATCCGGGAGGAGGTGATCAAGATTGTTCGAGGACAATTTTCGGAGATGTTTGGGTCTATCAGGACTGTTATAGTTGAGAATTTTGATGAGTGTTATGTAGCTAGTGTCGAGACGGTTGTCGTGGCTGCTATAGCAGCTGTAACAACGGCAAGGGGAGGAGCTGGTCGAGCTTTCCGGTACCAGGATTTGTTACGGGGACATATTCTGACGAGCAGAGGGTTGCAGTCACTTGGGATCGGGGGGATATTCCGTACTTGTTACATTCCACGGGTTAAGCACGAGAGTCTAGCATATGTGTTTCTAGATTTGAGGCTTTGGGGGTTTTGCTCGAGGCTGGAATGTGAGTTGCGGGGACTCCGGGAAGGAGTAATGATATGTTCAGCTGGAGTTATGAAGCTAAAGTTAGAATGGTTAATTGATAGGATTAGAATGTTGTTTTTTAGGGCCAGGATTGTGCCCTTTTCAGCTTTGCGAGCTCAAAGGAATGAGCAGACTCGTGACCCCAGGATCAGGTACTATTTCCAGCTCGGGGTCAGTTTGTCGCAAGGGTTGGCGACAATATTTCAATACTGATGATCGCAGGCGGGTCGATGTGGCATGAGAAATCTTATGAGGTGTACGCAATTACCTTTCCGACCCATAGGAGTTAACATCTGATTCACCTTGGATCTCTTGTATCGGGTGGTATGGATTGATTGTGCAATCTATTGCACTCTCATGATTAGAGAATAAGTTTTGGGATTAGTTTGTAGCCCGGTTACGGCAGTGGTTGCTTCAGTTACAACAATTCAACTGTGGACGATTGAGCTGGTAAGTGAGTCAGGGTGCGAGACCTTGAATGATATGATTTCTAGAGCTCGAGAGCAAGAGATTTGTTTGGAGCACTAGGGAAGAAGGGTATTATGTGGGAGGTTGCGGATAGAGTCCTATGGGATAGTTATTCGACATTGTCAGGATTCAATGGTTTTTAGTAATCGTTATTAATTAGCGTATGAGAGCACCAAGGGAAATAGCTTGTTGCTAAAGTATTAGTAGAGCATCTATCTTTGGACTTCAAGATTTGGATGTGGGATCATTCAAGCATCGGGGGCTATTGGCTAAGCTATGTTGGGTTCCATACCAGTGGGTGTGGTTAGTGTTCTAAGTGGGGGAGAATTATCATGAGATTCAGAAGCAGGAGCGGTTTTGAAAGTGGGATAAGTTTTGGATCGTTTTCAGAAAGGAAGACAACCCAAGTGACTGATTGGTTTGAGGTTTGTGTGAGTTGGGAGTTCGGAAAAACTCCCCAACATGTGAATCATGTCCTCTCGGTGCTTGATAGCAGAATTAGGAATTTCCAGGTTGAGCGTCAGCCATTGAAAGTTTTGTCTGTTGCTATTCAGATTGCGGTTTCATGAAGGGTCAGACAGGCGTTAATCGGTGAACCTCCCAGAAAGCGGGAAATTCTCCGAAGGAAATTCAAGAGGCGATAGTTGAGGAGCTAGGAACGCATCAACAATTTCTTATGCAGTGTTCTTGCATTTCCTAAATCTTTGGGGTATGTTTCCCCTCAGTAGTGGAATAGACTTTTGATTCTTATCGGACTCGGATTTTCAGTAACCTTGGGAATAATTGTGGAAGTTTTCTTGGACTAGCTTTGGTATTAGTAGAATCGGATCAGTCTCAATCCAGTATGGGCTTTGTGATGAATGAATGTGGAGTTAGGGATTCCCAATTATGTTCATGGTGGTGATTCTTCATGTGTGACGACGGGTATACAAGGTGGAAATAAGGTTTGTTCGGCTTACATGCTTGATTAGGTTTGGGATGAAGTTTGCAATTGGATTCAGAGTTTGGCTATTCTAGGGTCATGTGCGATCATGAATTGCAGGAGTTCGCTTGGATAGCAACTTATTATATAAGTGAATCGTGCATGGTGGGATTTCAGCATCGTGACACTGATTGGTGTGTGAAGGAAATTGGTTAGTTTTTCTTTTGGACAAGGTTAATAGTTTATCAAGAGCATTCCAATCATGAGCTGAGGGCCAGGTGGGGTATACCATACTCATGTTGTGGGATTAGAGGCAATCCAGACCTATGCTAAGGGCCTTGTAGGGGTATTCCAGTCATGGGTTGTGGGCCTAGTGATCCTAGTAGTTCATTCTTCTGTTGGAGTTCTTTCGGAATGGACAAATTGTTGAGGTTCAGGCGAGCCATAATCGGCTGCGAGGAATCAGAAGATTTTGTACGAAATACAAGGGTAGGTCCCTGAACCTGAAATTGTGAGTTTAGACCTAAGTTCGTTTAGAGTGGTGTTCTGATCGAGGGTATTCCATCCTAAGGATGATTGGACCCGTTGTGGGCATGCCTAGTATTCCACCCTGAGGCTGATTGGGCCAGGTATGAGTGTTGTGCTTATGAGTCGATTATTATATGTATGTGGTTCGGGAACCAAAGGAAACATTGTTGTGTTGATCCAAAAAGGGTTCATCTCCCAGTTTACATCTTGTTGTCCATTTTATCGCTAGGAATAGGTTATCAGAACGAATCTCTCTTAAAGGAGTACCTAATCTTTCGTCGAGAAGAGAATTACAAGTAGCAGTGTGGGATTTGGGACTCTGTTATCAGGTGGGAATCCCAGGTTATTAGCAGCTTAGTAGCTAATTAGGAGTTAAGTGCAATGAATTCCATCTCAAGACTTCAGATTTCAGATTGCGTACATGTGATCATATTGCAAGGGATTCGCTATTTTTAGGTTTTAGGACCCTGTGAGCGTTAGTTGCGGTTGCCTTGGAAAGGCTAGGGTTATGCTTGGGTTTGTAGCCCAGTAGTTTAAGTTGTTTGGCGTATAAGGAATGATAAGAAACGATTTCGAGGACGAAATAAAATTTAAGTGGGGGAGAGTTGTAACACCTCGTTTTAAATAGAATAATTAAATGGTTAGTAGGGTGTTGGTTTAGGAAGTCAAATGGAAAGAATTGAATCTCCAGGGGTTAAAGTGTAATTTTGGGACCTTATTTGTAAAGATTTTCATAAGTGAAGGAGTGCTTGGGTATTATTTGGGCTTAATATGTAAGGAATTATGGAAGAGGGGACTAAAGAGTAAATTCGGGACCTATGTTGAAAGGATTTGTTGAGTGAGCGACTGTTGTGTAAATTACAGATTAGATTTGGAAAAGATTCTTGAAGCGAGGATAGAAATGGTAACTTTTGGATTAAAGATGAAAGAAAAGAAGATGGTGGGGATGATTGTGTCATTATGGAAAATCGTCTTAAAGGAGCGGGGTATTTAAATGTTACCACCTGGTATCCCTAACCCTAATCGCGACACTTGCAGCCGCTACTCCCCTCTACCCTTAACCTCCATCCACTACCTCAACTGCTGCCATGTCAGACAACCTCCTTGCCAGCCGACGACGCCGATCGAAGCCAATATCTGGGGCAGGCATGACAACGACGAGGAATTCAGGTGACACTGGTGTAGAGGGCCGCCGGACCACTTAGCACCGCTGCCGTGGAGTTGTACTCCAGTAGTAACACCAAAAATCAATTCATAAAAACACAACCCAAGATCATAATGTGTAAGAACTACTCATGTGTGTACTGATCATGTCGGTGCCTTGCCGCGATCCTCACTGGTACCTGAAACACATAACACAACACTATAAGCATGAATGGTTAATGAGTTCCCCAAAATACTACATACAACACACATTAGCCTCTCGAGGCTATAACTATGTATGACCCTCTGGTCAGTGTGTCTCAGTGGGACCCTCCAGTCCCATATCTCTATGGACCCTCTATTCCTAACTCTATGAACCTTTCGGTCCTAACTTTGTAAACACTGAATCATACATATCACAAGTCACATAGAAATCACACCATACAAAAACATACAATATACTCCATCACATAACTTTAATTACCATTCTCTGGTAAAGTATAGTGAGAAGACTCACCTCGGGTAACTCGGTAATCTCGAACTCGGTAAAAATCTGGTCTAGCCTCCGCCTAATCACATGGAATAAACACTCTTAATCAATACATCTCTCAAGGCTAGACTACTCCCTCTCTTAGCTCTCTCAGAAGGGTAAAAGACCATTTTACCCCTCTCATGGATCAAGGACACTAAATTTGACAAACCCTAAAAGTCAACAAAAGTCAACCCTCCAGGTTACGCTGCGCGTACCAAACCTGTACGCTGGGCGTACCCGGCGATCTCACAGAAACGGGGAACGTGACCCCCTACGCCGCACGTACCGGGATTACGCCCCACGTAACTCCCAGTTTCAGACTCCTTAGCTCCTGGGGTCTTAAACAGTTAAGACACACGTCCAACTTCTCGATCTGACCATTTCTAAGCCTCTTAATCCATAAAGTTGGTGACTTTAACCCTTTGCATGGCTGGAAAAGTCACTAACACAAATAACATTCCATTTCCAACCCTAGAAAAGCTCATAACTCAAGCATGACCCCATAACAACGACCAAGTTGGGATTTTTATGGATCTATAACACCAATGTCACTGAAATGGGACAGATCTAGGTCCATGGAGTCCTTTTCACTCATAAAGTCTCCACCTTTGGGACTTTTAACCCTAAAAATGGTCCATGCAATAACATACCAAATAAAGAAGAAAGTTTTGAGCTTTATACCTCTAGATGAAACACCTTCCTCTAAAGATCTCAGATCCAAACTTGCACTTCAAGCCCTAGCCTCCACAAGCTCCTCTCCTTCTTCTTCACTAACACACCAAGGCACTTTTAGCTCAAAACACTCACACACAAGCTTAAGAACGAAAGGAAAGCTCTCTTAGGGTATCACTCTCTGATATGGTGGCTGAGGGTGAAGCCTTAGCATTCCTTATATAGTGCACAAGCCAAATATTAGGGTTTGCATCTGGGCCCGCTACGCCCAGCATACCTAGGCAGGTCTGCGTCCAAATTAAGCGCATGAGTACGCGCAGCGTACTCTCTAGTATGCCCAGTGTACTCATTTGCTACAAATTCCACTCAAGGACTAATCTTGACAACTAGACAAAAGAGAAGGGTTAAATAGCTTTACGTCAATTTCGGGATGTTACAATTCTCCCCCACTAGAACTAGACTTCGCCCTCAAAGTCTCATGTCGGAAACAATTTCGGATGCTGCTCCCGCATCTCTAACTCTGGCTCCCAAGTCAGCTCGGACCCTCTCTGGTGTTGCCACTGGACTTGAACCAGGGGCACCTCCTTGCTCCTCAGAACCTTGACCTTCCGGTCCAAGATCGTAATCGGCCTCTGGACATAATTCAGACTCGAGTCCACTTGGATATCCTCCAATGGCACTATTGTTGACTCGTCGGGTATACACTTCCTCAGCTGAGACACGTGGAAGGTGTCATGAATCTGGCTCAACTCCACAGGTTGCTCCAAACGATATGCTTGCCTGCCCACCCTCACGACCACTCTAAACGGCCCAATATACCGAGGCCCTAGCTTGCCCCTCTTCCTGAATTGAATCACTCCTTTCCAAGGAGACACTTTTAGGAGTACAAGGTCTCCGACTTGGAACTCAAGCTCGGATCGCCGCCTATCTGCATAACTCTTCTGACGACACTGAGCCGTCAACAACCTTTGTATAACCTGCTTTATCTATTCTTTCGTTTGAAGCACTATCTCAATGCTGCCCATCACTCGCTGCCCTACCTCTCCCCAACAGATGGGAGTCTGACACCTCCTCCCATACAACAACTCGAAGGGAGGCATACCAATGCTCGAATGGTGGTTGTTGTCATAGGAAAACTCATCCAATGGAAGATACGTGTCCCAACTCCCTCCGAAGTTCAACACACATGCCCAAAGCACGTCCTCTAGCATCTGAATTGTCCGCTCACTCTGCCCGTTCATATGTGGGTGGTAAGCGGTACTGAAATGTAGCCTAGTACCCAACTCTTCATGAAACTTCTTCCAGAACTTGGAAGTGAAACACACATCCCGATCTAAGACAATCGAGATCGGTACACCATGCCGCGATACCACCTCCCTCACTTACACCTCTGCCAGCCTATCTGCGGAAGAGCTCTCACTGATAGCAAGAAAATGAGCGCTCTTGGTCAGCCGGTCAATGATCACCCAAGTTGCATCGACACCTCTCGCAGTCCTCGGCAATTTGGTAATAAAATCCATGGAAATCTGTTCCCACTTCCACTGGGGAACCTCAAGTGGCTGCAACTTGCCATGAGGACACTGTTGCTCGGCCTTAACCCTGCAATAGTTCAAGCACCTCTCTACAAACCACGCTACATTCCTCTTCATACAGGGCCACCAATAGTCTCTCTTCAGGTCCAAATACATCTTAGTGGCCCCGGGATGGATCGAAAACCTCGACCTGTATGCTTCCTCCATCAAAATGGTACGTGCCCCGCCTCAAATGGCACCCAAATCTTGCCCTAGAAGGTCATAAGCCCTCGGTTGTCAGCAATGAACTCAGATACTTTCCCGATCACTCACTCTCTCTTGCGGTTCTCCGGTCTCATGGCCTTTACCTGGGCCTCCCGAATGGTGTCCAACACCTGAGTCATTACTGTCAGCCTCAAACAAACATCTTGTAACGGCGCACTCTCCGTTCTGCGACTCAGGGCATCGGCTACCATATTAGCCTTGCTCGGGTGGCACAGGTTCTCACACTCATAATCCTTTACCACATCCAGCCATCTTCTATGGTGCATATTCAGGTTGGGTTGATCCATCAGATACTTCAAGCTCTTGTGATCCGTGTAAATGGTACACCGGACCCCATACAAATAGTGACGCCAGATCTTAAGGGCGAACACCATGGCCCCCAACTCCAGATCGTGAGTATGGTACCTCGTCTCATGAGGCTTCAGCTGCATCGACGCGTATGCTATAACATGCCCCCTCTGCATTAGCACTGCACCCAATCCCGATATCGACGCGTCACAATATACCACAAAGTCCTCCATTCCCTCCAGAAGGGCTAACACTAGGGCTTCACACAATCTCTGGCGAAGTGTCTCGAATGAGGCCTGCTGCTTCGGGCCCCAACTGAAAGTCACGCCCTTACGGGTCAGCCTGGTGAGAGGAACAGCGATCCTGGAGAAATCCTTGATAAATCTCCGATAATAACTGGCCAATCCCAGAAAACTCCTGATCTCTGAAGGGGATGTCGGCACCTCCCAACTCATGCCCACCTCAATCTTGGCCGGATCGACCAAAATCCCATTCTGGTTGACGAGGTGTCCTAGGAACTAGACCTCTCGTAACCAGAAATCGCACTTGGAGAATTTGGCGTACAGCCTCTCCGATCTCAGAACTCCGAGAATCTCCCTCAAGTGCTCCTCATGCTGCTCTCTGGATCTCGAATACACCAATATATCATCAATGAACATGATCACCGAACGATCCAACATCGGCCTGCACACCCTGTTCATGAGATCCATGAACGTCGTCGGTGCATTGTTGAGCTCGAAAGGCATCACCACGAACTTGTAATGCCCATAACGAGTCCTGAAAGCTGTCTTCTGGATATCCTCATCACACACTCTCATTTGATGATATCCTCATCACACATTTCATTTAAATTTTTTGTGTAATTTCAGAACTTTGCGAGTGATTTGGGTATTTATTTACATATAGTTTTTTTTCACTGTTAAATCTTTCATAACCAAGTACATGGACGTTATTATACCAATTGCACCAATAGACACAACATATATTAATTTAGTTTAGAAAGGATTAGGATGAGGTGCGATTCAATTTATTTTCATATTTAAATTCTTTTGATGAAATGAGAGCTACCATAAGTTCATAACATTCTTTGTTACGATTTAAAATAACATCCGTAAATATTGTAGCTAGAAGCTATATTCATATGAACATGTTCAAAAATCTATATGGTCCAGTCTAACCTATTAATCTAAGATGGGAAACTGATTTGATGACAATAATGACTTTTATTTTTGTAATATATCCTTTTTTTTCCCATCTACCACCCAAAGATAATATAAACAAGTTATTTTGACATTTTATTAAAGAAAAATATATCCCTCTATTACAGATTTGGTGTGAAAGTTATAAGGTTAAATGGTATGGGGTCTAATAATGTCTTCAACATTGATTTGATGTGATAGAGCCTCAATGCTTTTTTATGCCTTTATAACGGTGTGATCATCTAATATCTTCAATATTTTTGCAATTTTTTGTTTGTACCTTTACCTTTAATAATTGTACAAGGTAGGGAGTTTGAATGCCGTTTAAATTTTGAGCTGTGTTTATGAACTTTGCCTGCAAACTTTACTTACAATCCAGTTTATAAAAATCGTTAGTCGTAACTCGGCACTTAAACGATTAATATGTTTGGCAGATTAATCGTTCATCCTAAATTATTAATAAAACTATTTTAAAACATAATATATCTTAGGAAAATTAGTATTTAAAATTTGAAAATATTAAATTTTTAAATTTTTAAATATTTAATATATTATTTGAAAATTTAAATATAAAAATTCTGAGGTTTGAAATTTTATAAATTTTGGTGTAATATTTGAATGTTTGAAAATTTGAAGTTTGTAAATGTTTCCCGCCTAGGAGCGCTAAGGGCCGTCAAGGACCGTCTAGCCCGAGTTTGACCAATTTCCGCCAAGGACCGTCTAGCCCGAGTTTGACCAATTTTCGAATCGTAATCGACTGCATACCGTCAAACGATTAATCTCTGATTAATCAGGTGTCATAGTTCGATTTCTACAACACTGCTTGCTATAAAGAGTGGTTTTGGCGCCTGCAACAACATCCAAATCATATGTTGTTAATACCCCTTTCCACACACCGTATAAACAGTATCCATAAATTTACTATTTTTAGAATTGATTATTTAGTTATATTTACTTAAACTCGTAATAATCACTTATGATCATTTATATAAGCCATAATGACATACCATCTAAACGACTCACATTAACTATTATAGGATCACATAGATGGTCAATTGTGGAACTCTATCAATAATTTTAGATATGTCAGAAATTGAAAATTATATATATTGTTTTAAATTTTATGCCTCTACCACCAGACTTTTATTGTAGAACATTGTTTGATTTTTTATGAGTAAAAAGTAAATTTGGATTAGAGTCATATATTTATCACTTCTTTTTTTACATAATATGATACATATTCACACACATTTTAGAGACGTCTATTATTGTTTTTTTTTTCTTGTAACCTGTTATTATTTACAAATATTCAAAATGAGAAGTGTAATAAAATCTATGAGTAAATTACTAAAATCGTCTCTGTGGTTTGGTCAAAGTTGCACGTTTGGTCTCTAACTTTTTTTTTGCACTCGGATCGTCCCTGTAGTTTGATTTTGTTGCGTTTTTCGTCCCTGTGGTTTGATTTTGTTGCATTTTTCGTCCCTTACATATATAAAGTTAGGGACCAAACATGCAACTTTTACCAAACCATAGGGACGAAAAACGCAACAAAATCAAACCACAAGGACGATCCGAATGCAAAAGAAAAGTTAGGGACCAAACGTGAAATTTTGACCAAACCACAGGGACTATTTCAGTAATTTACTCAAAATCTATCTATACAGCTTATGTTATTGTAGTCGATTTTCTACATATAACAAAGGGAAAATGACTCTTGAGGGTAATTAGCTTTTGTGTTTGTACTCATTTGGTCATTATCCTTTTTTTTTTGTATTCAGTATACCATCGAACTTGTTGTATGTGTTCACCATAACCCTTTTGACCTGTGATAGCCGGTCAAAGGGTTATGATGAACACAAACAACATGTTCGATGGTATATTGAGTACAAAAAAAAAAGACCAAATGAGAACAAATGCAACAGTTGGTTACCCTCCTGATCCATTTTCTCTTTACTCATTTACAGCAAATCCCACGTCATCTCCTACTAATATTAATGACTTTATTAGACTCATTCTTGCTTCTCTTCAAAACGTAACCCACGAAAGAACATTATTCATACATGTACAACTTTATAATGCACTTGAATATTTATTAGGAGAATCTTGACTAAGCACGTGCATTTCATGACTACATTTACATTTCCAATCAAATGATTTATCGTATCATGGATTCTAAACAGGTTTACAAACGAGTGAAATCACAAGTGCTGTGATTTTTTAGTTTACTTAGCTTTAAGATCGAATTCATGGGATAAGATACAACATCAATATGTACAATATCATGCTGCTTTTGTTGACACATCACCATAATCTACCTTGAGGTAAACGTTTATGCTGATAAATATACCTCTCATACACAGTTATATCTTTTTGTAGAGAGGTGTTGACAGTTAACCACAATAAGCATAACATAGACCATGTTTTAACGAAGTTACACCTCTGAAACGCTCTTCATATACGTTATAGCCAAAGAAGGTTGCAGTCTTTGATAATTTTGCAACTTTAATTTCTTTTAACTTTTCGGGGAAAATGAATTAGGAGGGTAACCAACTATTGAGTTTGTTCTCATTTGGTCTTTTTCCTTTTTTGTGTACTTAATACTGTTGGAAAAGTGTCTAAGGCTGCAACTATATTAGGCAAGTATTTGACCCGGTTGTGTATGGCCCTTTTGGGTTGCCTTCACTATAGCAACTTGATAGGATGATTTATTAAGAGAGAATAGATTTTATTAATATATTATGAGAATAATATAAAGAATAATAATATTGTTATTTGATTAATATAAGTCATAAATTAATTGGTATTAATTTGGTGACTTAAAGAGATTAATTAAATAAGAGGGTATAAACTGTCAATTGTTTGATAGTTAAACTTTAGACTATAAATCCATATTGAATAGATGGTGGACGGATTCTAGAAGCTATGAATAGCTTCAAATCGTCCAAGGCTATCTAAGGAATGGATTTGGATTGCTTTAAGAGAAGATTATCCAATTAGGGTTTAAGCTGTAACCCTTAAGGAGTCTACAAGTATAAATAGACCCTATGGCAAAGGGAATTCGGCACTTCATCTAAAATAGAGAACCCATGGCCGAATTCCCTCCCCTCTCCTCTCTCCCAAATCATCCTCCTTGCTATTTGATGTTTGTAAGCCATTAGAGGAGTGACAATTGTGACTCTAGAGCTCCAAGACAACAAGATCAAACAAGAGATTCAAAGGTATGATTCTAGATCTGATTTAGTATTGTTATTACACCTAATTAGTCATTAGAAGTCTTGGATTCAAAGCATGTTTAATTAGAAAGCCTAGATCCAAGCATTAGGGTTTTGCATGCGTACATAGGAAAGTTCTTATGGCTAAAACCCATCAGTGGTATCAGAGCCTAGCTTGGTTTTCATTAAATTGTTGCTTAATTGTTTGAAACTTAACTGCAAAATTCGATTTTGTGTTTCTGAGTCATGGACTCGGCGAGTTCCATAGTGGACTCGGCGAGTTGGCCTGACTCGGCGAGTCCCTTTGGTGCACTCGGCGAGTCCAAGCGTCAGGAATGGCCAGATTCGGGATTTCTTCATGATTATCTTATGGAAACTTACCTTAATCATATTAGATCAACCCTAATCCAATTTTTTGATATATATGACTATTATCTTGATCTAATTAAAGATATTTATCAACTAATAAAATATTTAATTTCCTTATATGATAATTAATTAATTATTTTGATTAATTTGGTAATTATCTTGTATGAAATCTTGAATAAATCAAATAAAGATAATTAGGGAATTAATTGTTAATTAAAATTATTTGTTATTTGATCCTCCATGTTTTAAATGTTTAAAACTTGTCCTCAAGTTTTGAAATTTACAATTTGTGATTAAAAGTTTTAATTTAGACAATTTAAATTTCAAACCCTAGATTTTAAAAGGTTTAAAATACAACCCTATACTAATATAATATTACAAGAATAATATATATATATATATATATATATATATATATATATATATATATATGCTAGTCTTACCGTTAGTAGGCCTCATTCACGAAGACGATCTATAAGGTGGGTATAAGGTTGCGGCCTATAAAATGGTGCTTAATGGGTGTACACTCACACCCACCGCTTGCTTGATCGGTGGAGGGTCGTTAGCCGAACGGGTAGGATAGGGCAACATCATCCTCTCATTAAAAGTATAATAAGTAATACAAAGTAACTACACATTTTTAAAATTTCCCAATCTTAGTTACTTTAGGAAAAGTGAATTGATGCAATCCCATGAAATTACACTTTGCACCATTGCTAAGAAGTTAGTGGAGCGTGTGTGGTTTACCGGCACTGTAATGACCCAATTTTCACGACCAAAAATTTTGTTTTAAAAACATTACTTTAGCAAATATTAATAACTAAACACATTGTCTGATCAAATCATAACACAAAGTGAACCATGTCTAAAGCCAATTCATACATTTAATGAACATATCAGAGTACAAATCCCAGTGAAGCTCGTAAATGCGGAAATCGGAGAGTGTGTGTGTGTGACATGCTGCTACCGCGCCGGCTCCTTTCCCCTAGCTGAGGAGGTACCTGAAACCAAAACTGAAAACTGTAAGCACAAAGCTTAGTGAGTTCCCCCATCGTACCACATACCATACAAACACATAACATACTTACTGCCAGGCTATTCTAGGGTGCCTGACTACCCGGTACGGCCGTTCTGGGGTGCCGCCCTACCCGTGTCAAGCCATTCTGGGGTGCTGACTACCCGTGTCAAGCCATTCTGGGGTGCTGACTACCCGTGTCAAGCCATTCTGGGGTGTTGACTACCCATTGGTCCTAACAACCGAACTCTACAACTATCACATATACATATCATGCCAGCATACAACATATCAGGTAGTAGCAAACCTAGATGATATCACAAAGACAATCATCTAACATACAACTCCTACTGGTGGGCCGGCATTGTGGCCGTAGACCCACCGCTACTGGAAGGTAACTCACCTCGAAGTAGCTGTTGATCTGATCGGGAACTGACTGCCTACTGCTGCTACTGCTGCTCCGGAAATCCTCCGGCTCAAAGGAACTGCTGGAAGAACACACTAATTGCCTGGATGGCTTCCCTTCTTCTGGATCTACTTCCTTCCTCCTTCCAAGCCTTCAAAAGCACACAACAAAGCTTCAAATCTTCAAATAACAAGCATAAAAGAGGGTTGGGAGTTCTGGGGAGAGAATGGGGGCTGGCCTGGGGCGGATAAGTCGCTTAAATAGGGTGCAAACCCCTGGAACTTAGGGTTTCATCCAACAGCTGTGACTCGCCGAGTCCAGGATATGGACTCGCCGAGTCGCCAACTTAAACGTGTCCCGGGTCCCGCATCCACTCGGCGAGTCGGACCTATGACTCGCCGTGTCCAAGGCTAAAAGAAAGGAAATATTCAAATAACATTTACGTACCAGGAACCGGGTGCTACAAATCTCCCCCACTTATTTTAGACTTCGTCCTCGAAGTCTGCTGCTCGATCCTGAAACAGCTCGGGATAATGCTCCATCATCTCGTCCACCGGCTCCCAAGTCCATTCCGAACCCTTGCGGTGCTGCCATTGCACCTTCACTAGCTCCACCTTCTTGTTCCTCAAATCCTTCGACTTCCTGTCGAGGATTGCGACTGGGCGCTCAATATAATTCAGGCTGTCATCAACCTGAATATCTTCCAAAGGTACTACTGCAGAATCGTCCACTAGGCACTTTCGCAACTGAGAAACATGGAAAGTGTTGTGGATCTGGCTGAGCTCGGCTGGCAGATCCAACCTATACGCTACCTTGCCCACCTGAGCTACGACCCTGAACGGTCCGATGAATCGCGAGCCCAACTTGCCCCGCTTCCTGAATCGAATGACGCCCTTCCAGGGCGACACCTTCAGGAGAACCATATCCCCGACTTGGAACTCCAAATCGGATCGACGCTTGTCGGCATAACTTTTCTGCCGACTCTGAGCAGTCTGAAGCCTGCTCCGGACCTGTTGGATCCTCTCGGTCGTCTTGAGCACCACTTCGGTGCTCCCCATGACCCTCTGGCCAACTTCACCCCAGCATATCGGGGTCCTACACCTCCGTCCGTACAACATCTCGAAGGGAGGGCGGTCGATACTCACGTGATAGCTGTTGTTGTAGGAGAACTCGGCCAGGGGAAGATAGGTATCCCAGCTACCACCAAAGTCCAGCACGCACGCCCGCAGCATATCCTCCAGAGTCTGGATGGTCCGCTCGCTCTGGCCATCCGTCTGCGGGTGAAAGGCGGTGCTAAAATGCAGACGAGTGCCCAACTCGTCATGGAATTTCTTCCAAAACCTGGAAGTAAAACGCACATCCCTGTCCGAGATCACCGATACTGGCACCCCATGCCGTGCCACAATCTCCCTGATATAGATGTCGGCCAATTTCTCGGCCGATATGCTCTCCTGAATCGGAATAAAGTGAGCACTCTTGGTCAACCTGTCCACGATGACCCAAATCGAATCCACTCCACGTGCGGTCCTGGGAAGCTTCGTGATATCCTCTCATTTCCATAGTGGAATATCCAACGACTGCATCTTGCCATGCGGTCTCTGATGTTTGGCCTTGACCTTCCTGCAGGTCAAACACCGCTCGACGTACCATGCCACATCCCGCTTCATGCAGGGTTACCAGTAATCCAGACGAAGATCCCTATACATCTTCGTCGCCCCGGGATGAATAGAGAATCGGGACTTGTGCGCCTCCTCCATCAAAGTCTGGCGCACACCCCCGTGATACGGCACCCATACCCTACGGTGTAGTGTCAATAGTCCTCGGCTATCATAATCAAAGGAGGAAACCTGACCCACCACGCGCTCGCTCTTCCGATGTTCCTCCTTGATAGCCTCCTGTTGAGCCTCCCAAATCTGCTCCAACAGGGGAGTCACCACGGTCATCCTCAAGCAGACGTCCCTGATCGGCGCCGCCTTGCGGCTAAGCGCATCGACCACCACATTGGCCTTCCCCGGGTGGTAAAGGATCTCGCAATCATAATCCTTCACCACATCCAACCACCGACGCTGCCTCATGTTCAGATTCGGCTGATCCATGAGGTACCTCAAACTCTTGTAGTCCATGTAGATGGTACATCGAACCTCGTAGAGGTAGTGTCACCAAATCTTGAGGGCAAAAACCACCGCCCCCAACTCCAAATCATGCATCGGGTAGTTCGCTTCGTGAGGCTTGAGCTGCCTCGAAGCGTAGGCAATAACATGCCCCCTCTGCATCAGTACCGCGCCCAACCCAGAAATGGATGCATCACAATAAACCACAAAATCCTCCACGCCCTCTGGCAGGGCTAAGATTGGCGCCTCACACAATCTCTGTCTCAGCGTCTCAAATGCAGCCTGCTGCTTGGGCCCCCACCGAAAGACCACGGCTTTCTTCGTCAGCCGCGTCAGGGGCACGACTATCTTGGAGAAATCCTGAATAAATCTCCGATAGTAGCCTGCCAATCCCAGGAAACTCCGATTCTCAGATGGAGACTTCGGAACCTCCCATATCATCACGGCCTCGACCTTGGCCGGATCGACCAGAATCCCGTTCTGGTTGACGAGGTGTCCAAGAAATTGCACCTCGCACAACCAAAACTCACACTTGGAGAACTTGGCATACAAGCTCTCCCTCCTCAGGGTCTCTAACACCTCTCTCAGATGCTCCTCATGTTCCTCCCGAGTCTTGGAATAAACCAAGATGTCATCGATAAAGACTATCACAGACCGATCCAGCATCGGTCTGCATACGCGGTTCATGAGGTCCATGAACACGGCAGGAGCATTGGTGAGCCCAAACGGCATCACCACGAAATCATAATGGCCATAGCACGTCCGAAACGCGGTCTTCTGCATATCCTCCTCCCTGACCCTCATCTGATGATAACCCAAACGCAAATCAATCTTGGAGAACCAAGATGCTCCCTGAAGCTGGTCAAAGAGGTCATCAATCCTCGGAAGCGGGTAACGGTTCTTCACCGTTACTTTGTTCAGCTCCCGATAATCTATACACATCCGATGCGACCCGTCCTTTTTCTTTACAAACAGAATCGGGGCTCCCCAGGGCGAACTGCTTGGACGAATAAATCCCTTGTCTAGCAGCTCCTGCAGCTGCGTAGACAACTCCTGCATCTCGGGAGGAGCCAACCGATACGGTGCCTTGGCTATCGGAGCCGCACCAGGAACAAGGTCAATCCTGAACTCCACCTGTCGCTCCAGAGGTATCCCAGGAAGCTCCTCTGGGAAAACATCTGCAAAGTCTCGGACTACCGGAACCTCACTCACTGTCGCCTTACCCGCCTCCCGGGTATCCATCACATACGCGACATATCCTGCGCATCTCTGCTGAAGGTAGCGCCTAGTCCTCGCTGCTGAACATACAGCGGGTCCATACTGGGGCCTCTCACCATGAATCACTAACTCTCCCCCGCTTGGGGTCCTGACCCGCACTAGCTGCTGTGCGCAATCTATCACAGCCCCATTAGGGCTCAGCCAATCCATGCCTATAATCACCTTGTTCCCACGCAACGGTATGGGAACCAAATCTACCAAGTAGCGCTCCTCGAACAAACGCAGCACGCAGTTTCGAAATACCATTGATGCCCGCACCGATCGATCATCAGCAATCTCCACCTCCAAAGGGCAACCTAACTTGCCTGATGGCTCATGAAACTTCTTGCTAAGCGCAAGGGAAACGAATGATCGGGATGCACCCGAATCAAATAACACCTGAACTGGGAGGCCGTTCACATGGAACGATCCTAATGCATGCATATACATACAGAGTACATATCAATAACATAACATCATAAAAATAAGATAGAGGGAAAGAATCATACCCGTCACCACATCGGGTGCGGCGCGTGCCTCCTCGGTAGTCAGCTGAAATACTCGGCTCCTCACCACTGGAGCCTCTGATTTGCCCTGCCGGCCATCCGTGATCCGCAGGGTCGCTGGAGCTGGCGCCTTCACGGGCGCTGAAACTATCAACTGGGGGCAATTGGCCTTCTTGTGGCCCTTCTGGTTGCAGTGAAAACACAACAACTCTGATGTCTGAATAACTGCTGCCGGAGCAGTGCAATCCCTGCTGATGTGCCCAGACTTACCGTACTTGTAGCAGCCTGATGATCCCATCCTGCACGCCCCCTCGTGCGGCCTGTCGCATTTCCTGCAGCGGCTCGGTCCTGACTGGCCTTTCGGCCTACCATCTGATCCCTTGGGCTTCTTCCCCGAAGCCCCTCCTGCCTGTCCCTCCTCCAATTTCCGTTTCCGGATGTGCTCCAAATCTATCTCCCTCTCCCTCGCCCTGGCAATCATAGAGTCCAAGGTTGGGCAAGCCGAAAAGCTAACATGCTCCCGGATGTTAGCTCGTAGCATATCATGGTAACGAGTCCTCCTCATGTCCTCGTCACCGGCATACTGGGGCACCAACAAAGCCCTCTCCCGGAACTTGGCGGTGATTTCCGCCACAGTCTCCGTCGTCTGTCTCATGTCAAGAAACTCCCTGGCCAGCTGCTGAAGCTCGACAGCCGGCGCAAACTCTGCCCTGAACCTGGTCACAAAGTCTGACCAGGTCATTGCCTCGATAGCTGAGGCTCCCAACGAATCACCCACTGACTCCCACCAATCCCAGGCTCGGTCCCGTAAACATCCTGCTGCGTACCTCACCTTCGACCCCTCGGGGCAGAAGCTAGTCAACTGGGCCGACTCGATGTCTGCAACCCATCGTCTGGCAGCAATAGGGTCTTTCACCCCATGGAAATCCGGCACACCACTGCCCCTGAAGTCCTTGAAGGACAGTGTGCGAGATCTTGACTGGCTAGATGCCATATCACTCCTGAATGCCCGAAGGCGATCCTCCATCAACTCCATGATCCCTTCCTTGATCGACCCAAAGATAATGGGAGTCGACTCAAGGATACCCCTGGTGATCTCTGACGCGATGAACTCGCGTAGTCCCTCATCCACCGGCTCGGAACCTGATCCCGAACCTGACCCCTCTCCTGAATCGCCATCTATCGGCCTCGATTGAAGTACCACCATTCTGCAATACATCACAACAATCATTAGTGATACTGATACCCCTTGAGGGATCACATCTACTTACGAGTTCCCTGGTCTTATCTTGGCCTTCCTTGGTTCGGGTACGGATCCTCTGCTTTCAGTAGTACGGGCCCATACTACCTTCCACATCTATCCGTACCTTCTTCAAGGAATGCCTCGACTCCACCAGATCCCTTTCACTACTGCTGATCACTGCTATACCCATCCTAGGCTTGCCCTAGGGAAATCTCTAATTCCACTCTAACCAGTCCTCAGCTGCTGCAGGCCTCCTTGTAATGCCAATTAGCCATTACCCGAATACCATCACATGTGACGAGACTCAGATAATCCTTCGAGTACCCGACTCGTCCCTACAACGGTTGGACTCAAACAAGAGTTGCGCAGTAGGATCAAATCCGACACTCTAAGATTATTCAACCCTGATCATATGTGACGTGACGCATTCACCTAATGGCTAACTCCCATTATTCAGAGTCCCACGTAGTACGAAGCAAGCAGCATCCAGATAAAGGGTAACAATCTTAATTAACTCTATCTACTCTCAGGAATTGAGCTAGCATAAAGTGCTAAGCTCATACTACCAGGCATAACCTAAGCAGGCTATCCTACTTACTGTTTATTCAACAACTAGCATGCAAGTTCTCATACAACCGGAACACATAAAGCAGGCACATAAGGCATCACTCCTAGATCCTTAGTCCTATTCTAGCATGCTGTTCTACAAAAGCTGATAAATATAACATAAACTTGTATGGGTACTTTGGGGAATACTTACTTGAGCTCAGTCGATCGCGCACATCACACACTTCGTTCTTTCTCAAAACTCTTTTCTAAATTTTAGAAAACATTTTCTTTTAGAAAATCTTTTAATCCCTCGATTTGAGTTCAGACACTCCCGAAGGCGTGTCCGAATCCCTCAAACCAGGGCTTTGATACCAACTTGTAACGACCCAATTTTCACGACCAAAAATTTTGTTTTAAAAACATTACTTTAGCAAATATTAATAACTAAACACATTGTCTGATCAAATCATAACACAAAGTGAACCATGTCTAAAGCCAATTCATACATTTAATAAACATATCAGAGTACAAATCCCAGTGAAGCTCGTAAATGCGGAAACCGGAGAGTGTGTGTGTGTGACATGCTGCTACCGCGCCGGCTCCTTTCCCCTAGCTAAGGAGGTACCTGAAACCAAAACTGAAAACTGTAAGCACAAAGCTTAGTGAGTTCCCCCATCGTACCACATACCAAAGAAACACATAACATACTTACTGCCAGACTATTCTGGGGTGCCTGACTACCCGGTACGGCCGTTCTGGGGTGCCGCCCTACCCGTGTCAAGCCATTCTGGGGTGCTGACTACCCGTGTCAAGCCATTCTGGGGTGCTGACTACCCATCGGTCCTAACAACCGAACTCTACAACTATCACATATACATATCATGCCAGCATACAACATATCAGGTAGTAGCAAACCTAGATGATATCACAAAGACAACCATCTAACATACAACTCCTACTGGTGGGCCGGCATTGTGGCCGTAGACCCACCGCTACTGGAAGGTAACTCACCTCGAAGTAGCTGCTGATCTGATCGGGAACTGACTGCCTACTGCTGCTGCTGCTGCTCCGGAAATCCTCCGACTCAAAGGAACTGCTGGAAGAACACACTAATTGCCTGGATGGCTTCCCTTCTTCTGGATCTACTTCCTTCCTCCTTCCAAGCCTTCAAAAGCACACAACAAAGCTTCAAATCTTCAAATAACAAGCATAAACGAGGGTTGGGAGTTCTGGGGAGAGAATGGGGGCTGGCTTGGGGTGGATAAGTCGCTTAAATAGGGTGCAAACCCCTGGAACTTAGGGTTTCATCCAACAGTTGTGACTCGCCGAGTCCAGGATATGGACTCGCCGAGTCGCCAACTTAAACGTGTCCCGGGTCCCGCATCCACTCGGCGAGTTGGACCTATGACTCGCCAAGTCCAAGGCTAAAAGAAAGGAAATACTCAAATAACATTTATGTACCAGGAACCGGGTGCTACAGGCACACTAATTAGTTCTAAGCAAAGGTGGAAAAGGGTGATTCATTGTTTATCATAGTTCGATGGAGCGTGTGTGGTTTACCGGCACATCGAATAGGTGATCGTTACAATGAAGGCACCATGTGAATTTGCATGGTAATTCACACCCGCTTTGTGATCCTCGGTATCCCAGTCACAAACAAGAGGGGCATATCGATATTTAAACATGCCATTGAATAGTTTCAATGAATCTCATCCGAACCTAGGAATTCTTAATACATTTAGGACTAATAGTTAGGTTTTATGGTGGAGAATTAGTGAATCGTCATTCACTTACCTTCAATTTATTTGCATGTTGGATTACGACATCCCTTTTCTAATATGTAAATATTGTTGTTGGATCCTAGCCCTAATTTTTCTTATTGGGTGATAATTAGGATTCATATTCTAATCTATCTTTGTCCTGTCTAGACGTCGAACGCAAACAACGCTGCTGCTAGTTCCTTCACATTGATGAGCCTTTGCCAAAAGGTCACCTTCGATGGAACGAACTTTAGCGAATGGATAAGATACATTTGCACCATTGCTCGCTATGAGGATAAGGAGTATGTCCTCGATGAGAAGCTCGAGAAAATCAACCCAGAAATCGCTACTCCGGCTGAAATTACCGCTTTTGAAACCCATGAGCGCGATGCAACGAAGGTACATCGCATCATGATAGCCACCATGAACTCCGAATTCCAAAAGTCCTATGAGGACATGTACTCGTACGAGATGCATCAAGACTTATTGGAGAGATACCACCAGAATGCGAGACAAGAGCGTTATGAGATTTTCACTAACATGATTTCCGCTAAGATGGGTCATGGAGAATCTCTTACCATGTACATGCAAAAGATGCAAAGGTATGTCGACCGCCTTCGCAAGTTAAATGTTGACTTTGGGGAAGACTTGGCAATCGAAATGGTGCTTCACTCTTTGCCTCCAATGTACAATCAATTTAGGATGACCTACCACATGAACAAAGAGGAGGTCACCCTAAGCAAACTCCAAGGTCTCTTGAGAGTCGCTGAGAGCAACTTCAAAGACAAGTCTGTTGCACCAACTCCCAATCCACCCGCTGCTCCTGTCTTGGCTATTGGTCAAGGAAAGGGAAAGAAGAGGAAGGCTTCGTCAAAGAACTATCGCAAGGTTAAAGCCCGAGATGGTGCCTCTTCTAGTGGGACCAAAGTTGATATCGCTAAGCCCTGCCCTAACCCTAAGGAGGCAGGGTGTCACCACTGCCATAAGATAGGACATTGGAAGAGAAGCTGCCCAGAGTAACTGCAAGCCATCAAGGAAGGAAAGATCAAGCCGTCTTTCGCAGGTATATACACAATTAAATCTAACAATTCTAATCATGTTATTTCTTGGGTTCTTGACACCGGATGTGGTTATCACATTTGTTCTAATGTGCAAGGACTAAGAAGAAGTAGGGATGTGGAGCAAGGAAGAATCAATCTAATCATGGGGAACAGAAGATCGTCGCCTGTCACCAAGATTGGAGTGTATTCTTTAGTGCTTAGGAATAGTTTATGTTTAGATTTGAACAATTGTTGCTACTCGCCAGAAATGGCTAGAAACATCATTTCATTTCATGGTTTGTTTAGACAAGGTTTTATATTTTCTTTTAATAATGAGAATGGTTCTATTTTGGCTTATCGAAATGGTGTCTTTTATTTTGAAGCTATACCATGTAATGGAATTTATGAAACTGTTATGATTGTTGATAACTTAGGAAATGATGTTTTGAACATAGATTCTTCCAATAGTATGGATAGAGCATCCTTGTGGCATTAACGTCTTTGACATGTCAACAAGAAACGCATAGCCCAACTCCAAAAGGATGGAGTGTTGGAGTCATTAGACCTTATTGAAGATGACATGTGCGAGTCTTGTTTACTTGGAAAGATGACTAAATCACCCTTCACGAGTACGTGCGAGAGGGGTGAGGGTCTATTGGACCTAATACATACCGATGTATGTGGACCGTTTAGATCAACCACGAAGGATGGGAACCGCTTCTACGTGACCTTACTGATGATTATAGTAGATATGGGTATATCTATTTAATCAAGCAAAAGTCAGAAACCTTTGAAAAGTTCAGAGAGTTCAAGAATGAAGTGGAGAATCAATTGGGCAGGAAAATCAAGATGCTTCGATTCGATCGAGGAGGAGAGTACCTAAGTCTTGAATTCCACGATTATCTCAAGGAGTGTGGAATAGTTTCACAATTGACGCCACCTAGGACACCATAATTGAATGGTGTGGCAGAAAGGCGTAATCGAACCTTGTTGGACATGGTTTGCTCTATGATGAGTCGTGCTTCATAATCAATCTCTTTTTAGGGGTATGCCTTGGAGATTGCCGCCCATATGCTTAACCGAGTCCCTACTAAGAAGGTTGCCAAAACACCTCACGAAATGTGGACAGGGAAAGCTCCCTCGTAGGCACATGTCAAGGTTTGGGGTTGCGAGGCTTTCGTAAGACAAGATACTCACGACAAGCTCGAACCTCGGAGTGAGCGATGTATTTTCATCGGCTACCCGCAGAAATCCTTTGGATATCTCTTCTATAGACCGAAGGACAATGTTGTCTTTGTCGCGAGGAGAGGAGTTTTCCGAGAGCGAGAACTCATAGGCCAAGGAGACAGTGGGAGGCAAATCGAGCTTGAAGAGATTCAAGAGTCGATAGATGATGTAACCTCTACCGCTGGCGCTCAACCCGTGGAGGAAACTCCGGTTGAACCAATTGACGAGTCCTTACCTCTTAGACGTTCCGATAGAGTTAGAGTTCAACCCCAGTTTTATGGTTTTCATATTACTACCGATGGGGACACGTATATTAGTGACGGTACACTAATAAACCTTGATGAACCTAACAGCTATAAGGAAGCCATGGCAGGCCTGGAGTCTGCGAAATGGAAAGAGGCAATGGATAGCGAGATCCAATCCATGTATTATAACCAAGTTTGGAATCTGGTTGATAATGTGCCCGGATGTAAGACCGTTGGGTGCAAATGGATCTTCAAGAAGAAGACCGACGTGGATGGAAACATACACACATATAAAGCGCGATTAGTTGCGAAGGGCTTTTACTCAAACTCCCGGAGTTGACTATGATGAGACCTTCTCACCGGTTGCGAAGATAAAATCTATTAGAGTGATGCTAGCGATTGCCGCATTTTATGATTATGAGATTTGGCAAATGGATGTCAAGACCGCTTTCCTCAATGGGAAATTGGCTGAGGATGTTTAAATGGCTCAGCCAGAGGGGTTTGTAGATCCAAAGCATCCGAATAGAGTGTGTAAGCTTGAGAAGTCCATTTATGGACTTAAGCAAGCGTCTCGCAGATGGAATCTTTGCTTCGATGAGAAAGTCAAAGAGTTTGGTTTTGTACGAAGCGAAGATGAATCATGTGTATATGTCAAAGCCAGTGGGAGTATAGTTAGCTTCCTCGTTCCATATGTCGATGACATATTACTCATAGGAAACGACATCCCGACTCTGCAGGAAGTTAAGTCCTGGCTCGGGAAGTGCTTAGCTATGAAGGACCTCGGAGAGGCTTCTTATATTTTGGGAATAAGGATAGTAAGAGAAAGAAGTAAGAGACTAATAGGACTTAGTCAGAACACTTACTTAGAGAAGGTACTAAAACGTTTTAGTATGGAAAACTCGAAGAAGGGAGAATTACCGATACAAAGTAATGCCAAGTTGAGTAAGACTCAAAGTCCGAGTACTGAAGCTGAAATAGTAGAAATGAGTCGAGTACCATACGCTTCCGCAGTTGGCTCAATCATGTACGCTATGACTTGTACTCACCCTGATGTAGCCTTTGCTTTGAGCATGGTTAGCAGATATCAAGGGATTCCTAGCAGAGCCCATTGGATTGCGGTGAAGAATATCCTTAAGTACCTTCGGAGGACGAAGGAATGGTTCTTAGTCCTCGGAGGGAGTGATGACTTGAAGATGTGAGGGTATAGTGACGCCAACTTTCAGACCGACAGGGACAACTACCGTTCGCAGTCGGGCTGGGTCTTTACCCTGAATGGAGGAGCAATGACATGGAAGAGTTCCAAGCAGGAAACTGTAGCTTATTCAACGTGTGAATCAGAGTACATTACAGCGAGCGAAGCGTCGAAGGAGGCAATATGGCTGAAGAACTTAATCGGTGATCTTGGAGTTGTACCTGCCATAAAGGAGCCCATGGAGATTTTCTGTGATAATGAAGGAGCGGTTGCCTTGACCAAGGAACCGAGGGATCATGGTAGATCTCGACATATCGACAGAAAATATCATTTTATTAGACATTGTGTAGAAGAAGGACAACTCGTAGTGAATAGGATATCATCAGAAGATAACCCAGCAGATCCGCTTACGAAGGGACTGAGTAGGGTTAAGCACTTGCAGCATGCTAGGAGTATTGGGATGAAGGATGATATTAGCATAGATTAGATAGATAGTATTAGAAACGTGTAATAGATAAATGTAATTAACATTTGATGATTAAATAAAGGAGTTTTATTTATGAGTAATGTTACTATCTTATGTTAATTGTTTAACTATTGTTTCACTTTGCATGTTTTGACTTCCAGAATAATTGAATTTATTACGAATAATCGAATTATTCAAATTTTCCACAATCGTTCATATGTTGGAAGTAGATATGAATGAAGATTGTCATGAATTGGTGTGTAGATTGTATAAATGGTGTTAGACATGGCAAAGGGTTGCTGCAACATTCATGAGTGCTTATGAACTGGGTTTGAGCATTGGAACAAACCCGCGCTTGCTGGAATCACCTTATGGAATATGATATAAAAGGGTGATCGCAAGACGATAATATCATATAGTCTTAAAACCTAGATATATGGTTTGTTATTTATTAATTGATTGAACATTGATAATGCGAAAACGCATCAGTAACTCGGTGTTATAAAACGCATTGTTGTGTAGAGTTGGTTAATGAATAAGTAAATGCATATAAGTCGAAGTTTATCTGTAACTTTTATCCTAAGAAGGTAAAAGCGATATCTCGGCCGCTCGATGATTTGATTTGACTTATGTGTCGGGCCCGGTCAGAACTGAATTGATGTGTTCAATTAAGTTGTATGTCGAATAAATCAGAGATCAAGAAACCTAAATGCTTGACTAATCATTCCATAGAATTGTCAGCATGATATCTATCAGAGGACTGTACGATCCCTTATCTAAAGGACAGGATTGATTAGATCAGAGTTTGACAGCGTCTTTGAGAGCTACGATTGCAAATCGAATTGTACTTGTGCATATAGTTACTAGACTTATCCAAGTGGGAGACTGTTGGAATAGTGTCTAAGGCTGCAACTATATTAGGCAAGTATTTGACCCGGTTGTGTATGGTCCTTTTGGGTTGCCTTCACCATAGCAACTTGATAGGATGATTTATTAAGAGAGAATAGATATTATGAATATATTATGAGAATAATATAAAGAATAATAATATTGTTATTTGATTGATATAAGTCATAAATTAATTGGTATTAATTTGGTGACTTAAAGAGATTAATTAAATAAGAGGGTATAAACTGTCAATTGTTTGATAGTTAAACTTTAGACTGTAAATCCATATTGGATAGATGGTGGACGGATTCTAGAAGCTATGGATAGCTTCAAATCGTCCAAGGCTATCTAAGGAATAGATTTGGATTGCTTTAAGAGAAGATTATCCAATTAGGGTTTAAGCTGTAACCCTTAAGGAGTCTACAAGTATAAATAGACCCTATGGCAAAGGGAATTTGGCACTTCATCTAAAGTAGAGAACCCCTGGCCGAATTCCCTCCCCTCTCCTCTCTCCCAAATCATCCTCCTTGCTATTTGGTGTTTGTAAGCCATTAGAGGAGTGACGATTGTGACTCTAGAGCTCCAAGAAAACAAGATCAAACAAGAGATTCAAAGGTATGATTCTAGATCTGATTTAGTATTGTTATTACACCTAATTAGTCATTAGAAGTCTTGGATTCAAAGCATGTTTAATTAGAAAGCCTAGATCCAAGCATTAGGGTTTTGCATGCGCACATAGGAAAGTTCTTATGGCTAAAACCCATCAAATATATCATCGAACTTGTTGTTTGTGTTCACCATAATCCTTTAATCGGCTATCACATATCAAAAGTCGGTCAAAAGGGTTATGGTAAACACAAACAACAAGTTCGATGGTATATTGAATAAAATAAAAGATCAAATGAAAACAAATGCAACAATTAATTACCCTCAAGAGTCATTTTTCCTATAACAAATTCACTTTCAAAATCGTTTTTCCATTCTATTTATTAAAAGACACAACATATGAGTTATTTTATTTCTTTATTTATTTTTGAATATTGACGTTGTAGTTGGTTAAAAATAACAAAATGATTCTATATTTCAGACACTTGTGGACTTTAATATTTTGGGCCGCACTTGTGGTTAAAATTTTCAGAAGTCGTCTGATGCAAAAGAATGGGAGGAAGGTGGTTAGTTGGTGGTGCACGTGTAACCGGATATATGTGTCTTTCCATAATTAGTCCTCGAGCAAGTTCCAACCACCTAGTAGGTTTGACAACTAATTCATTTTCATTTGTTTAAGGGCTATTTCAAAAACTAACCAAAATAAAATAGATTGATATTTGTGACTAAATTGTCATCTTTTATCTATGGGAAAAGACGATTTTTTTTGCGGTACACACTTTATTAAAGATGACAATGGGGCGGGTATTATAGAGGACCCCAATCCCCATCTCCATCCCTATCTCCGTCCGAAAATATAAATAAATCCTCATCCCCACCCCCAACAGGGATTGGGGATCCCCAGTGGGAAATCGGTGATTTTTTTTCTCTTTTAATATGAAAATTTTTACGTAAAAAAACTCCAAATTTCAATTTTGCAACATAAATTTAAAAATTTTATAAAATATAAAAACATCCATAGATTGCATAAAAAATATAAACAAATTTTTTACCAAATTTAAAAACATACATAAAAAATCAAGTACAAAAAAACTATTAAAATGATAATTGAGGTAAAATAGATAAACAAATACAAAAAATATATATGAGTTTAAAATAGATAAAGAAAAAAATGTATAATTTGAACCAAGTAATTACTAAGGAGTTAGGTTACTTGGATAAAATTTTATATATTGTAAATTGTACTATAAATATATGTATTGTATTATTTTTATATATTAATATATATCGGGGGCGGGTCCAGGGTCGGAGATTAGGGTTATCCCCATCCCCATCCTCATCCCATCCCTACTTTTTTATTCGGGGATTTTCTATCCCCGATCACCTTGGGGCTTCGGGGATCAAAACGGGTGCGGATTTCAGATTCTCCATCGGGTATGAGTTTTTTTTGCCATCCCTACACTTTATATGATTGTAAAACATTTTTGCCGTAGAATGGTACAACATTGACGATGGACCAAGGCTTCCGAATTTTCTGGACTCATCTTTTATATATTTACTTATATTATTTAAAAGAATCTTTTGGTATTAAGTTGTCAAATGCATCGAAAAAAATGGCCTTTTTTTTTTTTTTTACTTGAGGCCTCTAATGTTAATTGTGGTATTAAAGTATATTTTGAATATATATATATATATATATATATATATATATATATATATATATATATATATATATTATAGAAATGTAATTTGTTAATGATCATCTTCAAAAAATTCTTTAAAAAAGCATATAAATTTATAAACTAATTAAATTCATTTTTCTTGAAATTCTTTCCTATCTCTTTAGAAGTTCTTTTGTTTTGTGAAATTCCTATTAAAAAATAAAATGCTTTATAATGAATGCAACTCATTTTATACGCTACATTGTTTTTGCAAAATTTAATTTAGAAAATAAATAGTTATATTGTGATTTTTAATTTAAGGGTTTTATGCATAAAAGTTGCAATATTTTGACTATTGATTTTAATGGGTGAAATGCAATAACAATATAATCGTTTTTCTATAGGCACACAATAATAATAATAATAATTTTTTTGGGAGTATTCCGTATATACCATTAATAAACATTAAAATATAATATTTACCCGATCTAATGTTTAAATATGATATATATCCTCTATAAATTACAAAATATCATATTTTCCTAAATATAATTTTTTAAATATTTTTAGAATCATTTACTTATAGTTTAAAATCATTATAATTATAAAACAAATCTTGAATACCTATACTACCCTTATTTTTTTTTTCTAGGATTACATGAATTAGAAAATGAGAAATACAAATGGATCGATCGCAGGGGAGGGCGATTCTTTCATTACCGACGTGTTCTAGGTTTATGATGTTGATGCAATTGAGTTTTTTCCTCTCAAGCAGGCATGACTTAGGTGGCTAGTTTTTAAGGACGATGAAGATTTAATTAGGGAATTATTAAATCAAATTCAGGTCTTGCCCTAAAGAAGCTTGATGTGATGCACATGGTAAGACATGACCATTTTTCTTAAACTTATCCAACATAAGAATTAATGATCACTCAAAATAATAAAACAGGGAATTGCTTTTCCAGCCACACAGATTGGAGGAATGTGTAAGAAAATTGATTGTAGGAATGTGTGTGAAAATTATCTATTAATGGGTTCTGAAAATAGGGAACATTGTTGTTGCAATTGAATTAGTCAAGAATATGGAGAAGAGAAAAACAAAAGTTGGTGATGTATATAGCTTGGGCATTGACAGTCTTTGCAAGGATGAAACGGTTACTGAAACTTAAAACAGAAGTTGGTGAGGTTGAAAGCGTACCAAAATGATATCCGGTGTTGTTCTTCCTCTTTGAAGTCGAGGGTTCAAGTCTCGTGAGACATAGCTGGAGAATTAGGAGTAATGTAAGAGTAGATTAGATTTGCCGTTCCAAAAAAAAAATCAGCAGCTTCTAGAAGATATTAAGCACATACATAACTAGTTTATAACCCATGAGAACCACGATTATAAAATTAATTAAACTTTCATAGTAAAAACTCAAAATTATTTATCAAATATTTTAAATAAATTATTAATTAAGATATATTTTTTTAGTTATTTAAAATTATAATCGTTGATTTAAATAAATACTTAAAACTATCACCTTATAACATATATTTATTTTATTTTATTTTTTTATTTAATGTTATTAATTTAATGTAATTAGAATGTGAAATTTAAATTTTAAAATTTGAAATAAATAATCAATTACTAATTTAATGTAATTAGAGTGAGAAATTTAAAATTTAAAATGGAGAATTAATATGGTGACATGTGGCATGATAGGTGGGATATAGTATTAATGAAGATTGTTAATATTGTGACACTTGTTAATAGGAAAATAAAGTTATTCATTTATTAGAATAGGAAGATTGTATTCTTTGCATGAGAATTACAAAATTAAACGTTGTTTTGGTATATATGTTGGTACATATAGTTAGAGTGCAACAACTTAATTGGAATTTCAAGGATGCACTGTCAATCCTTTTATACATACTTTGAGTACTATATAAAGAAATTAAATATCCTACTACATTTTAATCCTATTATAATCCTACCCAAGGACAGAGCCAAAAATGTTTTTTAGGGTGTTCCTTATAAAATAATTGAATATATATATATATATATATATATATATATATATATATATATATATATATATATATATATATATATATATATAACTCATGGGAACCACAGTTACAAAAATAAATAATTTTTTATAGTAAAATGTCATAATTATTAATCAATTATTTTCAAAAAAACTATTAATTAATAAATTTATGTTTTTTTTATTTAAGTAAAATTATAATCGTAGATTCAAATAAATATGTGAAATTATTTTTTTAAGATATACAAGACAGTTTTTATTTGTGAATTAATGAAAAAAAATAATGATTTTGTATAATGAAATGTTAGATTTATAATAAAAATAAAACAACCACAATAAATAAAGTAACTTAAAATTGGTATATGACAAATTAGAAAATTAAGTTGTTAAAATAAACATATATGAAAAAATATAACAAATTACAAATAAAAATTAACAATAAACTGTATTACAAATAATAATAAAGATATTACAAGAAATATTATGTTACAAACTATTTACAAATTTCATAAAACTTCTTTATACACATCTTTATACAATTAAGGGCAAAAGTGTAAAATTGTTTGCCTGAGAAAATTCATATAACAATTTCTCAAAATAAAGATAGTCAAATTCCAATACACATTACTAAAAGCAATCATACTTTCAAAAAATTTGCCTTTTCCTATGAGGTAACAATCATCAAAGTAAATATCATTCCATTAATTCCTTTTAGTCTAAAATTATTTTTTCTTATTCCAAACACTTTTATGCTCATGTTTTCAAAAAACCATATCCATTTATTGGAATTAGCAAAATATATTACTTTTTTGGCAAATACATTGCTTTTTAGAGGATTAAAAATAATAAATAGCAATGTACTTCTACGCATTTTTTAATATTTAGCAGCTTACTTTCATTTATTTCCATCAAAGAAAAAAATTAATGTACTTCGGTCCTATTTTTATTGGTGTTTGTGGACCTATCCTTTCTAATGTCAACATAATAGAATAAGGTGCCACTAGATGAGACCTGCATCCTTATGACTTATAAAGTCCAATAATGAATTCATTTGTAAGGTTACAAATTATTGGTCTATTTAATAGAGGCCACAATTGAAAAATTAGATGAGAAAGATAGAGCAAAACACTTATAAAAGTAAAGCATATGAAATCTTATTCAGAAAGATAGAATGACATTAGCATATGAATTAAATTTACCTCAATTCAGTTATCAATCTATCGAGTTAAACCTTGAAGAACAAATTCCAAATTATGAGTCACAAGTATTGAATGTGTTTGTGACTAAATTACAAATTATGAGTCATAAATACAACAAAAACCATAAAACCATAATTTAAAAAAAAAAATAATAAATCAGACCTTCTTTTATACATTTTAACAAACACATAGAAGACATACATTCAGGTTATAAAAAATAATAAAAACCCAAGCATAAAATTAAATTTTGAAAATTTATAGCTTCAATAAATTCTAGCATTTAACCAGATACTCGACTTCGACTTTCTTTAGATCCCTGTTAAATTATAATAAAAACATATTAAATATGCTAAGTCAAGGGAATTAAAGAGAAGATTCATCACATGGAGAGTAAATTGTTGATTTGTCCATACTTGGTTAAGGGAATACATGGATGCTTTTAACAATGGTTAGTACAAATAAACCTAAAATTGGTGGCTACACGGTGCCACAAGAATGCAAGACTAAAGGATGAATATTTTAAGCTAAACCATTCCATCATAGGCTACATCCGATAAAAATGAAACCATAATTGTATCTATTAAACATGCATAATCAACATCAAAAATCATTAGCAACATAATGGCTAGTATACCTTTCAGCTAGGTCGACACCACCAGAAGTGGCAGAACAGAAGCATCGACACATGAGTGGTGGTTCTTTATTTGAATTGTTCTTTGTTGCAGAGAAGATCGAGCAAATGGGAATAGTCAATAATACCTTTTCAATCTCAACAATCATGAGACATAATGAGTGGTGTGCGATTTACAGTTACTGACCGTTGATGGTGAATGACGCTGACCATCGCCTGGTTGCAATCAAAATCAAATGTTGAAAATGGGAGAGGGGGTAGAAAAGAAGGACGACTGGAAAAATAAAGATGAGCGAAACATGGATGTAGATCGACTTTGCTGGAATTCAAATTTTAAAAACTGAAACTATTGGGAAGGTACCGAGATCAACAGGAAATTATAAAGCATTGCAATTTCAAATTGAAAATTGAAATACTAAGATAAGATAAGAAATTGATAAATGAGACATAAATATGTGCTTAATTTGTGGAGATATTCAAGGAAAGTATTCTCTATATTAAAATGCATGTAACTTTGTAGCATTAAAAATGATTTACTAAATTTTAGGACTTGAATATGAAACCAGATGGATTTACACGTTGAATTTTAGAAGTTTGTTAGGCATACACGTGGCATGTAAAGAATGTGATACATGACAGTTTTAGATTAAAGCTATTTATTTATTAGAAAGGTGTGTGTGTGTGTGTGTGTGTATATATATATATATATATATATATATATAGGGTTAGTTTATTTTGTTTTCACTATCTATTGTATGCATGTATGACTGATTATGGACTAATAATTTTAGTTATTTTAATAAAGTAATTAATGCGTATTGCATGTTGAAAATATAATGAATATTAATTATATCTTCAGCTTTTAATATACATTAATTACTTTCTTAAAATAACTAAAATGATTGGTCCATAATCATTCACACATGCACACAATAGATAGTGAAAACATTTGAACCTAACTCTCTCTCTCTCTCTCTCTCTCTCTATATATATATATATATATATATATGTATATATATATATATATATATATATATATATATATATATATATATATATAAGAAAAACTAAAAACTAAATTAAATTTGCTAAAAATGAAATTATGCAAATTTATAAAATTTGATGTGTGAAATATGTAAATTTTGAAAACTTACTTATTAAAAGAATTTAACTTCCAAATATAAGGGGCGAAACTGTAACTTTAAAAATGAAACTGTAACTTTACAAATTGTATCAAAATTTCAAAAAGTTTAAACTCCTCTAATCTAGGAAAAAAAACCCACAATGCCCTGTTTTATCTAAACTTTAGAAAACCCACAAAAAATTGAGAAAGTAACGCTATAAAGTAAAAACTAAGAAACCCTATTAACACCTCCGATTGCCCGTAGTTCCTTGTTAATGGCGCACGTCATTCATGAAACCCTTGCTCCCCATCGCATTATTTTTTTGACCAAGCCTGCATCTCACCCATCTCTTCTTTGAGGTCTCACCGTCACTGTATGAACATTCCGCTCTATCTCTCGGTATGCTATTGACTTTCTATTTGATTGTGTTTTCTTTTTATTAAAGGAATAGGATATATGAAAAGCTTTGTCTTTTTCACCTATTTTAAGTATTGTGAAGGTAGAAAGCTAGAAGGTTCAAGTTTTTATAAAGATTGCTTTTCTTTTTTGCTATAATGTGTTGTTATTTGTGAATACTGAAATTATCAAGATACTTCTTATTTATACCTCTTTTATAATTTTATTTACATAATTAAAATATGAGTTAATATGTTGATAATAGTTTATGAGGTTTCTTGCTTTAGAATTGTTTTTTTTTATGTGTGTCGTTTTGAGCATGTGTGTCATTTGTGTTGTACAAAAGAAAAAACTCTTCAAATACAATGAATGAAGATGTACAAATTTGTTTTGAAAAACATAAAAACTAGTACTGAATAAATATATAATAGTCTTTTTCCTTATTTTGGATAAGATTTGACTTGTTAATTCTATAGTTTGCAAAACTACTTAAATTATTTTTCCAATGCAAAATTCGATAAAACTAATATTCACACTAGATTTGAAATAAAACCAAACTAGTAATGTATTTCATTAAGACATCTCAACAATGAAGTTCTTTTATTAATTGGGCTCAAAAAAGCGTATTCGTAGAAATATTTAGAAAAAGAAAGGATATTGGGCGGCGTTAAAAACTTTGTCATCTCGGCCCCCCCAATTTAGATGTTCGTGTTCCGCCCTTGGATATATATATATATATATATATATATATATATATATATATATATATATATATATATATATATATATTGCATTAATCATTGTAAAACTGAAGGGAAAATGTTAATTAAAAAGAATAATTATGTTTCCTATATGTAGATACATGAAGAGTATGGGATGAAATAATAATAATTTTTTATTCAATACCTTTTCTTAAACAATAAGGGAGTGGCTTTCCCCCTCCCTTCGCTAAGCCCTCGTTAAGACTCACTGTCATTCCTTGTTTCCTTGCTAAGTACATATGCTATAACTGTCTCGCTATTCTCTCGAGGAGAGGAAATAGAAAACAAGTGGTCCCATTAGATCAGTTGTGCTTTAAATGTTTGTAATTTTATTTTTAGCAACTTGTACTTTTTTTTATAATTTATTATATTTAAATAGTCAAATAAAAATTTATTTGATTTAAAAAATACTTATCTTTTAACCACATCACCACTTCATATCATCATATTATGCTTACCGTCTATAAAAACATGATGTGTCAATATTTTAACATATGCTACCACATGCTAACACTTCCTTCAGCTTAACAATTGTTAGGGTATAAATGTTGTAATAAGTCGAAGAGTTAGTTGTATGGTTACGAAGGATCTCTAGTCTTCGTAAGTAGAGTCTTCGGATGTAATGTTATATTTACTAAGACATTTTATCGAATAGTCTGAATGTATAGTCCTTAGTATTTTGTTATGCTTTTGTACTCCTATAAATAGGAGACAGTACTGAGTGAGTACTTAACTTTCACATACTCTTTACAGAGAATCACTTTGTACTTTGTAAAATCCAAAGCATAATATGAGCTGAACAAATATTATATTTACTCTCGTGTTCATTGTGTTTCTACTTTCTTAATTCTTACGTAAATTGATCTTTAAACTCGATTACAAATCTCATCAATTGGTATCAGAGCAGGAATCCTTTCTGTGATCTGATTTTCATTCGATCAAAAAGGTTTTTGAATCTACTGTTTGATTCAAAAAGTTTCCGTCCTTTTTGAATTTGAAAATTTCATCTAGATCTCAATCTAGGATTTGATTCTGCAAAAATATTTGTTAGTCGAGTGTTCGTTGTGTAATTCTGAATTGAATTATACAATTTGATTTTTAAAATTCTCAAAAGTTAAGTTTCATCTTGAAGTTTTTGTCCGTACAACAATGGCGTCATTCAATCTGAATTCAATGACATCATTTTCTCATTTGCTTGGATCATCCATAAAAATTCCTATGCTTATTCCAGATAATTATGATCAGTGGGCAGATCGTATGGAAGATTACTTGAACGGATTGGATGAAGAATTATGCAAACTGCACAAGTTCAGCCAATCGACATGTCTTCAAGCAATTCAGAAGTTGATAATCAAACCGAACGTTTAAAACGTCTGGAGAAGAAATGCATGAGGGAATTAAGAGGTGCGTTGCCTCCTGTGGTGTACAATTATGTCAGAACATGCAAAACAGCCAAAGAAATCTAGAACAATCTCAAAGACAAATTTCAAGGAAGTGAAAAGACGAAGATCACATCTGTGAAACAATGCCTGGTAGAACTCAAAGATTTCAGACAGAAAGAAAATGAGTCTATTGAAGCATACTATGATAGGTTCAACGAGTTAATCTATCGTTGTAATCGTTATAGTATAATAAGGTCACCAATGGAGTACAATCTGATATTTGTAATGGGACTTCGAAAGGAGTGGAGAAGTGTGAGCATGATGGTGAAAAATCAACAGAGTTTTGATACTTCGACTTTGAATGATTTGTACAATCAATTGAAATCTCATGAAAATGAAGTTAATGAAATAGCTGAAGAAGCTATAGCAAGTCTTGGTGGTCCTTTGGCTCTAGTTTCGAAGGTTTCAGAAAGAGAAAGTGAAAAATTGAAGTCTGATGAAGAAGAATGTTTTTTGATGAATTCTGATGATGAGGCTGTTGCTTTTTACTCAAACAATAGAGTAAAGAAATTTTTTAAGAAACCTTTTAATCCAAAGAAGTCATCAGATTCGAAGGGTAGTTTTGAGAACAAAAACAAACTGAATGAAAAGAAAATAGAAATGAAGACAAATTCGAAGAATGAGATGGAGCAGATGAAGATACTATTGAAAGGTGATACAGGGGTCAATTGTCATTATTGCTATGGAGCAAATCATTTGGCAGTAGATTGCCTGTTGAGGAAGAAGGAAGAAAAGAAGAGTAAAACAAAGGATGAAGCTTACTACACTGAGAAACTGGAGGAAGTAAAGAACAAAGCGAAGAATTTGTCATTGGTGGCTCATGGAGAAACTGAATCGGATGGCACATATCAAATATGGTCTTCGGGTTCAGATGATGAAGAGATGAGAAATCCAACTCATGGAGCCATGTATGCAAAAATGGAAGAGGATTCAGATGATGAACAGACTGACGAAGTGTGTGGGCAATGCTTCATTTCGAAGTCTACTGACAAGTCGCCCATGACTACCAAGGTACGTAACATTCTTGAATCTTTTAACATTCCAGTTTCTGCATATAATTCTGAGCTAGTATCTTTTGATGAAACTGTTACTTACTTTGATTCAATCATTGTGTCTGCTAGCAATGAAGCGAAAAAGTTAAGTGATCAATTACTAGAGACGAGAAAAATGTTGGATTCAAAAGTCACTAGGATTGATTACTTAGAATTGCAAGTTTCAAATATCATGGAGGATAGAGAAAAATTAGGAAAAGAAATAAACTTGTTATTAGCTCAGAGAAATATTTTTTGTAATTCAGCAAAAAGATTGTATGGAAAATTAACTGAGTTACATCATTCATGTGAAATTAGTAAGGAACAACATAGAAAATTACTACCTTTTTTAGCTTATGATAAAGCTAAGGTTGATAGTATTTCATATGATTGTGAAAAAGAAATTTCTGATTTTAACAAAGTTCCAGATGATAGGTTTAGATATGGAATTGCAAAAGTCGAAGATTATCTTGATGCTAATGATTTAGTAAAAATTGTAAATGAAACCTTAACTAAATCAGAACAACTTCGAATTTTGAAAAAGACTGAGAATTCTACATCTAATATTGAAACTAATATTGCTGATATTGAAGATAATTCTGATAATATTAGTGAAATTAGTGATTTAGAAGATGTAGATTGTTCACAGTTGTTTGTCATAAATGTTGCAAATTCATTTAAAGGGAAAGAAAAATGTGACGATTTATTAATGAAAATTGAAACTGATAAACCCTCAACTTCGAAAGTTTGTGATATGGAGTTTGTGGAAATACATGAGAGTCAAACTGATGATAGTGACAATGAGGAAGAAAATTCAAATACAAAGTCAAATCAAAGGACGAAAGAAATTGAAATTCCTCGAGTGGTTGTTGATCAAGTCTATTTGGATACACAAGAATTTGAGAAGATTCTTAGTGAAAAAGGTGCTCATTATCTTGAATCGAATACTATTGTTTATCCAATCTTCAAATGCACTGATGATATTGTGTTCCCAAATCAAGTCTTCGTAACAACAGGTAATGTTGAAAATATAAAACCTGAATTCAAAAAGATGGTTGTGGAAGACAATATGCAAACAACAAAAGAAGGATTCTTTTCAAATCAAAGTACAGTTGAAAATAATATTACAAAGAATTCATATAAATTTCAACATCATAAACCAAAAAGAGTATGGATTGAAAAGTCAAAAGTTGAAAAGAAGGAAGTTGTTCCAACTGCAAATATGTTTTCAAAGCATGAAGATGTTAAAACTGATGATAAAACAATTAACAAAGCAATAAAATTAAATTCAAAAGAATTTAAAGCTCAAGTTGAAAATTTTTCAAAGGAAAATAATATTTCGAAACGTCAAGCGAGAAAAACAATTTTTTGGCAAACTGTTGAACCATCAAAAATGAGATCAACAAATTTTTCAAAAAGAAGAAAAGTTTTTAAAGAAAAATCAAAATATCAAATTTTTGAAAAGAAAAGTGCTTCGTTTTCAAATAAAAATTCAAAAGTTTCAAATGAAATAAAATCTACAATACCAAGAAAATTTTTTCAGAAAAAGTTTGGAAATCAAACTTCAAAGTTTCAAAACAAGACATCTTATCATGAATCATATCTTTCAAAACCAAAAGTTGATTATGTTCCAAATTCAGCAAAATGTTATAATCCTTTGAAGAAACAAGCTGATAAAGTATCATATGGAAAGTGAATAACAACAAAGAGAAATATTGATCATTGGTTGGAAGGAAAAGGAAAGATATACCAATCAAGTAAGTTTTCGAAAGAACAGATACATAAGGCGTATGACAAATATGCTAATCCTTCAACGAATGGTAGTTCATCATCCAAAGAGTCAAATATATCAGTTAAAGTTTGGCAGCCGGTCACAAGAGCAAAAAGTGAAAAATCACAAACTCAAGATGCGATGGGTGAAATTAGTGAAAATTTGAAAATAATAAAAACTCATATATCTGACCCTTCGAATGAAAATGTTAGATTTATTGACAGTTTCAAAACCAAAGTATATGATTGGGTTAATGGTTGTACTTTACAATTGAATCATAAACCTAATATGAATGGACCCAACAAAGCTTGGGTACCTAAAATTTTCCAATGATTGCAGGTACTTTGTGACGAGCAATATGATAACAAGTGGTACATTGATAGTGGTTGCTCACGTCACATGACTGGGAAGAAGGAAAACTTGCGTAATTTTCGAAGCCTAGAAAATGGAGGAGTGGTTAAGTTTGGTAATAATCACAAATGCGAAGTCAAGGGTTATGGAAAGATAACGAATGGAAATTTCGCTATCAACAGAGTTGCATTTGTTGAAGGTTTGCAACACAACTTGATAAGTGTTTCACAACTTGTTGTGGGCACTGGCAATCAAGTTCTTTTTAATGAAGAAGGAAGTGTCATTTCGAATGTCAAGACTAAGGAAGTTTTACTTAAGTAAAAAAGAAAAGGTGATATGTTTACATTGGATATTGTTCCTATTGTAGGCAAACCTGCTGTGTGTCTACTTTCGAAGGCTGCTGCTAATGTTAGCTGGTTATGGCACATGAGATTATCACATCTCAATTTTCGAAACATCAACAAACTTGTCATACAAGATCTGGTAAGAGGTTTACCCATTCTTAAATATGATAATGACAGTTTGTGTGCAGCTTGCGAAGTAGGGAAACAACACAAACAAGGTCATCCAATCACAATAGATTCGAAGATTGTCGAACCCCTTGAACTACTGCATATAGATTTATGTGGTCCTTCAACAGTTGCTACTCTTAACAAGAAAAGGTACATTTTGGTAACAGTAGATGATTTTTCAAGATTCACGTGGGTTTATTTTCTCAGGTTAAAATCCGAAGTTCCACAAATGATGATTGATTTTATCAAAAAGATGGAAGTTTCATTGAAAAAGACAGTTCGAAAAATTAAAAGTGATCATGGAACTGAATTCAAAAATCATGTCTTCGATACATTTCTGGTGGAAAAAGGAATTTCGCATAATTTTTCATCTCCTTGTACACCACAACAAAATGGTGTAGTTGAGAGAAGAAATCGATCATTATGTGAAGCTGCAAGAACAATGTTGGCATTTTCGAATTTACCTCAGTATCTTTGGGCTGAAGCTGTTTCAACTGCGTGTTTTACTCAAAATCGATCATTCATTCATATCCGGTTTAATGTTACTCCATATGAAATCATCAATAATCGAAAACCTAATGTCAAATTTTTCCATGTTTTTGGATGCAGGTGTTTCATAATGAATCTCAAGGATAATCTTTCGAAGTTTCAAACAAAAGCAGATGAAAGAATTTTCTTAGGATATTCACACAATTCAGTTGCTTATAGAGTGTTAAATAAGCGAACTCGCAAAGTGGAAGAAACTTTTAATTTGACATTTGATGATCATTACATTAAAAAGTCTAATCATAAATTTGTGAATTATCCTATTTTGCAAAATTCTTCACATATAGATGATTCAATTGAAATGAATGATGTTGATTATGATTCGATTTTCGGTATTTTAGATCAAGCAATTGATGCAGAAAGAAATGCAACTGATAATCAAACATCAGAAAATTCGAAGTATAACAATGATTCAACTTCGAATTTGAATCAAAACCCAAATGAACAAGTTGATGATCCAGTGGAGGGGGAGCACTTGGATTCAAATACTTTTGTTGAGGGGGAGCATTATAGTGAACGAGATAACATGTCAACAAATGTTAGTGTCGAAGAGGAGCAAATTCTTGAAGAAGAACTGATCAGTGAACCAGAGCAAAATATCGAAACGGAGTCAATCATCAAGGGGGAGCTCATACAAGAGAATGATCCAATTCTTGAAGAATAACATTTTGATGATGCTGATGATTCTATTTCTATAAATGGATCAGAAACAGATGTAATGTTCGAAGATGCACTTTTGGATTTTGATCCTAATTATCCACCATTGGATAAATGGACAAGAAATCATCCAAAAGATCAAATTCTTGGTGATCCACAAGCAGGAATCATGACAAGAGCACAACTTCATGCACGAAATGAGGTACTGAACAATCATCAAGAGTTCTGCATGTTTCATGTTTTTATTTCCAAAATTGAACCAAAGACAGTTAAGATTGCAATGGAACACTCTGATTGGGTTGTTGCTATGCAAGTTGAATTGTCTGAATTCGAAAGAAACAAGGTTTGGAGATTAATTCCAAAACCTGATGATGTGTCAGTTGTTGGACTTAAATGGATTTATAAAAACAAAACTGACAAAGATGGAAACATAATTCGAAATAAGGCCAGACTTGTTGTTAAAGGATATTCTCAACAAGAAGGAATTGATTACGAAGAAACATTTGCCCCTGTCGCAAGACTCGAGGCTGTTCGTATTTTTCTGGCTTTTGCAGCTCATAAAGATTTTGATGTCTATCAAATGGATGTCAAATGTGCATTCTTAAATGGAGAACTCGAAGAAACAGTATATGTTGAACAACCTCCAGGTTTTATAAACTCAGAGCATCCTGATCATGTTTATATTTTAGATAAAGCTGTATATGGGTTAAAACAAGCACCAAGAGCATGGTATGCAACTCTAACATCATTTTTGAAACAATCTAAATTTAAACAAGGTTCAGTTGATCCCACTTTATTTCGAAAGAAAATTGGAAATCATCTGATGCTTGTTCAAATTTATGTTGATGATATAATTTTTGGCTCAACTGACCCTGCTTTATCTAAATAATTCGAAGATTTGATGAAAAGCAAATTTGAAATGAGTATGATGGGCAAAATTAATAACTTTTTGGGTTTGAATATTAGACAAAACAGGGAAGGCATATTCATTAATAAAGAGAAATATACGAAGAATTTGTTGGAAAAGTTTTGAATGACAAATAGCACAAGGTTACGAATACCAATGGCAACGGGCATAAAGCTAACTCCTTCGTTAGATAAATCTGCTGTTGATATTACTTTATATCGAAGCATGATTGGGTCTTTATTGTATTTAACTGCAAGTAGACCTGATATTATGTATTCTGTTTGTAATTGTGCAAGGTATCAATCAAATCCACGTGAACCACATCTCACAGCAGTAAAGAATATTTTCCGATATTTGAAAGGCACTACTTCGTTAGGATTGTGGTATCCTTCGAAAACATGGTTCTTTGTACAAGCTTATTCGGATACGGATCTTGGAGGATGCAGTCTTGATCGTAAAAGCACAACTGGTGGGTGTCAATTGCTAGATGGAAAGCTGGTCAGCTGGCAATCGAAGAAGCAAACATGTGTTTCAATATCAACCGCTGAAGCTGAATATGTTGCTGCAGCTGCGTGTACATCACAAATAATTTGGATTCAAAGTCAATTAAGAGATTATGCAATTAATATGAAAAAGATTCCTTTATATTGTGATTCACAAAGTGCAATAAGAATTTTTCATAATCCTGTGCAGCATTCGAAGACCAAGCACATTGCTCTTCGATATCATTTCATCAAACATCATGTTGAAGAAGGAAATATTGAAGTTCATTTTGTAAAAACAACGGATCAATTGGCAGATATTTTTACAAAGGCTTTGGATGAAAAATCGTTTCTTCGGATCTTAGATGGATTGGGAATGATTGATGGAAATTCTCTTCAAACTGATAAAAGCGAAGAGTGATGGGTCTGAATCATTTGGTGTATGGACGGAAAGAATGATTCAGTGTTCAGAGGTTACTGTTCATGGTCAACGCTTCGAACGCTTCGCATTCGGAAGTTTTGAAGAAGATAATCAGAGGTTACTGTTCAAGTCAACGGTTCGAATGCTTCGTATTTGTACACATTTCAATTAAGGTTAGCTTTTTAGTTTGTTAATTTTTTTTATGAAAAACTTGAAAAATCAAAAATATTTTCTTTTATTGAAAAATTAAAAATCCAAAAAGATTTTGGTTTAGTTTGACTTTATTTTTTTTGAAAAAATTACAAAAATACCAAAAATATTTTTCATTTTTTTTAGTTTTAACATGTGTATTGTGAGTCTTGTCAAGCTTCAAATATGAAGGATTCATGCGTTTGGATTTGAAGGAAAGGTATGATCTCTATACATTTTGGATTAGTTAGGATGTCCTTAGAAGCATGCTGCTGCATGTTGTCTCAAGCCTCGAATGATTCTATGTATGAGAGATGAAAGCCTTGATGAAATTATCTCATGAAACTTTCTACCCAACAAGGCTTGTATTTGCATAAATCAACAAGAGCTACCTTACTCTTCTCAAATGAGTTAAGAGTTTTCTGTTTTGTCCAAATATAACAGAGGTACACTTCGATTCTTAACCAATCTTTTTAAACCAAACAATTCTTACATTCCAAAATATTCAAAGATTTGTCCTTGAGGTATTTGATCAAACCAATCAAAACCTAGACAAATCACAAATCTGTGTTTATGATCTAATATCATGAGTCCGTGATAGTAGTGAAACCCAAAATACCATAAACCTTAAGGAATTGACGGGGAACCATGTTCTAGATCTTACGAAACATTTGTTTCAGTACCTTTATACTCCAAATCATATTTATTTCTTTTGAGTAATCTTAATCAAACATTCGAAAACTACGATGTTTGTTCCCAAAAAGATCCAGCATAAATGTTTTTTTTATGAATATGATTTCCGTGTGAGTATATTTTCAAAATACTAGTTACTTTGAATATCATTCGCAACCAAGTTGTCACTAACTACACTGGTCATACAACTAATTTTGTTTACAATTACTCACCTTATTTTAAGGTTGATATGTAACAAAATTTTCGAAGCCACCCCATGTGTCCAATAAAAGAAACCCTTCGAAACTTCTTTACAAGTTATCGATTGTAATTCACAAGAAACCACACAAGCTGTTAATTATCTCTTTTGATAATTTTCGAAGATATCTTTGCCTGGGATAAAATTGTTTTTGTGTCACAAAGAAATTGTTGACATCACAAGTTTTCAAAAGTTATTTTTATTTTGTTTCTCATCTAATTTCTTTTGCAACACAGCACACACGAAATCCTTGAGGTTTGAGTAACACCAACTTAAACTGACGATTTCGAAATTCTGGCAAATGACTTCGCTTTTTAAACCCCAAAGTGAAGGAGCCTAACCTCAATTCCGAAGGCATCTGACGGTTACAATTCTTTTGGAGAATACCAAACAGTCCTATCTCTTGATGACGCATGGTGTATGATAAGCGTGTAAGGCGTGTTGACAGTTACGATTGTTACTTTTTGATGAGTACATTCCGGGTTTCAAGGTGCCATGTCAGCAAGCATTTAATGCATCCCGCTTCAAATTCAAAATTCTAGGGTTACATATAAAAGGGCAAATCAGAACTCCATAACACTTTACGCGATCAAACTTTCTGAAACACAAAAACTCTTTGTGCAATTCATCTTCTTCATAAGTTTTTTTTCTCAAAATCATCTTCAATGGCGACTACTTCATCACCAACAACAGACGAGATCATCAGTGTTCCGATTCTGAAGATCCAGGGTTCCAACTATCAAGTAGAATCGGATTTGTCAAAATATCCGGAAGAACTACACATGCTAGTGGTTGCTATACAGAATTCAGTTCTGTCTAAAGCAATGTTTGAATCTTTTGCTGCTCCAATGTCCTGGTTGTCAAAAGCAGGTTCTACGGCATCATACAACAAAGAGATTGGGTGTGTTGAATTCATAATGGTCACAAATACAAGAATTAGGGTCTCAAAGAGGTTATTTTGCAAGATTTTGGGAATTCCGAATTCTGGACCGTATGATGAACTTACTGATGGGTTTTGAGCATTCTAACACTTCCTAAGTGTACATGCAACCCTAATAACCTTGGATCTATGTTTGTCTAATTATCATGCAAAGTTGAATTCCAAGGTTATATTCCTATCTAGCATACATGGGGAACAATTTTAACTTGAATCATAGATAGAATAACTTACCTTGTTGTTGATTGTGTTCCTTGAAACCTTGTGAGCCTAGCACCCCAAGTGTGATGCCTCAAATGCTTCACACAACACCAAATGCTCTTGGAAAGACTCTTGAGATAACACACACTTCTCAAAATCGGCCAAGCCCTCTAGTTTCTTATGTCTCTATGTGTGTAGCCGATTTTGGTGGAGAATATGCTTCTTATATAGTGTTGACACATCTAGGGTTACACCATGTAAACCCTAATGTGTCATGACTCTTCATTTCCATGACCCATGGGTTTGTAACTCCCATGGAGCATCCATGGAGCATCCTATGGGTAGAACCCAACTTGATAATCCATGGAGCCTCTTAGCCCACTATACAAGATATGGATGATTTACATAATCAACCCATATATTTAATTAGTTATCCCTTGATCACTTAATTAATTCCAAATTAATTCTTTGATCAACTAATCAAATAATATTATTAATATATTAGAACTTATAATATATTAATAATCTCCAAGTGTTATTTCTCTCATTTAGTCTATCCAATTGCATGGTGCCATGCAACCCAAATGGACCATGCCGGGTCGGGTCAAGTACAAGCCCGAAATAGTTATGGACTTAGACACCTTATCCAACAGTCTCCCACTTGGATAAGTCTAATAACTATATCTCTAGTACTTCAGGAACCGACCGGCAATCGTAGCTCTTTCAAGGTCTCTCGGAACTGAGAAGATGATGATACGCCATTTAAGATAAGTGATCATATAATCCTCTGTTCTAGATATCAGCCGGACAAATACATGGAACATTGTCTTGCTTATTGTCCAGCATTTGTTTCCTGATTTCCGATTTGTTTGACATAGAACTTAATTGAACACATCAACTTAGTTCTGACCGGGCCCGGTACATGGGTCAAAACAAAATCATCGAGGGGCCCAGATATCAGCTTCTAATCCAAGAAGGAACAGATAAACTTCGACTCATATGTTTGTTCTACCACTTATTGAATTACACACAAAAGTACGTTTTATAACATCGAGTTACCAATGCGGTTTCGTACAGTCAATGCATAACCAACTTGTAAGTAACAAATCATATCTCTAGGTTTGAAGACTTATATGATATTACCGTCTCACGATCACTCGAGATAAAATTCCATGAAGTGATTCCAGTGAGCGTGGGTTGTGTCCAATGCTTAGAACTTATGAGCACTCATGATTGTTGTAGCCTTGTCCAAGACCTCTACAACCAAACATGACAGTCTTGATTCATATCTACTTCCAACATATGACCGACTGTGGAGGTTTGAATAATATGTTATACCAAACAAAATTATTCTGGAAGTCAAAACATGCAAAAGAAATATAGTAAACGATTGACAAGAGATAGCAACACTTTACTCATAAATAAAACACCTTTTATTCATCATCAAATGTCAATTACACTTTACAAATTTCCGGGTTATCTAACTACTAAAACTTATATCATCCTTCAGCCCTATGCTCCGAGCATGCTGAAGATGCTTAACCCTACTCAGTCCCTTCGTGAGGGGATCTGCTGGGTTCTCATCCGATGATACCCTCTTTGCCACGAGGAGTCCTTCTTCGATCCGATGTCTGATGAAATGGTATTTTCTGTCGATGTGTCTGGATCTACCATGATCCCTTGGTTCCTTGGCTAAGGCAACAGCACTTTCACTATCACAGAAAATTTCCATTGGCTCTTTAATAGCTGGTACAACTCCAAGGTCTCCAATGAAGTTCTTCAGCCATATCGCCTCCTTTGCTGCTTCACTAGCTGCAATATACTCTGTTTCACAAGTAGAATCTGCCACTGTCTCTTGCTTGGAACTCTTCCAAGAAATTGCTCCTCCGTTTAGGGTAAAGACCCAGCCCGACTGAGAGCGGAAATTATCCCTATCAGTCTGGAAGCTAGCATCACTATACCCAACAACTCTCAAGTCATCACTCCCACCGAGGGTAAGAACCCAGTCCTTAGTCCTCCGTAGGTACTTGAGGATATTCTTTACCGCAGTCCAGTGTGCCTTGCCAGGGTTCGCCTGATACCTGCTAACCATGCTCAAGGCAAAAGCTACATCGGGTCGAGTACACGTCATAGCATACATGATCGATCCTACAGCCGAAGCGTAAGGTGTTCGACTCATTTCTGCTATCTCAGCCTCAGTGCTAGGGCTTTGTATCTTACTCAATCTGGTGTTACTCTGGATGGGTAACTCTCCTTTCTTGGAATCCTGCATGCTGAATCTTTTCAGCACCTTATCCAAGTAGGTACTTTGACTAAGTCCAATTAGTCTTTTACTCCGATCTCTCAAGATTCTTATCCCTAGAATATAGGCAGCTTCACCAAGGTCCTTCATAGCGAAACACTTCCCAAGCCAGGACTTTACTTCCTGTAGGGTTGGGATGTCGTTTCCTATGAGTAGTATGTCATCCACATACAATACCAAAAAGCTAACTATACTCCCACTAGCCTTGACATACACACAAGATTCATCTTCACTCCTAGAAAAGCCAAATTCCTTGACCTTTTCATCAAAGCAAAGATTCCATCTGCGAGGTGCTTGCTTCAATCCATAAATGGATTTCTCAAGCTTACACACTCTATTAGGGTACTCGTTGCTGACAAAACCCTCTGGCTGACTCATGTAAACATCTTCAGCCAACTTTCCATTAAGGAAAGCGGTTTTGACATCCATCTGCCATATTTCATAGTCATGAACTGCAGCTATGGCTAACAGAACCCGAATAGACTTAATCTTGGCTACCGGAGAAAAGGTCTCATCATAATCCACTCCAGGAATTTGAGAGAAGCCCTTTGCAACCAGTCTAGCCTTATAAGTGTGTACTTTACCATCCATGTCGGTCTTCTTCTTGAAGACCCATTTGCACCCTACTGTCTTACGACCTGGTACATTTTCAACCAAGTTCCAAACTTGATTGTCATACATGGATTGTATCTCGCTATCCATAGCCTCTTTCCATTTAGCAGACTCGGGGCCTGCCATGGCTTCCTCGTAGCTGTTAGGGTCATCTTGACTTACTAGTGTCTCATCACTAATAAGTGTCTCACCTTCTGCAGTAATATGGAAACCATAGTAATGCTCAGGTGCACTCCTAACTCTCGTGGAACGTCTCAGAGGTACAAATTTGTCAATTGGCTCAACAGGAGTTTCCTCCTCAAGTTGAGGGCTAGAGTTTGAAGTTCCTTCACCGCTTGATTCTTGAATTTCTTCAAGACCAATTTGTCTCCCACTGTCTCCTTGGCTTATAAATTCTCTCTCTCGAAAGACTCCTCTTCTTGCTACAAAGACCACATTGTCACTAGGTCTGTAGAAGAGGTAACCAAAGGATCGCTGTGGGTAACCGATGAAAATACACCTCTCGCTTCGAGGTTCGAGCTTATCATGAGTCTCGCGTCTCACGAAAGCCTCGCAACCCCAAATCTTGATGTGGTCTAGTTTAGGTACTTTACCAGTCCACATCTCGTGAGGAGTTTTGGCAACTTTCTTTGTAGGGACTAGATTAAGAATATGGGCGGCAGTCTCTAAGGCATACCCCCAGAATGAGATTGGTAGCGTAGCTCGACTCATCATGGAACGAACCATATCTAACAAGGTTTGATTACGCCTCTCAGCCACACCATTCAACTGTGGTGTCCTGGGAGGTGTCAATTGTGAGACTATCCCACATTCCCTTAGATAGTCGAGGAACTCTGAACTAAGATACTCACCACCACGATCAGATCGAAGCATCTTAATGTTCCTGCCCAATTGATTCTCGACTTCCTGTTTAAATTCCTTAAACCTCTCGAAAGTCTCTGACTTATGCTTGATCAAGTAGACATATCCATATCTACTATAATCATCAGTAAAAGTCAAATAATAACGATTAGCATCCCTTGTGGCATGTTTGAATGGTCCACACACATTCGTGTGTATAAGGTCCAACAAACCTTCACCCCTCTCACACGAACCTGTGAAGGGTGACTTTGTCATTTTTCCAAGTAAGCATGATTCGCAACTATCATCTGACTTTAGGTCAAACGACTCCAAGACTCCATCCTATTGGAGTTGGCCTATGCGCTTCTTGCTTATATGTCCAAGACGACAATGCCATAATGATGCTTTATCCAGGTTATTATTAGTAGAATCAATACACAAAACATTATTTCCTAAGTTATCAACAACAGATACAGCTTCATACACACCATCACAAGGTAATGCTTTAAAATAAAGAATATTATTAAAGAAAGCATCAATAGAACCAACTTCATTATTAAATGAAAAGGTAAACCCTTGTTTGTACAAATCATGAAAGGAAATAATATTTCTTGCCATTCCTGGCGAATAACAACACTTATTCAGATCTAAACTAAACCCACTACTTAGCGATAAAGTATAAACTCCAATCTTGGTAACAGGTAAAGCTTTCCTATTCCCCATGATCAAGTTTATCCTTCCTTGCTCCACATCCTCACTTCTTCTTAGTCCCTGCAAGTCACAACAAATGTGAATACCACACCCGGTATCAAGGACCCAAGAATTAGAATGGGGTGAGTTATTAGAAATGATAGTGTAAATACCTGCATGGTTGGGTTTAACTTTCCCATCCTTCACATCTTGCTGGTATTTTGGGCAGTTCCGCTTCCAATGAGCTTTTTCATGGCAATAGAAGCATTCAGCCTCTTTTGGGTCAGAAGAAGGAGTAATGAAACCTTTCTTGGTTCCACTTGAAGAAGAGCCATCAAGGGTCCGAGCCTTGGTACCCTTCGAAGATCTCTTTCTCTTTCTCCATCGATTCTTCCCAATTTCCAAAACCGGAGTAGAGTTTTGAGTAGGAGTGATAGCAACCGACTTCCCCTTAAGACCTGATTCTGCGGTCTTGAGAAGTCCCTGAAGTTTGCTGAGGGTGACTTCTTCCTTGTTCATGTGATATGTCATGCGGAATTGATCATAGCACGATGGTAAGGAATGCAAAATAATATCTATTGCAAGATCCTCCGGGAAGTTCACATTAAGCTTCAGCAAACGATCCACATACCTTTGCATTTTCTGCATGTGGCTCGTGACGGATTCCCCGTCCTTCATCATGGTTGTTATCATGGAGCAGATGATTTCATACCTCTCTTGTCTTGCACTTTGATGGTATCTTTCCATCAAATCTTGGTGCATGTCATAAGGGTAGAAATCCTCATAAGACTTTTGGAGTTCCGCTGTCATCGTGGCCGTCATGATGCAAGCCACTTTCGTAGCATCCCTTTCATGTGCCCGAAATTCAGCGATCTCCTGAGGAGTTGCAGTGGACTCATCAATCTCCTTAAGCTCCTTGTCAAGGACATATTCTTTGTCCTCGTAGCGGGTAATCATCCTGATGTTTCTGATCCACTCATTGAAGTTGGATCCATCAAAGGTGACTTTCCCACACAAGTTTATAAGGGTAAAGGAGCCATTAGGATTAGAGCCAGAAGCATTGTTGAAAGACATCTGAAGGGAGGAGGACAAGATTAGTTTAGATATAAGAGAGTCCTTAATAAAACACCCAAATGTAATATTAAGGCTAGGATCCAATCACAATATAATATAACTTAGAAGAGGTATGCCGTAATCTAAGCTATATCATATTTGAAAGGTAGGTGAATGACGATTCACCAATTTCCACCACGAAAACCGCAATATTTTAGTATTAGGTTTTTGAATGGTTCTTAGAAATTCCTAGATTCTTTGAGATTCAATGAACTTTTCAAAGGCATGTTTCAATCTCGAGTGTGCCCTCCAAGTTTTGTGACTGGGATACCGAGGATCACAAAACGAGGTGTGAAGTAACCATGCAAATCACTTGGTACCCTTAAAGTTTATCACTCAATCGATGTGCCGGTTAACCACACACGCTCCATCGATACTATAATAAACCCTAAGTCACCCTTTACCTACCTTGTTAAGTCCAAGTTAGTGTGCCGGTTAACCACACACGCTCCACCAACGACTTAATCAAGTGTAAAGTGTAATTTCATGGAATAGCACCTTATTCACATTTTTCCTAAAGTAACTAAGATTGGGAATTTAATAAAACATTTAGTTACTTTATAATATTCATCATACTTTGAATGAGAATTAATAAGTCCTTGTCTTACCCGTTCGGCTAACGACCCTCCACCGATCAAGCAAGCGGTGGGTGAGAGTGGACACCCATTAAGTCACCATTTTATAGGCAACAACCTTATACCCACCTTATAGACCGGCTTCGTGAATGAGGCGTACTAGCGGTAAGACGACTTTGTTCTTATACATACATATATATATATATATATATATATATATATATATATATATATATATAATTATTAAATCATAATAATATAAGTATAAGGGTTGAATTTTAACTTTTAAAATTCTAGGGGTTGGAACTAAAGTTTTAACTTAACTTTACTTGTTCCAAAACTTGAGGGCAAGTTTTGTAAACTTTCAAAACTTTTCATTTCTTGTAACTTATGAGTTTATTAGAGTAATAAAATGAGGACTTTTCATTTTTCCTAACTCTTGTGTTCTTTTAATGGTTTTTAATCCAAGAGACTTTTGGTTTTCCATAACTTGAGGACAAGTTATGGACTCCATTAAAACACATTATGATCATGAATTAATCTACCACATAGGTTACAAATAATTCCTATGATCATCTAAACATCATAAGAACAAGAATATGAATATGAACACTTTCAAGAATCAAAATCACATTTAATCTCTGTAACTTTGATAACTACTTGTTGTAAATGAGTTAGAAAAGACATTACACCTTCTAAAACAAGTTTTCAAGTACCAAAACATTTTAGGGTAATGATTCTAATCCATTTCCAGCAACTCAAGTCGAAATTCTGCACTCTGTCGACCCTACTCGCCGAGTGCATAAACCTACTCGCCGAGTAGGTTGAAGATACACATGAACTCGACGAGTCCTCCCCATGGACTTGCCGAGTCCATCAGTCAGACAGCAGAAATTTCGACTTTCTTCAACTTTTAAGCACAAATAACAAACAAACAAGCCTAGGCTCTGATACCACTGATGGGTTTTGAGCATTCTAACACTTCCTAAGTGTACATGCAACCCTAATAACCTTGGATCTATGTTTGTCTAATTATCATGCAAAGTTGAATTCCAAGGTTATATTCCTATCTAGCATACATGGGGAACAATTTTAACTTGAATCATAGATAGAATAACTTACCTTGTTGTTGATTGTGTTCCTTGAAACCTTGTGAGCCTAGCACCCCAAGTGTGATGCCTCAAATGCTTCACACAACACCAAATGCTCTTGGAAAGACTCTTGAGATAACACACACTTCTCAAAATCGGCCAAGCCCTCTAGTTTCTTATGTCTCTATGTGTGTAGCCGATTTTGGTGGAGAATATGCTTCTTATATAGTGTTGACACATCTAGGGTTACACCATGTAAACCCTAATGTGTCATGACTCTTCATTTCCATGACCCATGGGTTTGTAACTCCCATGGAGCATCCTATGGGTAAAACCCAACTTGATAATCCATGGAGCCTCTTAGCCCACTATACAAGATATGGATGATTTACATAATCAACCCATATATTTAATTAGTTATCCCTTGATCACTTAATTAATTCCAAATTAATTCTTTGATCAACTAATCAAATAATATTATTAATATATTAGAACTTATAATATATTAATAATCTCCAAGTGTTATTTCTCTCATTTAGTCTATCCAATTGCATGGTGCCATGCAACCCAAATGGACCATGCCGGGTCGGGTCAAGTACAAGCCCGAAATAGTTATGGACTTAGACACCTTATCCAACACTTACTTCTTCGCAAGTGGTGTACATGTTCAATGAGATGGGTCACCAACCTCGATTGACACGTATTAGTGACTTCAAGAAGTCGGGGTTACCAACGATATGTAACTTTTTGTTTGGCATCTTTCTTAGATGTCTTACTGGAAGAATTGTGGGGTTGGATAAAGGAAGGATGGAGGTCTATGCAATGGTAGCTGGGCTATACTACGATTTGCAGGTGGATTATTCTGAGCAGTTATGGACAGAGTTCATCACAAGTATTTCGAAGACCAGTGCTAAGCAGGGAATTTCTTGTGCAAGATATTGGAGTCTGATAGTCCAATATGTCTATCAGAAGGAGAAGATTGAAGTTCCTGATTACAAAGAGAAAGTTGTTTTCCACATGTACGGGAGTTCGAAGGAGGTACATGATAATCCGACTATTTTTACCACAGTTGCTCGCATTCCGGATGCTATGCTCAAGAAGGTGGATCCTACGAATAATGTGTTGGTGTCATACTTACAATCTATTGACACAACCGTTGTTACTGGGATGTTACAACAAGAAGAGAAGAAGAAGTTGAAGAAGTCAAAGAAGACAGAGGGTGACTCTTCGGAAAAAGGGGTGAAAGAAGAACAAAAGAATCAGCAGCTAATCGTTACTTCTCAAACTATCGAAGAGGTGTCTCCGGTTTTAACCTCAGTGGCTGATACACCGGTTATCGAAGCCTCTCCATCTAAAGAAATGATTCCTTCGAAGATGGGGGTTTTTCGAAGAATAAAACTCAAGCGAAAATCTCAGTTGGTGAAGAAAACTCAGGTTACTCATCAAGGGGTTACCGTTCAAGAAATTCCAGCTCCGGTGTCTCCATCTTCTAAGAAGCGAAGGGCTGAAGATATGCCGAAATTTTTGAAGAAAACCCAACGTATCGAAGAAGTGGAACATGTGCCTGAGACTCCTGAAGATGACATTCCAAAAGAAGTAGAAATCTTTCAGTCTACTGAGATTTCGAAGCCTGCTGACATAAAGATCCTTGAACCAACGTCTTTACCACAGGTTAATTCAACAACTGATTCTCCAACATTCCAATCCATTATGGATCAACCTTTCACTACAATCTTCTCAACACAATCAACCGATCCACCAAATCCATCATCACCTGTTGCTGAAACAATGGCGATTGATGAGGAAACTGACAATGAAGGGTTTGGAGGAACATTCGAAGCTCTTTCCTTTGATAAAGCTGAAGAAGATTTTCCTGACCATATGCTGATGACGATGAAGCAGTTCAAGATATTGAATTCAAAATTGAATTCTATCTTGCAATCTCAAGCGGATGTCGGAAGTGCTGGAATCAATATCTTGGAAGTTGATTCTCTTATGAAGGAAATGGAAAGCAGGGTGATTTCGAAGGCGTCAGGATTAATACGTGATTCTGAAAGTCGTATTCTTGAGAAGAATGATCAAACTGATAATTCTACAGAGAATAGAATCAATTCTCTGAGATCAGATTTCCTGAAGGAGGTGAAGGATTTAAAGACGGTTATGAAGGAGCGTCACGTGCTCTTTGTACAGGAAGTGAAGAAGGTTCGAGAAGATGTTAATATGCAGATTCGTGAACTTCGTGAAGAAATGACGAAGGAAGTTCAGCATATTCAACAGGGGTATGAATCAGCACATCAGAAGATCGATATCATTTGTGATGCGGTTGTTCAATGTGTTAAGATGTTCGAACAAGTAAATCCTCAGATGATTTCTCTTTCAGCCACAGAAGTACAACATTTCGGAGAGTTGGAGAAGCTGCTGAAAGAACTCAAAGAAATATCTTCGAAATCATCTTCTCCAATTATCTCTCAAGAATTTCTATCTCAGAATTTTCTTCATTTCAAAGCCATTCTTCAAAAACATCTTACTCCATTACTTCGAATCTCAAGCCTTTTGCCGAACGTATCAGATGCCCCACCTGCTGTCATAGGGGTGCAAAAGGGAGAAAAGGTTGGTCAAGCAAAGGCTGGGGAACATGAGAAGATATCTGAAGATTCGAAGGTGGTAGGAAAAGTTTATCCTTCAAAAGCTGTGGTTAAACCAACAATTGTTTCAGCTGCTCCAGTCATTTCGATTGTGACTACAACAGTTCCAATTTCAAGACCTATTACAAAAGGTATTGTAATTGAGAATGTAGTTCCTTCGAATGTTTCTTCATCAAAGAATGCAGCTCCTTCGAATGTTAAAGACAAAGGAAAAGGAGTCATGGTGGAGAAAACTAACAAAGAGAAGAAAGCTGAGGTGGCAGCTGAAGTTGAAAGGATGAGGCATGTGGAAAGTATTATGCGACAAAGAGCTCTTGAAGTTTCGAATGTTGATAAGGGAGATCCTTCAAAATTGTTCAACTACGAAACCATTGAATCAAGGGTGATGTTCGATCATATGTATTCGTTTGAAAAGATTCCGAAGAAGAGTTTTGTGGTGACGAATACTGATTATGGTCAACTTGACTTTCCGATCAACGAGATGATGTTCGTCATGCCACAGTTTAAAGCAGAGACAAAGTCTATGGATGTCGAAGAGGGAAAGAAGATGAAGATAAGATTTCATGCTGTGTTAGCAAAGGCTCAGGAAGAAGTCTGGTACTTGGAGAAGATTAAGAAGGTTATATCCATAAAAAGGGATGTTATTTTCGAAGGAAAGTTTCAGAATTTGAAATATGTTGTGTCAAGAGCAAGTGGAAAGATACAAGAGTTCACTGTGGCGGACTTTCCATTGATGAACACTTATGATCTCATCAATGTTGCTCTGATACTCAAAGACAAGTCCTTTTCTTTCCTCCAAGAAACAGAACCAGATGTCTTCAGTCTTGGGTGTAGGCACATAAAAATTTTCTTGGAGAATTATTTCGAATGCCTAGCTCAAACTGATGTCGAGCTTGCTACTGTTAAAGGCATCGACATTACAGCACCAATGGCTCCTACGAAGAAGCAGGTTGAGTTGAAGAAGTACGAAGACGGAGAAATCTGTTTAAAGCCATTGGGGATAGTCTTCGCAGGAAAAGATAAAGCTGGAAGAGCCAAGAGATTCTTGTTTCAAACATCTGAAGTGGAAAGATATACAAATTCGCAATATACGAACTTAATTGTTCGTATGAATCATTGCAAGAAGAATTCAGAAGGAGACAAGAAGGAGATAAAGAAAGTTATCTCTTGGTACATGGAAATCCGAAGAGTATTGATGTATGCCGTTCAACTATTAACTTCATGAAGACTTCGACCTTTATTCCAAAGGGGGAGATTGTTAGGGTATAAATGTTGTAATAAGTCGAAGAGTTAGTTGTATGGTTACGAAGGATCTCTAGTCTTCGTAAGTAGAGTCTTCGGATGTAATGTTATATTTACTAAGGCATTTTATCGAATAGTTTGAATGTATAGTCCTTAGTATTTTGTTATGCTTTTGTACTCCTATAAATAGGAGACAATACTGAGTGAGTACTTAACTTTCACATACTCTTTACAGAGAATCACTTTGTACTCTGTAAAATCAAAAGCATAATATGAGCTGAACAAATATTATATTTACTCTCGTGTTCATTGTGTTTCTACTTTCTTAATTCTTACGTAAATTGATCTTTAAACTCGATTACAAATCTCATCAACAATAAGAAGTTGATTAAAAATATAATTTGGGTAAATATGATATTTTGAATATTTAGGATGGGTATATATGATATTTTTAACTTAGCCTTATAATAAGGGTATAATAGTTAATTGATTAAAATAATGATTTAAAATGATTATAAAAAAATAAAAAATAAAACTTGGACAAATATGATATTTTGAAAACTTATAAATGATATTTAAATATTAGGATGGATAAATATGATATTTTAATGCTTTATATCCGAAATTCTTCCTATTTTTTTTATATTAATAAAAAAATCAATTAACTGCACATGATCTTTTGGGATACTCTAGGTCCACCCCTGCCTTCGATAATAGTAAGACAATGTTTTAAAAACCGGTTTATTTTAACCGGCTCAACCGGGTTTTTCTAAAACCGGCCGGTTTAGTCCGGTTTACAAATCAATGTAGAACCGGTGATAGTTGAACCGCTTGTTCCCCGGTTTTCGGTTCAACCGGTTTGACCGGTCGGTTCAAACCGGTTTTTAAAACATTGAGTAAAGGAGATGACGATGAATAAAAAATGTGATGCCCGGTGTTTCCTATTCATGTATTTGGGGTTTAACGGTCAAATCAAACGTGTCTTGAGAGAGCTGATTTCGAGACTTCACTCGTTCCTTTAAGCTATTGGGCACTAGATTTTAGACTATTCAAAATTCAAATGAAATGTTAAAATTTTTTTTGGATGCCATATCACCCTCATTAATTCCTTATTAGAAAATTTAGGATTTTTTTTTTCTTGTCAATTTTAAAATATCAAAAATGGTTTCTCATTTGTTGGAAGCGGTAAGGCTAGGTTTTGGGGACCGATCTTTCACAAAGGAAGATTAGGTGGATAAAATGAAATTCACTTTTAGTTCTAACTCAACAATGGTCTTGGAATGGAAAAGTTTTTCGACTTTTAATGCGGCTTTACTGTTAAAATGATGTTGACCTTTTCTTGACGATTTTAATTCTTTACCGGTTAAAGTTATAAAGATTATTTTGTTGGATTACGTCTCTAAGTCCGTTATTAGAATTGTATATACTTGAATTTATGATATCATAGTTCCTTTTTTTTTTGGAATGGTGGAATAATATAAAACTAGTAAGAAGCTAGAAAGAGAATTACATGAAAATAGTCGCAGAAATAGGATTATGAAGCCAAGAAGACCAACAAATCTTGGCTTTATACCCATCAAAACCCCCTTTTTTCCTCTTTACGCGCTCCAACCCTCCAAAACTTCAAATTCTCTCTGTGTTCATCGTGTTCTTCGAGCATTCATCCCTCTACAACAATGGCTTTCCAATCTTCTTCACCGAAAAACGCACCAACTGCCTCCACTCCCAAGAAATCGATTGCAAAGAAGAAACCCTCGAAAGGATCATCATCGTCTACATCGCCTGAACCCTTTCTCAGGGATACAACCTAGTTATTTTCACTAAACCCTATGGATTACGATGAATCCATTAGAGTCATGATCGAGTTCATAGAAAACCATCCCATCTCCATCCCTCCCATAAAAGTCCCTGAACCACCTCTTCCACTTCATCATCTTCATAGAGCCTTCACAAGAATCAAAGAAGAAGACGGTGTGCTGGAAACTAAAATCATTGGCGACAGAATAGTACCCATCTATAAATCCACATTCCTTAAAGCGATCGGTGTAAAAGAAAACCCTAGTGGTTTCAAAGTTCAAGAACCAACTGCAGAGGAATTTCAATTGTTCTTGAATCACATTGGGTACAACCCGGACTACAGGGCAAAGGACTTCAAGAAATCAGTCGTTAAAGGACTCTGGACCGTGCTGATGCATCTTATCATTCGAGGGCTATCCGGAAAGCACGACGGTACGGATACTCTCATCAAGAATTGGATGTATATGGTATACAACATCTATTCCGGATGCGACAAGGCAGTTGACCTTCAGGAAGTGCTATGGCAAGACTTCTGCAAGTTTGCCATCAAGAGAAAGGAAAATGAGATTTCAAGCCCTAGGTTCTGGGCTTTGACTATTCAACAACTCTTCAAGGAGCTTTCCGAACCTCTTCCTTGTGCTACAATTCCTCCGAAGGTATACATCTCTTTCAAGACTGTTAAATCATATAGAATTCCGGACCAATCTTCTTTTGGTCCTGTCCGGAGGTTACCTCAACACATGTTGGACATCATACCTTCCGATTCTATTCATTTACAAAAGCATTTGGAGATTTCGATTATGTTCAACCCAGCACAGTCTACCCAAGTCTCCATTGAGCCCATTCCGGAAGTGGCCAAGCCAACATCTTTCGGACCAAGGAAGACCAAGAAGTCCGCCAAGTGGAAAACTTCTCCTACTAAGTTAAATCCACAAAAGAGAACCAAAGTCGGCTCTTCCTCACCACAAGAAGATGCTCATGACATTCGTGGGTGACTATGGTCGTCCGAACACCCCTCCTGCCCACTCATATGAGGTACCCCTCAGTGTTTCAAAATCACAAGCACAAACACACGGGGAGTCTCCACATAATTCACCCTCACCTTCGCAAAAAGGTGATGCCGGTGTTGATCATAGTTCCTTGCCCCCTGGAACACACCACATGTAATTTTTGATATCTGTTGAATCATAAAAGTGACCCTCTTAAACTTGACCTACCGCAGCCCCTTGAAGAACCGCAGTCAAGTCAGTTCAGCAACCACATCCGAAGTCATCATCATCAGCAGTTCACTATCTAGTTTTCTTAGTTTAGCTTTTTATCTGCTTTTCTTAGAATACTCTCTTTTATCCAGTATGCCTTGCATGGCTACGTTTAGATAGTTGAACAAGTGTAACCTTTGAGTCTCTATATATAGAACTCAATCTTTCTCAACTTAATACACATCTGATAACACTTCACATCCTAAATCCCATATCTTGTGTTATTACTCTCATCTCTTTCTTACTCTCCAAACTCACTATATCATAACTGAACATCATCTCTCTTCGAAGCAAGTCATTCTTGACTTAATCACTAAGCTTGATCTCATTTACTATGTAACAACGTGAATTTCAAAATAATTTTTCGCAAAATATAAAAACATTTTTCATTTAATTTTCATAAAACATCAAGTTTAAAACTCCAATTCGCATCATACAAAATCCCAAGATCATATATCATAAAAATCCCATGCATGTGTACAGATCAAGGTGGCGCCTTCCCACGGTCATCACTAGTACCTGAAACAACAACACTAACACTGTAAGCACAAAGCTTAGTGAGTTCCCCAAAATACCACATATAACACATATTAGCCACTCGAGGCTATAACTCTGTGGGTCCGTGCACCCAAACTCTGTGAACCTTCAGGTTCTAACTCTAGGAACCTTCCGGTTCCAACTCTATAAGCATGCACAACATAAATCACATAGACATCATGCAGTACAACACATAGCATACACATAACATACACATACTCTGTCACATAACTCTGATTACCTACTCAGGGTAAACTATAGTGAGAAGACTCACCTCGTATATCTCGATAACTCGCGAATCCTGGATATCACTCGTGCTCGATCCTCCGAGCTATAATCCTCCTATAACATCATATATCTCTAATTAACACTTTTACCACTAAGGTTGACTACCCCTATCAAGTCAACGCTAGTCAACTCTGGTCAACGGTCAACGGTCAATGGTCAACTTTGACCGGACTCGGCGAGTGCACTAGAGCGAGTCGGCGAGTCTATACGTTTTCAACAACTCTCTAGGATTCTCTTTTGACACATCGAGTACTCCCCTGACTCGACGAGTTCCACCTGGCATGAATCGCGGGGCCACCCCGACCCAACTCGCCGAGTCTCAAGAACAACTCGGCGAGTTCCAGTTCGACTCAGTCACCTGTCAACCCTCTCTAACTCTCCCTGACTCACTGAGTTAACCCATAACTCGGCAGGACCACTCGCTGAGTGGTTAAGGGCAATCTTCATGCTACTCGCCGAGTCTGTTCTTCGGACTCGGCGAGTCCATGCCATGCATCAACTGAAACTTGCTTCTGAGGTCAGATCCGCTCCAACAACTCATAGAACTGGCCCTCCTAAGCTCATTCATCACGTAAAGTCACAGTCTTATCTATCTTGCAACACCTACAAGGCTCTTTTTGAAGAAATCACCTCTAAGATGGCAACCCTAGTCTCCAACCCAAATGGGAGGACATAAAGCATGGCATTAGGGACTCTCTGGACCTGCTAAGGTCCATATCTAGGCACCATATCCCCATGGGACCTCTCACACTTCAATTTCAAAGCAAACAAGGCATGAAGAAACCCTAGATCTAACCATCTCAACCAAAAACACAGAAATAAGCTCTGAATGATACCTCAAGAAGCTCTCCTGACGAAATGGAAGTAGATCCAAGCTCCCCAACTCTTCTAGCTTGACTTTCCTCTTCCTTTCTTGCAATGACACACAAATTTGGTGAATAATGGCCTCTTATCTCACTCACAGAAACCCTCAGCTGCTTTGGGTGCTCTGAAGGTCAAGGTAGCCGCAATGAAGGGCCATAAGGTCCTTTAAATAGGGTTTAGGACCGGGAAATTAGGGTTTCATTAAACAGCGCGGACTCGCCGAGTCCAGGTGTGAACCCGCGTCCCGAACCGCGATCCTACTCGGCGAGTTTGAGCTCCAACTCGCCGAGTCCCCTCACAAAACACCAAAATATATGAATAAAAAGGTACCTGGAAATCCAGGCTGTTACAATTCTCCCCCACTAGAACTAGACTTCGCCCTCGAAGTCTCGCTCTGGAAATAGCTCCGGATGCTGCTCATGCATCTCACGCTCCGGCTCCCAGGTCATCTCTGATCCCTTCCGGTGCTGCCACTGAACCAACACCAGAGGTACCTCCTTGTTCCTCAAAACCTTGATCTTCCGATCTTTGATGGCCACTGGTCTCTCAGCATAATTCAGGCTCGCATCCACCTGAATATCCTCTAATGGAACCACTGCCGACTCGTTGGCTATACACTTCCTCAGCTGCGACACATGAAAAGTGTCGTGAATCTGCCCCAACTCTGCTGGAAAATCCAAACGATAGGCTACCCGGCCTACCCCCGCGATCACACGGAAAGGACCAATGTATCGGGGCCCCAACTTGCCCCACTTCCTGAATCGAATCACTCCTTTCCAAGGAGAGACCTTCAGGAGAACTAGGTTGCCGACCTGAAACTCAAGCTCGGACCGGCGTCTGTCTGCATAACTCTTCTGTCGGCTCTGAGCGGTCAACAACCTCTGTCTGACCTGCTGAATCTGCTCTGTCGTCTGAAGTACGATCTCTATACTGCCCATCACCCTCTGTCCAACCTCTCCGCAACAAATGGGGGTCCGACACCTCCTCCCATACAACAACTCAAAGGGTGGCATACCAATGCTCGAATGATGGCTGTTGTTGTAGGAAAACTCTGCCAAGGGTAAATACGTATCCCAGCTACCCCCGAAATCCAACACACATGCTCGGAGCATGTCCTCAAGCGTCTGAATCATCCGCTCACTCTGACCGTCTGTCCAGGGATGATATGCGGTACTAAAATGCAGTCTAGTACCCAACTCCTCATGAAACTTCTTCCAGAATCTGGAAGTGAAACGCACATCACGGTCTAAAACAATCGAGATCGGCACCCCATGCCGAGATACCACTTCCCTCACATACACCTCCGCCAATTTCTCTGCTGAAGAACTCTCACTGATGGCAAGGAAGTGAGCGCTCTTCGTCAACCTGTCCACAATCACCCAAATTGCATCAAATCCTCTGGCAGTTCTCGGCAATTTGGTGATGAAATCCATAGTGATCTGTTCCCACTTCCACTCGGGAACCTCCAATGGCTGCAACTTACCATGCGGCCTCTGGTGCTCGGCCTTAACCCTACGGCAGGTCAAGCACCTCTTAACAAACCATGCGACATCCCTCTTCATACAGGGCCACCAATACTCCTTTCTCAGATCCAAATACATCTTAGTAGCCCCCGGATGGATTGAAAATTTCGACCGATGAGCCTCCTCCATCAAAATGGTACGCGTTCCTCCCACAAACGGCACCCAGATACGTCCCTGAAATGTCATAAGCCCCCGACCATTGGTAACGAACTCTGAAACCAAACCAGCAACCCATTCCCTCTTCTGTATCTCAGGTTGCACAGCCTCAACCTGTGCCCCACGAATGGCGTCCAATACCGGAGCTATCACGGTCAATCTCAAACATACATCCCGCAGTGGAGTGCTCTCCGCCCTGCGGCTCAATGCATCGGCTACCACATTAGCCTTGCCTGGGTGGTACAGGATCTCACAATCATAATCCTTGACCACATCCAACGACCTTCTATGTCGCATATTTAGGTTGGGCTGATCCATCAAATACTTCAAACTCTTATGGTCTGTGTATATCGTACACCGAACCCCATACAAGTAGTGACGCCAAATCTTGAGGGCGAACACCACTTCCCCCAACTCTAGATCATGGGTGGGATATCTCGTCTCATGAGGCTTCAGCTGCCTCGATGCATATGCTATCACATGCCCTTTCTGCATCAGCACCGCTCCCAATCCCAAGATCGATGCATCACAATATACCACAAAGTCCTCCATCCCTTCCGGGAGAGCTAATACCGGGGCTTCGCACAACCTTTGGCGAAGTGTCTCAAAGGAGGCCTGCTGCTCGGGGCCCCATGAAAAAGCAACACCCTTCCGGGTCAATCTGGTGAGTGGCACTGCGATCTTGGAGAAATCCTTGATAAATCTCCGATAATACCCTGCCAACCCTAGGAAACTCCTGATCTCAGAGGGTGACTTCGGCACCTCCTAACTCATCACCGCCTCAACCTTGGCCGGATCGACCAATATCCCTTCCTGGTTAACAAGATGTCCTAAGAACTGGACCTCCCACAACCAGAAATCACACTTGGAGAATTTGGCATAAAGCTTCTCCGATCTCAGAACTCCAAGAACCTCTCTCAAATGCTCCTCATTCTGCTCTCTAGATCTCGAATATACCAGAATGTCATCGATAAATATAATCACCGACCGATCCAACATCGGCCTACATACTCGGTTCATGAGATCCATGAACACCGTCGGGGCATTGGTGAGCCCAAAAGGCATCACCACAAACTCATAATGCCCATAACGCGTCCTGAACGATGTCTTCTGGACGTCCTCATCCCGCACTCTCACCTGATGATATCCAGACCTCAAATCGATCTTGGAGAACCAAGATGCTCCCTGCAACTGATCGAACAAATCGTCGATCCTCGGTAACGGGTAACGGTTCTTGATCGTCAGCTTGTTCAACTCCCGGTAATCAATGCACATCCGGTGTGAACCATCCTTCTTCTTGACGAATAGGATAGGCGCTCCCCACGGCGAGCTGCTCGGCCGAATAAATCCCTTCCCCAGCAGCTCCTGAAGCTGCGAGGATAACTCTTGCATCTCTGGAGGTGCAAGGCGATAAGGCACCTTAGCGATAGGCGCGGCCCCCGGAACCAAATCGATACTGAACTCCACTTGCCTCACAGGAGGCACACCTGGCAACTCCTCGGGAAAAACATCCAGGAACTCACGCACCACCGAAACCTCCTCAACTGAACTTGGCCTCTCGGAATCCACCCGCGTATCCATCACATACGCCACAAAACCCATACAGCCCTGCTGTAGACACTGCCTCGCCCTAGCGGCCGAACAAAACGCTGATCCAGAACGTGTACCCTTGCCGTACAACGAAAGAACTCCCCCACTAGGGTCTCGTATGGTCACCAGCTGATGCTTGTAGTCGATAACTGCGCCGAATCTGCTCAACCAGTCCATGCCCACAATGACACAGACATCTCCCATCGCAATAGGAACCAGATCAATCGGAAACTCAACACCGAAAATCTCTAACACGCATCCCTGGAGAACCTCCGTGACATATATCACCCTCTCGTCAGCTATGGAAACTCTCAGAGGCCGACTCAATGCCTCACGACAAACACTGATATGCTGACTAAAGGCCAAAGACACAAAAGACCGACTCGCACCCGAGTCAAATAACACTAAAGCAGGTACAGAGTTCACAAGGAAAGTACCTATGCATAACATAATATAAGCATAATATCTCAGCATCAAAATAAATACACGAAACAAAACATACCAGCCACAACATCGGGCGTAGCACGGACCTCCTCCGCGGTCAGCTGAAAGGCCCTCCCTCGAGCTCTCGGCGCCTCGGCCTTCACTGGCCGACTCTCGGTAGCTCTGATGGCGGCAGGGGCAGATCCCTGAGATGCTCCTCGCAACTGCGAACACTCCGCCTTCCGGTGTCCGGTCTGGTTGCAGTGAAAACACACTGCAAACCCCTTGGGGCAGTCCTTGGCCATATGCCCCTCCTTGCCACACTTGTAGCAAGATCCCGCTCGACAGACTCCATCATGACCCTTGGCACACTTCCCACAAGTGCGGCCCTTCTGGCTCCCTGGTTTGGGATCAGCGGGCTTGGCCCGCTTGGCTGCCGGCTGAGACTGTGCCGGTCGCCGATCCCTCCCCTGAGACTCCGCCTCCTCCCTGGCCTGAGTCTCTAGCTTAATCTCCCTCTTCCGGGCATTTGCCTGAAGCTCGGCAAATGTCCGGTACGAGGAGTTCGCCATGAACTCCAGAATCTCCCGCCTCAAGATACTCAGATAGCGGCTCATACGTGCCTGCTCCGTAGACACGTGCTCAGGGCAGAACATCGCCCTCTCATGGAACATCCTGGTAATCACCTTAACCGACTCAGTACCCTGCTTGATGGTCAGAAACTCCTGGGCCAAACGCTCCCTCTCCACCGGGGGAACGTACTCATCTCGAAACATGACAGTGAACCTCTCCCAGGTCACTGCCGCAATCTCAGCAGGCGTGAAATGCGCCGTCACAAACTTCCACCAGTCCTTCGCTCCCAAGTGAAGCTGGTTCAGCGCGAACCGAACCTTCAAATGCTCAGGAGATGATCAAGTGAAGAAACACCCCTCTATATCAGAAATCCACCTCATAGCTGCCACCGGATCCTGGTTCCCATCAAACTCTGGTGGTTTTGTGTTGCTGAACTCCCGGAACAGCAACGCATCACCACCTTGCAGCCTCGCGGCAGCAATAGCTGCGGTGGCCGCTGCAACAGCAGCCTTAGAAAGAGCGGCATAACGCTCGTCAAAGGTCTCAATCAGCATGGTCTTAATAGACCAAAACATCTCCGGTATCTCTGCCCTGATGGCCGCAACCACCTCCTCGTGGATGATCCGGCGGATCTCCTCATCACTGGTACCACTGCTCTCAGGCATCAAACGTGTCCTCACCATGATCTACCTCTGAAATACAACATACGATAAATTAGAACCCATTCGAGCATACTCACACTCGTCAACTCTTTCCTCCTTAATCCTTGGTATTCCAAAGATTCTTACTTGGGCTGTACACCGCTCCGGTGCTTTCAGTAGTACGGGCCCAATACTACTGTCCGCACCGTATCAGAGTACACCCCAAGTCCTCCTCTTCAGATCCCAAATTCCAAGTACTCTATCATGCATAGACCACTCTCTAATAGATCTCTCATAAGCCCCTCGCTGCTACCTACTCACTCTCAAGCATCTCATAGCAGCTTACCTCTTCCTAGGCTAAGGCATCACAAATTAGGCCACTCTAGTCCTAATAGGAATACCTAGCCTACTCTAGCATGCGAATACATCATATCAATATCAATATCACATAACATAAAGGTATTTTGGGAAATCACCGTTCGGGCGCGGACTGATTGTACACACAACTCTACTCTGCGTTTTTCAAAAAAATCTGTTACTCGTTTTTAAAATTCTTCTCAAATCCTCAGTTTGAGTTCAAATACGCCCAAAGGTGTACTCGAATCCCTCAAACCAAGACTCTGATACCAACTTGTAACAACATGAATTTTAAAATAATTTTTCGCAAAATATAAAAACATTTTTCATTTAATTTTCATAAAACATCAAGTTTAAAACTCCAATTCGCATCATACAAAATCCCAAGATCATATATCATAAAAATCCCATGCGTGTGTACAGATCAAGCCGGCGCCTTCCCACGGTCATCACTAGTACCTGAAACAACAACACTAACACTGTAAGCACAAAGCTTAGTGAGTTCCCCAAAATACCACATATAACACATATTAGCCACTCGAGGCTATAACTCTGTGGGTCCGTGCACCCAAACTCTGTGAACCCTCAGGTTCTAACTCTGGGAACCTTCCGGTTCCAACTCTATAAGCATGCACATCATAAATCACATAGACATCATGCAGTACAACACATAGCATACACATAACATACACATACTCTGTCACATAACTCTGATTACCTACTTAGGGTAAAGTATAGTGAGAAGACTCACCTCGTATATCTCGATAACTCGCGAATCCTGGATATCACTCGTGCTCGATCCTCCGAGCTATAATCCTCCTATAACATCATATATCTCTAACTAACACTTTTACCACTAAGGTTGACTACCCCTATCAAGTCAACACTAGTCAACTCTGGTCAACGGTCAACGGTCAACTTTGACCGGACTCGGCGAGTGAACTAGAGCGACTCGGCGAGTCTATACGTTTTCAACAACTCTCTAGGATTCTCTTTTGAAACGTCGAGTACTCCCCTGACTCGACGAGTTCCACCTGGCATGAATCGCGGGGCCACCCCGACTCAACTCGCCGAGTCTCAAGAACAACTCGGCAAGTTCCAGTTCGACTCAGTCCACCTGTCAACCCTCTCTAACTCTCCCTGACTCACTGAGTTAACCCATAACTCGGCAGGACCACTCGCTGAGTGGTTAAGGGTAATCTTCATGCTACTCGTCGAGTCTGTTCTTCGGACTCGGCGAGTCCATGCCATGCATCAACTCAAACTTGCTTTTGAGGTCAGATCCGCTCCAACAACTCATAGATCTGGCCCTCCTAAGCTCATTCATCACGTAAAGTCACAGTCTTGGCTATCATGCAACACCTACAAGGCTCTTTTTGAAGAAATGACCTCTAAGATGGCAACCGTAGTCTCCAACCCAAATGGGAGGACGTAAAACATGGCATTAGGGACTCTCTGGACCTGCTAAGGTCCAGATCTAGGCACCATATCCCCATGGGACCTCTCACACTTCAATTTCAAAGCAAACAAGGCATGAAGAAACCCTAGATCTAACCATCTCAACCAAAAACACAGAAATAAGCTCTGAATGATACCTCAAGAAGCTCTCCTGATGAAATGGAAGTAGATCCAAGCTCCCCAACTCTTTTAGCTTGACTTTCCCCTTCCTTTCTTGCAATGACACACAAATTTGGTGAATAATGGCCTCTTATCTCACTCACAGAAACCCTCAGCTGCTTTGGGTGCTCTCAAGGTCAAGGTAGCCGTAATGAAGGGCCATAAGGTCCTTTAAATAGGGCTTAGGACCGGGAAATTAGGGTTTCATTAAACAGCGTGGACTCGCCGAGTCCATTCCTTGGACTCGCCGAGTCCAGGCGCGAACCCGCGTCCCGAACCACGATCCTACTCGGCGAGTTTGAGCTCCAACTCGCCGAGTCCCCTCACAAAACACCAAAATATATGAATAAAAAGGTACCTGGAACTCCGGGCTGTTACATACTAACTTGGTTTGAATGCATTCCTTGTTAAGAATCAACTTACGTGTATAATTGATATAATACCTACTGTCATTATATTTCCTTACATTTACACATCTAACTCTCTAATTATCTAACTCTAACTTATTATTATTATTATTGTTGAGCTTTTAGATCCTTTGATATAAACTATTCTGCAACTATACTTGTTCTAATGTTTGTTTAAGTGTGTCTCAAGTTTTTCTCTCAACAATTGGTATCAGAGCCAAAGTGGTTGCCTTTTGAAGCAAAACTCTGATTTTCAAAAAGCCTTATATACCACTGAAGCTCATTTCTTAAAAAAAAAACAAAAAAAAACTTTTAAAAACAAGGAAATATGGCATATGCATTATCTCTTAATGTATCAAACAATGTTGGTGGTTCGAATAGAGCACCAATACTTGTGGCAAATGTATATCGTCACTGGTCTCAGAGAATGGAAAGATATCTAAGGAGACTTGGAAGAGACATATGGAGATCTATAGAAGAAGGACCTCATGTTCCTGTTCTTACTCCATTACAAACCGATGGAGCCACAGCAAGACTAGGAGGAGGTCAACAACGTTTAATCGTCCCACCAAGGATGATCTTGACAAAATGGAAATGAAGCTATTGCCTTTTATGAAATTTCTTGTGGAGTTGCGCCTGAAAACTTCGACATAATCATAAATTGCAAATCTGCGAAGGAGATCTGGGCTGTTCTCAAAAATCTGTATGATGGAACTGAACAAGCTCAATACAAAAAGCTTACTACTGCACTCACTGAGTTTAACAACTTTGAAGCTCATGTGGGTGAAAGTTTGGAAGATTCCTTTAAAAGGTTTAATCTGATAGTCACTAAACTATCCAATGCTGGCACTGTCCGAAGCAAACATGAAACAAATCTTCAGTTTCTTAACGGTTTAGGAAGGCATTAGACGACTGCCAAAATGATTGTTCAAGGGGATAGACAAATTCATTCTTTATCTCTCTATAAGCTCTATGGTGAATTGCAAGCTCAAGAATCTACCATACTCAAAGAATGTGCAGACTTCGGTGGTCCACTAGCCCTCGTAGCACAATCGCCTCACTCTCAATCATACTCCACTACTTATGACAACCCTCCGCAGTCATATGAAGCAGACTCAGAGTATGACGACGAAGAAGAATTTCAGAATGCAATTGCTCTTGTCAGCCAACAATTCAACTGATTACCACCTTCATTCCGAAAGAACCAACAATACAACAAGCCAGTTTTCAACTGCAATATTAACTCTCAAAACAATCACTCTCGTTTCACTAAAAACCTTACCCACCACCGTAGTCTCAAAATACTCAACCCAAGGAGGCACCGCAGTCCATCCAAACTACAGACTCTGGTACTCCTTCAGAAGATAAAAGTGATGTTGTGATATGTCACAAGTGCAAAGGAAAGGGAAAGATCTGTATGATTACAACTGCTGATGAGGATGGATCCACAAAGACGGAGAATAATTATTGTTATATGGCTAAAGATAGGACACTCAGCATCGTCGAACAGGTAAAATTATGATCCAAACTCTAAATTATAGCATGCATGATTGCCAGCCCTTCATAGAGAACCTTAATGACACATGTGTTGCCGTCCTTACATACTATAACAAAGCATTAGATAAGAAGAACATTGCGTCCCAAGAGATGTTTCACGTAAGAGGACGACTGGACAACAAAAGACTCAAAATGGATATGTTAGAAATTGACTTAATGTCAGAGAAAGACGCAAGAATGTTGAGTGAAACACAGTTAGAAATAGCTTTGAATCAGAGAGATTTAGCTTAGAGTGAAATTGTACGCTTCAATCTTTTAATAGAAAAACTGTTTAATGAAAGTGAGGTCATCGAGAATCATTTTAACAATGGGACTACTGATAATACTTACAATTGGGGTCGGTCCAATGGGTACTCTACCACAACAGACTCATCACCCCGATTCAATAAGGACCGTCCCTACGTCCCTCCTGATCGTGAGTTTATGTTTCCATTCAATAACATATCATTTCCTGAAGATATCAAAGTTCACTTTGGTAGACTTCATGATCTAAGTAACAATTATGTTATCGAAGAAATTCTTCCTGAATTTTCTAATCCTATAGACAACACAACTATTCCTAGTTCTCAGACGTCATCAATCGCTGATGAGGAAATTGTCTTAGAAGGTCCCGAATTCTAGACTTCCCGTCTCTGTCGTCAGACCGCAGTATCCCTTACTGTAGTCATGAACTTAAGTCTGTTCATCTACCTTCCATCAATTGTCACACCAATGTATCCACTCAGACTTATTTTGCGGTTGTTCAAGGCTCCAAACCGCAGACCTTAGTCAAAAGTACTGTGACCATCCAAACAATTCATCATGAATTACCAATCGAAAACATTGAAGTTAGTCAATGTTCCCTGAATCCTGAACTCTCTAGTTCGGATGAATCAAGTCATCGTTTTTCAAAATTACCAGCTGTCTCAAGGAAACCGCAACTAAATGTCCCTGACCGCGATTCTCCTAAAACCGAGGCGAGAAAGGCTTTCAAGGAAGAAATTCGATCCCATGGGAAAAAGCAGGTAAAGCCTTCAAAACAAAAGCAACTTGTCAAAATTCCTAAGTCTAGAAGTCCAGAAAAACTTGTTTTCTCAAACTATCTGTCCAAAAACTCTACAGTCAAGAAAACAAAGAAAAAGAAATGTATAGTTTCTAAATCCATTCCAAATCCATCTGACACAACCCAAAAGAAAGTAAAGTCTTTTCAAAGTAATGGTTTTCAAATCTATTCCTTAGATAACCCAAAATAGAAGGGTATTTCGCCAACTCCAGCACTCTTAAAGTCACATCAAAGTTTTAAGAAATCACTTCACAAAAGGTCTACACGTGCTTTTACACCTGCCAAATCTGATTTTTCAAATCCTACTGTCAGACCTCACAACCCTCGGACTGGTCACAAACATACTTCCTCACAAAGACCACTGACTAAACAAAAGGTCAAAACAAATGACAAAAGTCCAGTTTGCAAATGTCAGTGTCAAAAGTTTTCTTCCCATATCAAATCACGCTCTTTTCAAAAACCTCGTATATTTTCTCAATCTCACAAAACTCCAAAAAATCTCAAACACCCAGGACTAGGTCTAAAATTTGACACAAAACTTGTCTCTGCAACCTCGTATCATGCATTAATTAAGAATTCTTATGTTGCCCCAGGCTCCAAACTCGTTTGGGTGCCTAAACTGACCGTTTAATTCTCAGGCTTTGTGCAAGGAGGACCGAGAAGAAGAATGGTTGATCGACAGTGCCTGCTCCTTGCACATGACTGGAAGGTTTGAATACCTTCGGAATTTCAGGTCAATTTTTAACGGGGGTAACGTCACATTCGACAACAACGCGAATGGGATCATCCGAGGTTATGGTGTTCTTACTATTGGAAACTTTTCTATTCAAAAAGTAGCCTATGTAGAAGGTCTTAAACACAATCTCATTAGTGTTGGCCAACTATGTAAGACAAACTATCGGGTTGAATTTGATAACTAATTCTGCTACATAATGACAAGCGATAGGAGCACTTGCCTGATCAAATCCAGATTCGAAGGTACTATGTATCCTCTGGATGTCTCTTTGATCATCGGCAAACCGCAACTTTATTTCCTATCAAAATCCATATTCGAAGTTAGCTGGCTCTGGCATCGTAAGCTTGCTCATCTCAACTTCCGGTATATCAACAACCTGGTCACAGGGGAACTTATCCGAGGTCTCCCTATTCTTAAGTTTCACAATGTTGGGTCAAAATATGGTTTATACTTTACTTTTCTAGGAAAATGTATTTTGTGTCTTGGACCGTAAACAACTTGGTGTTTATGGCCGTATACGTGTTTATGGTTGTGTTTACGGCCGTAAACCCATTCACGAACCATGTTCACCAAGCCCATGTTTCTTATGTATAAATATAGGTGTAAGGGGGTGAGGAGTAGATTGATGAATAGAAGGGAGTGTACGGCCAAGAGAGAAGAGAGGAGCTTTAGTGTGTGTTCATGTGTGTGAATCTTATGTAAGGGAACCTCATTCTAATCAATACATTCAAGATTCATCATCTTCTTCTTCTCCTTCTCTTCTATTTGGTTTGACATCATCCGTTTGATTGGGAGGTGTCGGGGTTCGAACTCGGGACCTCTGGTTCATCAGCAAGGTGCCTAACCAGTTGATCTAGCTTGCTAGGAGCTACAAGCCTTTGAAATTTAAATCAAATATTAATCTTACGATGCCCTTATTTCGAAATTTTGTCACTTTTAACCCCAAAACTAAATTTCTTTTATTTTTATTTCCCTTTTTCATCCAAAATATAAAAATAATAATAATAATAATAAATAAATAAATAAATAAATTAATAATAAAAAAATAAAAAAATAAAACAAAATATAGTTTTTAGTTTTTGCTTTTTATTTTTGTTTTTTTTTCTTTCTTAAAATTTTTACTTTGACTTTCATGTTTGACCTTTAACTTTAAACCATGACTTTTTCGTTTGATTGTTAAAATTTTAAAATTTAGCTTTTCGGTTTGACTTTTAAATTTGACTTTTAAGGTTGACTTTTGAGGTTTATAGTCAAAGAGCATTTTTAAATTTTAGTTTGACGTTTAAGTTTTATTTTAGCTTCGAGTTGTGCTTTTAATGGCTTTTGAGGTTAACAAGGGAATTGAAGACATGAAAGCGAATCGTCAGGATATGTTAAGACAAAATTTCAACATGTTCAACTACATTCGCGGAGAAACCCTCGAGGCTCAGCTGCAACGATATACCACTCTCACTACTAAGATGAATATATCGGGGGTCTTCTTGACCAAGTCGGAGATAAACAAAAAGTTACTGAATTCACTTCCGAAATCGTGGGATATGAACGTGGTTGTCATCAAGAAGACAAAAGATCTCAATCATCTTAGTCTTGCTGCTGTAATTGAAGAACTCGATGCTTTGAAGTGTGGAAAAACAATGAGTTCCACAAATATCCCGGTCAATGAAGTTTCATGTACTCCATCTTGTGAAGATACGATTAAAATTCTTCGTGAACATAATGATTTGCTAAAAAGGGAAGTCGAGGACCTAAAATACGAAGCATATCAACTTAGGAAAGGACAGAAACCCCTGAAGGCTGAATTAGAAGCAAAAACCAAAGACTTTATGAAGCTTCAGGAAGAGTATAACAACAAGTGTGAAAATTATGACTATATTAAGAGACAAATTGCTTCTATAACTGAAGAACTTGACACTTTGAAAATTAAGTGTGAAAAAACAGATGTTAGTTTCAAAAATTATATTGCGTCAAGTCAGACAGTCGAGGCTTTATTTGAAACCCAATTAAAATTCAAAGATAATCAAAACAATGGTCTAGGGTATGATAATGTTCCTCCACCTTTCAATCATAACTACACATGCATCCCTATGACACAAGAAGAAATTGACAAGGAGGCACATCTTTATTATGGCAAACCATATGGATTTGTGTCAGGAGGTATTCAGGTTGATGATTCTAATGTTTCTACTTCATGTGCAGGTAAAGTAGCAGAAGATCAGAACAAGGAGAAAACCATTGAACAAACCAACATCTCCTTAAGCTCTTAATCTGTTGCTTCGAACTCAGCTGTTTCTGATCAACCTGCTGTTGAGAAATATAGGCCACCAATTCCAGTGCAACATAGTGCTTGTTGCAAGTGTGCATGTGGGATCAATAAGAAACGAGGCAAGGATACGCCACCAGGGGCAGGAAGAAATGACTTCATAGTGATGAAAAAGACTTGTTTTCATTGTGGAACACCTGGACACATTGCCAGAAATTGTCCTAATCATGCACACGTCCCCTACTATGCACAAGGGTGGCAGAACGCACCAAGAGGGAGATACTCCAATAGAAACCCCTCAAGGTCACGTTCAGACAATGGTGATTGGAAGGCGCAGAAGGCCAATCAAACACACAAGGCCAAGAATCTGAATCCCAAGAGCAAGAAGGAAATGTCAGCCAAGAAGCCAAATCCAAGAGATGCTCCCGTGAAGCCAAAATCAAAGTCATCTCAATGGCCGACATCAAGATCCAAAGCAAGTACTGAGCCACCCATCAGATCGAAAAAGATATGGGTTAAACCCAACTACAAATGGGTTCCAAAGGATCACTCTCCCAAATTTTCTAACGATTCTAATATGTCGTCATCTTTTGTTTGTGATAAGCAGAATATGTTATGGGAGAGGGTACCTTGCAAAGATGACAAAGGTCAACCCAGTTTCAAAATGGTCTGGGTTCCGAAGACCAACTAATCCCACTCTGTGTCGGAGCAGCTATGGAGGCAGATCATCAGACTTCGGTTTGTTGGTAGTGGCTGTTCTAGGCACATGATAGGGGACATCTGTCAACTGTACAACATTCAGACCTTTGTTTGAGAGTATGTGTCCTTTTGCGGGAAAGGAGTAAAGGAGGAGATCACAAATGGGGTTAGTGCTTAATGACATGAAGAATTTTCGGATCTGTTCTGAGATTATGCGTGCTATTCTCAGACCTTCTGGATGCGAATTCAATCAGTGAAATACGGTTTGAGTTTTCTTCTCTATTTACCTTAGTTTATCTTAATCTGATTCATTTCAAAGACAATTTTTTTTATTTTCTTAATAGTTTTTCGTTAGTAGTTATTATTGGGAAGTGATATCAAGAATGTGATAACAGGCAGTCTAAAACATGTGTAAAGGACTGAATCTGAATTGTCTAGACTCTGTGTTCAATGTGCTGGTAGGCACGAAGGATTTGACAGTGTGGATTTAGTTAGGATTTTTTGGATTGACCATACGACGCTTGGGCACATTGAGCAATGAGATAAACACGGGAACCCACAGGATACACTAAATTAATACGTATCTAGAACAACGGTTCAACTTTTCCTTGATGTATGGACTTATGTCCTTAATTGCGGTTCTGATAGGGCGACTGGGGGTTCTGATAAAGTACAACAACAAGTGTGAAAATAATGACTATATTAAAAGACAACGTGCTGCTGTAACTGAAGAACTTGACAGTTTGAAAATGAAGTGTGGAAAAACAGATGTTAGTTTCAAAAATTATACTGTGTCAAGTCAGACACTCGAGTCCTTATTTGAAACCCAATTAAAATTCAAAGATAATCAAAACAAGGGTCTAGGGTATGATAGTGTTCCTCCACCTTTCAATCATAACTACACATACATCCCTATGACACATGAAGAAATTGACAAGGAGGCACATCTTCATTATGGCAAACCATTTGGATTTGTGTCAGGAGGTATTCAGGTTGAAGATTCTAATGTTTCTACTTCATGTGCAGGTAAAGTAGCAGAAGATGAGAACAAGGAGAAAACCATTGAACAAACCAACATCTCCTTAAGCTCTTAATCTGTTGCTTCGAACTCAACTGTTTCTGATCAACCTGCAGTTGAGAAATACATGCCACTAATTCCAGTGCAACAGAGTGCTTGTTGCAAGTGTGCACGTGGGATCAACAAGAAATGAGGCAAGGATACGCCACCAGGAGCAGGAAGAAATGACTTCACAGTGATGAAAAAGACTTGTTTTCACTGTGGAACACCTAGACACATTGCCAGAAATTGTCCTAATCACCCACACGTTCCTTACTATGCACAAGGGTGGCAGAACGCGCCAAGAGGGAATACTCCAACAGAAACCCCTCAAGGTCATGTCAGACAATGTTGACTGGAACATGCAGAAGGCCAAGAATCAAACCCACAAGGCCAAGAATCCGAATCCAAAAGGCAAGAAGGGAATTTCGACCAAGAAGCCAAATCCAAGAGATGCTCCTGTGAAGCCATGACCGGTTAGGTCAATGTCATCTCGGCAGCCGGCTTCAAGTGTAAATCAAGTGTCGAGGTACCCATCGGATCGAACAAGAAATGGGTTAAACCCGAATATAGATGGGTACCAAAGGTGAAAACTCACAAATATTCTAATGACTCGAATATTCATCGTCTTCTATTTGCGATAAACAGGATATGTCATGGGAGAGAGTACCCTGCAATGATGACAAAGGTCGACCCAGTTTCAAAATGGAATGGGTTCCGAAGACCAACTGATCCCGCTCTGTGTTGGAGCAGCTATGGAGGCATATCATTAGACTTTGGTTTGTTGGTAGTGGTTGTTCCAGGCACATGATAAGGAACATCTCTCAACTGTACAACATTCAGACCTTTGTTTCAGAGTATGTGTCCTTTTGCGGGAAAGGAGGAAAGGAAGAGATCATAAATGGGGTTAGTGCTTAATGACATGAAGAATTTTTGGATGTGTTATGAGATTATTCGTGCTGTTCTCAGACCTTCTGGATGCGAATTCAATCGGTGAATTACAGTTTGAGTTTTCTTCTCTATATGCCTGAGTTTATGTTAATCTGATTCATTTGAAAGACAATTTCTTTATTTTCTTAATAGTTTTTCGTTAGTAGTTATTATTGGGAAGTGATATCAAAAATGTGATAATGGGCAGTCTAAAACATGCGTAAAGGACTGAATCTGAATTGTCTAGACTCTGTGTTCAATGTGCTGGTAGGCACGAAGGATTGACAATGTGGATTTAGTTAGGATTATTTGGACTGACCATACGACACTCGGGTAGATTGAGCAGTGAGATAAACACGGGAACCCATGTGATACACTAAATTAATATGCATCTAGAACTGTGGCTTAACTTTTCCTTGATGTATGGACTTATGTCCTTAATTATGGTTCTGATAGGGCAACTGGGGGGTTTTAATATAGTAGGTCTGTAGGAAATTATTTTCTTGCTTTCTATCTATCAGTCATATGTTGCCTCCTTTGCATGATCGGAAGATCCGACCTGGATTGCAACATATGCAACTTTATTTCTACGCACCTCCTTATCTATGAATTCTTCTTATCTGTTAGCCATATGCTATCTCCTCTACATGATTGGAAGATCCGACTTGGAACACAACATATGCATCCTACTATCTCTATAACCCTCTATCTCTAATAGTCATATGTTGTCCCCTCGGTGTGATTGAAATAGATCCGACCTGGGACACAACATATGCATCTCTCTCTAAATCTGACTTCCTCCTTAATAATTGTTTACTCACCTAAAGTAAGGAGTCCTTAGGAAGTTCTTGATAACCAAGGTATATCGGGAAGTGGGGAACACGTTCTAGTGCAACTAAAATCGAACCATTTAGAGGTTATCTGTAGATCTCGTTGCTTAATTTAAGTGGACAACAATACTTGTGGTCGTCGTCAGCTAAATGGTATATTTGGAAAAGTTTGTCTATATCCTTTGTGTTTAAGTGGACCATAATACCGACAATTGACCATATCTATTCATGAAGGTGAAGGTACTGATAAACAAGTTCAGGCTGTCTCACAACTTTGATCTCAAATATTTTTATTTTGTTAAATTTGTTCATAGTTTTCCTCTATGCACAAATTTAGGGGGAGAATTAAAAAAAAGTTCAAAAAAAATCAAACAAAAATCAGAAAATTAAAAAAAAACAAAAAAAAATCAGAAAATTAAAAATAAAAAAAAGTGTTATTTCTGTTTTATTTCTTGTTCAAGAAAATCAAAAATCCAAAAATATTTGTGTTTCTGTTTTATTTTGTGTGCTAAATTTTTTCTTTTAGTTTTGTTTTGTCTTGAAAAGTGAATTCAGGTGTATATGAGACTCATGGAGACTATACCGAAGATTTTCTGAGCCAAGGCTTCATCCGTGAGCATCAAAGAATTCTCATTCGAAGGAGCAAGAAATCAAGATTATTCTTCCAAATTCAATCTTTCAACCCCAGAAGCAAGGTGAAGTTGCACTTGAAGATTATGTGAGGGATTGCATTGAAGCCTCCTCAATTCTATCTGTTGCTATCTATGAACCTGCTGAAGTGATTCAGAAGATTATTTCTCTCTGAAGTTCTCTCTGAAGATTCTCAAGCTGAAAGTACCAATTTTCAAGAATCTTTACAAGAAGCCTCCTGCGCTAAATGTCAAATTCTGAAGAAATGCCAAACTGCTCAATATGAAGTCATTCATTGAAGATAAATGCTGAAGCCAAGCTCTCGATGAAGTTTGACAAGAAAAGCCAACTACTTTTTAAGGGGAGCTTGTTGGGTTAATTAAGAAAAGAAAACTATAAACCAAGGGGGAGATTGTTGGGTCAAAAATATGGTTTATACTTTACTTTGCTAGGAAAATGTATTTTTGTGTCTTGGACGGTAAACAACTTGGTGTTTACGGTCGTATACGTGTTTACAGTTGTGTTTACGACCGTAAACCCATTCACGACCCATGTTCACCAAGCCCATGTTTCTTATGTATAAATATAGGTGTAAGGGGTGAGGAGTAGAGTGATGAACATAAGAGAATAGGGAGTTAAGTGTGTGTAAGTGTGTGTGAATCTTGTATCCGAATCTTCATTTATATCAATACATACAAGATTCATTATCTTCTTCTTCTCCTTCTCTTCTATTTGATCTGACATCGTCCGTTTGATTGGGATTCCGCACCATCAAACGGATCTGATTGATACACAGACATTTTGGGGACTTACAATTGGTATCAGAGCTTGGATTGTATTAGTCAATTTTGTCAGATCTGGAGCGTATTTGATCTTATTTTTGAAGGATTCTTGCATTTTTGGATAGATATTTGAAAATTAAGGGGGGTTTGTTCTTCGCGTTTTTCATAAAAAAGGGTTTTTGATCGAGTTTTGGAGCAAAAAGGGGCAAAAATTGTTGTTTGTGGTCGTAACCAGCGAGGGGGTGGCGGAATTTATGGCCAGTAGCTAAGCTTTCTGAAGTTTACGGCCCGAGTTTGCGGTCCTCGGAGTTTGCGCTCCGAGATTACGGCTCGCACATGTATGGTCCAGCAGCGTTTACAGTTCGCACCTCGTCTCATTCTCAGCCTCGCATTGCTTCGTCCTCGCCTCGCACCTCGGTCTCGCATCTCGTCCTCGCTTCGCAGCTGTCTTCGCAAGCAGCATTCTCGCAAGCCCTTCACAAAAAATAGGAAACGCTTTGTAGTTGTCGGGTATCGAACCCGGGCCCCCGGGTTCATCAGCATGCTAGATGTTACAAGCCTTCGAAATTTAAATTAAATATTAATCTTTCGCTGCCCATATTTCGCATTTTTACACTTTTAATTCCAAAATTCATTTCCTTTTCTTTTTAAATTACATTTTCAACCAAAAATTAAAAAATAAAATAAAATAAAAAATAGTTTTTTTTTTATTTTTGACTTTTAATTTTGACTTTTTACTTAAAATTTTGACTTTGACTTTTAAAGCATGACCTTGGACATTAAACTTTGACTTTCTCGTTTAACTTTTAAATTTTCAAATTTAGCTTTTCGGTTTGACTTTTCAAGTTTGATTTTTGAGTTTGACTTTTTAAATTTGACTTTTAAGGTTGACTTTTGAGGTTTATAGTCAAAGGGCATTTTTAAATTTTTGTTTGACATTTAAGTTTTATTTTAGCTTCGAGTTGTGCTTTTAATGGATTTTGAGGTCAACAACGGAGTTGCAGACATGAAAGAGAATCGTCAGGATATGTTAAGACAAAATTTCAACATGTTCAACTACATTCCCGAAGAAACCATGGAGGCTCAGCTGTAGCGATTTACCACACTCACTACTGAAATGAATGTAGCTGGGATCTTGTTGACCAAATCTGAGATAAACAAAAAGCTACTGAATTCACTTCCAAATCGTGGGATATGAACGTAGTTTTCATCAAGAATACAAAAGATGTCAATCGTCTTAGTATTGCTGATGTAATTGAAGAGCTTGATGCTTTGAAGTGTTGAAAAACAATGAGTTCCACAAACACTCCGGTCAATGAAGTTTCATGTTCTCAATCATGTGAAGCTACGATTAAACTTCTTCGTGAACATAATGATTTCCTAAAAAGGGAAGTCGGGGACCTAACATACGAAGGATATCAACTCAAGAAAGGACAGAAACCCCTGAAAGCTGAATTAGAAGCAAAAACCAAAGACTTTAGGAAGCTTCAGGAAGAGTATAGCAACAAGTGTGAAAATTATGACTATATTAAGAGACAACTTGCTGCTGTAACTGAAGAACTTGACACTTTGAAAATTAAGTGTGGAAAAATAGATGTTAGTTTCAAAAATTATATTGCGTCAAGTCAGACAGTCGAGTCCTTATTTGAAACCCAATTAAAATTCAAAGATAATCAAAACAAGGGTCTAGGGTATGATAGTGTTCCTCCACCTTTCAATCATAACTACACATCCATCCCTATGACACAGGAAGAAATTGACAAGGAGGCACATCTTCATTATGGCAAACCATCTAGATTTGTGTCAGGAGGTATTCAGGTTGAAGATTCTAACGTTTCTACTTCATGTGCAGGTAAAGTAGCAGAAGATGAGAACAAGGAGAAAACCATTAAACAAGCCAACATCTCCTTGAGCTCTTAATCTGTTGCTTCGAACTCAGTTGTTTCTGATCAACTTGCTGTTGAGAAATACAGGCCACCAATTCCAGCGCAACAGAGTGCTTGTTGCAAGTGTGCATGTAGGATCAACAAGAAACGAGGCAAGGATACGCCACCAGGGGCAGGAAGAAATGACTTCACAGTGATGAAAAAGACTTGTTTTCACTGTGGAACACCTGGACACATTGCCAGAAATTGTCCTAATCATACACACGTTCCTTACTATGCACAAGGGTGGCAGAATGCACCAAGTGGAGATACTCCAACAGAAACCCCTCAAGGTCATGTTCAGACATTGTTGACTGGAACGTGCAGAAGGCCAAGAATCAAACCTATAAGGCCAAGAATCCGAATCCAAAAGGCAAGAAGGGAATGTTGGCCAAGAAGCCAAATCTAAGAGATGCTCCTGTGAAGCCAAGACCGGTTAGGTCAAAGTCATCTCTGCAGCCGACTTTAAGTTCCAAATCAAGTGTCGAGGCACCCATCGGATCGAACAAGAAATGGGTTAAACCCGAATATAGATGGGTACCAAAGGTGAAAACTCCCAAATCTTCTAATGACTCTAATATTTCATCATTTTCTGTTTGTGATAAACAAGATATGTAATGGGAGAGAGTAACCTACAATGATGAAAAAGGTCGACCCAATTTCAAAATGGACTGGGTTCCAAAGACCAACTGATCCCGCTCTGTGCTGGAGCAGCTGTGGAGGCATATCATCAGACTTTGGTTTGTTGGTAGTGGTTGTTCCAGGCACATGATAAGGAACATCTCTCAACTGTACAACATTCAGACCTTTGTTTCAGAGTATGTGTCCTTTTGCGGGAAAGGAGGAAAGGAAGAGATCACAAATGGGGTTAGTGCTTAATGACATGAAGAATTTTCGGATGTGTTATGAGATTATTCGTGCTGTTCTCAGACCTTCTGGATGCGAATTCAATCGGTGAATTACAGTTTGAGTTTTCTTCTCTATATGCTTGAGTTTATGTTAATCTGATTCATTTTAAAGACAATTTTTTTTTATTTTCTTAATAGTTTTTCGTTAGTAGTTATTATTTGGAAGTGATATCAAGAATGTGGTAACGGGCAGTCTAAAACATGTGTAAAGGACTGAATCTAAATTGTCTAGACTCTATGTTCAATATGCTGGTAGGCACGAAGGATTGACAATGTGGATTTAGTTAGGATTGTTTAGACTGACCATACGACACTCGGGTAGATTGAGCAGTGAGATAAACACGTGAACCTACATGATACACTAAATTAATACACATCTAGAACTGTGGCTTAACTTTTCCTTGATGTACGGACTTATGTCCTTAATTCTGGTTCTGATAGGGCAACTGGGGGGTTCTGATAAAGTAGGTCTGTAGGAAATTATTTTCTTGCTTTCTATCTATCAGTCGTATGTTGCCTCCTTTGCGTGATCGGAAGATCCGACCTGGATTGCAACATATGCAAATCTATTTCTACGCACCTCCTTATCTATGAAATTCTTCTTATCTGTTAGCCATATGTTGTCTCCTCTGCATGATCGGAAGATCCGACTTGGAACACAACATATGAACCCTACTATCTCTATAACCCTCTATCTCTGTTAGTCATATGTTGTCCCCTCGGTGTGATTGAAATAGATCCGACCTGGGACACAACATATGCATCTATCTCTAAATCTGACTCCCTCCTTAATAATTGTTTACTCACCTAAAGTAAGGAGTCCTTAGGAAGTTCTTGATAACCAGGGTATATCGGGAAGTGGGGAACACGTTCTAGTGCAACTAAAATCTAACCATTTAGAGGTTGTCTGTAGATCTCGTTGCTTAATTTAAGTGGACAACAATACTTGTGGTCGTCGTCAGCTAAATGGTATATTTGGAAAAGTTTGTCTATATCCTTTGTGTTTAATTGGACCACAATACCGACAATTGACCATATATATTCATGAAGGTGAAGGTGATGGGTTTTAGCCAAAAGACATCCTATGTGCTCATACAAACCCTAAAGCTTGGACCTAGGTTTCTCTATTGTACATGCTTTTAATCCAAGACTTAAAACCCTAGATCTAATCAATATAACATATGAATAAGGGTTTAAGTCATACCTTGATTGTTATATAGCAATAACAATCTCAAATCCTTCTTGTATTGACTTTAGAAAGCTTAGAGTCACAAATGTTACTCCTCTATGGCTCACAAACACCAAGAGCAAGAGGATGAAGAGGAGAAGAGAAGGAGCTGCCCAAAATCATGTGAAAACCCTATAAGATTAGTTCTCCACGTTTTTGAGGCTTAAGGGTACTATATATACATGTAGGCTATTAGGGTTTTGAACTAGGAAACCCTAATTTGGGTGCTTAGGCCCTAAGCAACCCATGGACCCTTTCTTAAAGGCCCTTGGACGATTTCTAATGGGTTTCCCCATAGAATTTGTCCAAACTTATATTATAAGGTAATCCATAGCCCAATTGCAATTATCTTATAATTACAATTTCAGTCCCTTAAGTTTAATTAATCTCTTTTAGCCACAAACTTAATTCTTATTAATTATTGACTAATATTAATTAACCAATATGATTTCTCCTTTAATATATTATTCTCATAATATATTAATAAATCATATTTAATCCTTTCTCTCCATAATTCATCCTATCAAGTTGCTTTGGTGAAGGCAACCCAAAAGGACCATGCACCATCGGGTCAAGTACATACCAAAATAGTTATGGACTTAGACACTAATCCAACAGTCTCCCACTTGGATAAGTCTAATAACTATTCTGCGTATGACTTAAGATCCTGATCTACAATCGTAGCTTTCCAAAGCCGCTGTTAACTCTGATCTTGTCAGATACGCGTGTCCTTTAGATAAGGGATCATATATTCCTCCATTCTTGATATTATCTTATAGACTGAGACATGGATCTAAATCATTCTCTTTGTCTATGTGCTGTTTCCCGAATTCAGATTTTGTTGAACACATCAATTTAGTCCCGGCTTGGCCAAGCGCTTAGGTGCCATCACTAAATCATCGAGGGGCCCACAGATATCGCTTTTATCCTACTTTGGATAAAAGGAACGGATAAACTTTAACTCAATGCTCGCTTGCACTCACTCACCAAATCACACACAACAATATGTTTTATAACACCAAGTTACTGGTGCGTTTACATATTATCAATGTGCAACTGATTCGCAAGATACAACTCACACATCTCGGTTTCAAGAATATAAGATGTTATCGTCTCACCAATCACTCGTGATAAAATCCATGAAGTGATCCAAGTGAGCATGGGTTTAATCCAATGCTCAAACTCATATTCATAAGCACTCATGAATGTTGCAGCAAACAATTGCTTATGTCTAATACATTTTAGACAATCCACACACCAATTCACGACAGTCTTCATTCATACCTACTTCCAACATATGAAGGACTGTGGTCCGTTTGAATAATATGACTGTTCTTAACCAATTAAATTATTCAGGAAGTCAAAACATGCAAGGTGAAACACAATGATAATACTAATCACATATGGCCTCAAACCTTTGAGTATAAATAAAACACGTTTTATTTATCACCATATTGATTACTCATTATTTGTCGTTTCAAATGATCATCTTCTTTACTTGAATTATTACATCACTTATCCCATGCTCTTAGCATGCACACAATGTTTTCTTTGTGAAATAGATCAAATGAACACATTACCAATCATACTCATTTCACAATTCCCAATTCCTATCACAAGTGTAAGAATATCAAATTCTTACCACTTATAGAATATGTTATATTCTAACATTTTATGCAACGATCCTTTTGTAATATCATTGCACTAAAGTCACAATGACTATTGCCAATGAAATTACAAAACTCTCTATCGGAAGATAATTCCATAGACGTGGTGTCTCTCACTCAAAGTACATTCCTTTGAACATCATTTTGCATAAAAGTTCTAATCTAGACATAGATTCTTAATATCCAACTCCCAATATGGAAACATTTCCATATTTTCCATTTGACAACTCATTCTTAATAGAATCTTTTTGATGGGTTTTGGCCATATGAACATTCCTATGTGCACATGCAAACCCTAATGCTTGGATCTAGGTTTCTCTAATTAAACATGCATTGAATCCAAGACTTCTAATGGCTAATAGAGTATAAGAACAATACAAAATCAGAGTTAGAAGCTTACCTTGAAACACTTGTTTGATCTTCTTGTTCTAGGAGCTTTAGAGTCACAAATGTCATTCCTCTAATGGCTTACAAACACCAACTAGCAAGAGGATGATTTGAGAGAGAGGAGAGGGAAGAGTAATCGGCCAGGGTTTCTTTGTTTTTGCAGAGGTGCCGATTTCCCTTGCCCTAAGGGTCTATTTATACTTGTAGGCTCCTAGGGTTTCACCCTTAAACCCTAGTTGGATAATCTTTACTCAAAGCAATCCAAATCCTTTCCTAAGATAAGCCCTTGGATGATTTTCAGCTTATCCCAAGCCCTTGAAATCGTCCAACCATATCCAAGAAGGATTTACAGCCCAAAGTGTAACTATCAAACAATTGACAATTTATACCCTCTTATTTAATTAATCTCTTTAAGTCACCAAATTAATTCTAATTAATTTTATGACTTATAGTAATCAAATAACAATATTATTATTCCTTATATTATTCCCATAATATATTAATAATATTTATTCTCTCATAATAAATCATCCTGTCAAGTTGCTATGGTGAAAGCAACCCAAAAAGACCATGCACAATCGGGTCAAATACTTGTCTAATATAGTTGCAACCTTAGGCACTATTCCAACAGTCTCCCACTTGGATAAGTCTAGTAACTATATGCACAAGTACAATTCGATTTGCAATCGTAGCTCTCAAAGACGCTGTCAAACTCTGATCTAATCAATCTTGTCCTTTAGATAAGGGATCGTATAGTCCTCTGTTAGATATCATGCTAACAATTCTATGGAATAAATTGTCTAGCATTTGGTTTCTCGATCTTCGATTCATTTGACATAGAAGTTAATCGAACACATCAATTCAGTTCTGACCGGGCCCGTCACATAAGTCAAATCAAATCATCGAGCGACCGAGATATCGCTTTTACCCTCTTGGGATAAAAGTAACAGATAAACTTTGACTTATATGCATTTACTTATTCATTAGTCAACTATACACAACAATGCGTTTTATAACACCGAGTTACTGATGGGTTTTCGCATTATCAATGTACAACCAATTAACAAATAACAAACCATATATCTACGTTTTAAGACTATATGATATTATCGTCTTGCGATCACCCTTTTATATCATATTCCATAAGGTGATTCCAGCAAGCGCGGGTTTGTTCCAATGCTCAAAACTAGTTCATAAGCACTCATGAACATTGCAGCAACCCTTTGCTATGTCTAATACCATTTAGACAATCTACACACCGATTTATGACAATCTTCATTCATATCTACTTCTCACATATGAACGATTGTGGACAATTTGAATAATTTGATTATTCTTAATAAACTCAATTATTCTGGAAGTCAAAACATGCAAAATGAAACAATAGTTAAACAATTAACATAAGAGAGTAACATTACTCATAAATAACACTCTTTTATTTATTAATCATATGTTAATTACATTTATCTATTACACGTTTCTACTACTATCTAATCTATGCTAATATCATCCTTCAGCCCAATACTCCTAGCATGCTGCAAGTGCTTAACCCTACTCAGTCCCTTCGTAAGCGGATCTGCTGGGTTATCCTCCGATGATATCCTCTTCACTACGAGTTGTCCTTCTTCTACACGATGTCTAATAAAGTGATATTTTCTGTCGATATGTCGTGATCTACCATGATCTCTCGGTTCCTTGGTCAAGGCAACCGCTCCTTCATTATCACAGAAAATCTGCATGGGCTCCGTTATGGTGGGTACAACTCCAAGATCACCAATGAAGTTCTTCAACCATATTGCCTCCTTCGACGCTTCGCTCGCTGCAATGTACTCTGATTCGCACGTTGAATCAGCTACGGTTTCCTGCTTGGAACTTTTCCAAGTCACTACTCCTCCATTCAAGGTAAAGACCCAGCCCAACTGCGAACGGTAGTTGTCCCTGTCGGTCTGAAAGCTGGCGTCACTATACCTTCGCACCTTCAAGTCATCACTCCCTCTGAGGACTAAAAACCATTCCTTCGTCCTCCGAAGGTACTTAAGGATATTCTTCACCGCAATCCAATGGGCTCTGCCAGGGTTCCCTTGATATCTGCTAACCATGCTCAAAGAAAAGGCTACATCAATACGAGTACAAGTCATAGCATACATGACTGAGCCAACTGCGGAAGCGTATGGTACTCGGCTCATTTCTGCTATTTCAGCTTCAGTACTCGGACTTTGAGTCTTACTCAACTTGGCATTACTTTGTATTAGTAATTCTCCCTTCTTCGAGTTTTCCATACTAAAACGTTTTAGTACCTTCTCTAAGAAAGTGTTCTGACTAAGTCCTATTAGTCTCTTACTTCTCTTTCTCTTACTATCCTTATTCCCAAAATATAGGAAGCCTCTCCGAGGTCCTTCATAGCGAATCACTTCCCGAGCCAGGACTTAACCTCCTGCAGAGTCGGGACGTCGTTTCCAATGAGTAGAATGTCATCGACATACAAAACGAGAAAGCTAACTATGCTCCCACTGGCTTTGACATATACACACGATTCATCTTCGCTTCGTACAAATCCAAACTCTTTGACTTTCTCATCGAAGCAAAGATTCCGTCTGCGAGATGCTTGCTTAAGTCCATAAATGGACTTCTCAAGCTTACACACTCTATTCGGATGCTTCGGATCCACAAACCCCTCTGGCCGAGCCATGTAAACATCCTCAGCCAACTTCCCATTAAGGAAAGCGGTCTTGACATCCATTTGCCAAATCTCATAATCATGAAATGCGGAAATCGCTAGCATCACTCTAATAGATTTTATCTTCGCAACTGGTGAGAAGGTCTCATCATAGTCAACTCCGGGAGTTTGAGTAAAGCCCTTCGCAACCAATCGCGCTTTATATGTGTGTACGTTTCCATCCACGGTGGTCTTCTTCTTGAAGATCCATTTGCACCCAACGGTCTTGCGTCTGGGCACATTATCAACCAAATTCCAAACTTGGTTATCATACATGGATTGGATCTCGCTATCCATTGCCTCTTTCCATTTCGCAGACTCCAGGCCTGCCATGGCTTCCTTATAGCTGTTAGGTTCATCAAGGTTTATTAGTGTACCGTCACTAATATACGTGTCCCCATCGGTAGTAATATGAAAACCATAAAACTGGGGTTGAACTCTAACTCTTTCGGAACGTCTAAGAGGTAAGGACTCGTCAATCGGTTCAACTGGAGTTTCCTCCTCGGGTTGAGTGCCAGCGGTAGAGGTTCCTTCATCTATCGACTCTTGAATCTCTTCAAGCTCGATTTGCCTCCCACTGTATCCTTGGCTTATGAGTTCTCGCTCTCGGAAAACTCCTCTCCTCGCAACGAAGACAACATTGTCCTTCGGTCTATAGAAGAGATATCCAAAGGATTTCTGCGGGTAGCCGATGAAAATACATTGCTCACTACGAGGTTCGAGCTTGTCGTGAGTGTCTCGTCTTACGAAAGCCTCACAACCCCAAACGTTGATATGTGCCAACGAGGGAGCTTTCCCTGTCCACATTTCGTGAGGTGTTTTGGCAACCTTCTTAGTAGGGACTCGGTTAAGGATATAGACGGCAGTCTCTAAGGCATACCCCCAAAAAGAGATAGGTAGTGAAGCACGAATCATCATAGAGTGAACCATGTCCATCAAGGTTCGATTACGCCTTTCTGCCACACCATTCAATTGTGGTGTCCTAGGTGGCGTCAATTGTGAAACTATTCCACACTCCTTGAGATAATCGTGGAATTCAAGACTTAGGTACTCTCCTCCTCGATCGAATCGAAGCATCTTGATTTTCCTGCCCAATTGATTCTCCACTTCATTCTTGAACTCTTTGAACTTTTCAAAAGTTTCTGACTTTTTCTTGATTAAGTAGATATACCCATATCTACTATAGTCATCGGTAAAAGTCACATAGAAGCAGTTCCCATCCTTTGTGGTTGATCTAAACGGTCCACATACATCGGTATGTATTAGGTCCAATAGACCCTCACCCCTTTCACACGTACTTGTGAATGGTGACTTAGTCATCTTTCCAAGTAAACAAGATTCGCATGTGTCATCTTCCCTAAGGTCGAATGACTCCAACACTCCATCCTTTTGGAGTTGGGCTATGCGTTTCTTGTTGACATGTCCAAGACGACAATGCCACAAGGATGCTCTATCCATACTATTGGAAGAATCCATGCATAAAACATCATTTCCTAAGTTATCTACAATCATAACTGTTTCTTAAATTCCATTACATGGTATAGCTTCAAAATAAAAGACACCATTTAGATAAACCAAAATAGAACCATTCTCATTATTAAAAGAAAATCTAAAACCATGTCTAAACAAACCATGAAATGAAATGATGTTTCTATCCATTTCTGGCGAATAGCAACAATTGTTCAAATCTAAAGTTAAACCATTCCTAAGCACTAAAGAATACACTCCAATATTGGTCACAGGCGACGATCTTCTGTTCCCCATGATTAGATTTATCCTTACATGCTCCACGTCTCTGTTTCTTCTTAGTCCCTGCGAAATTTGGCTTGATCTTTCCTTCCTTGATGGCTTGCAGGTACTCTGGGTAACTTCTCTTCCAATGTCCTATCTTGTGGCAGTGGTGGCACTCTGCCTCCTTTGGGTTAGGGCAGGGTTTAGCAGGATCAACTTTGGTCCCACTAGAAGAGGCACCATCTCGGGACTTAACCTTGTGGTGGTTCTTAGATGAAGCCTTCCTCTTCTTTCCCCTACCTTGTCAAATAGCCAAGACAGGAGCAGCGGGTGGATTGGGAGTTGGTGCAACAGACTTGTCCTTGAAGTTGCTCTCATCGACCCTCAAGAGACCTTGGAGCTTGCTTACGGTGACCTCTTCTTTGTTCATGTGGTAGGTCATCCTAAATTGATTATAGCTTGGAGGCAAAGAGTGAAGCACCATGTCGATCGCCAAGTCTTCCCCAAAGTCAACATTCAACTTGCGAAGACGGTCGAAATACCTATTCATCTTTTGCAGGTGCACGGTAAGAGACTCTCCATGACCCATCTTAGTGGAAATCATGTTAGTGAAAATCTCATAACGCTCTTGTATCGCGTTTTCGTGGTATCTCTCCAACAAGTCTTGGTGCATCTCGTACGGGTACATGTCCTCATAGGACTTTTGGAATTCGGAGTTCATAGTGGCTATCATGATGCAATGTACCTTCGTTGCATCTCGCTCGTGAGTTTCAAAAGCGGTTATTTCAGCCGGAGTAGCAATTTTAGGGTTGATTTTCTCAAGCTTCTCATCGAGGACATACTCTTTGTCCTCATAGCGAGCAATAGTGCGAATCTATCTTATCCATTCGCTAAAGTTCGTCCCATCGAAAGTGACCTTTTGACAAAGGCTCATCAATGTGAATGAACTAGCAGCAGCGTTGTTTGCGTTCGACATCTACAAATGGAAAGGACAAAGATAGATTAGAATATAAATCCCTAATTATCACCCGATAAGAAAATTAGGGCTAGGATCCAACAACAATATTTACATATTAGAAAAGAGATGCCATCATCCAACATGCAAATAATATGAAGGTAAGTGAATGACGATTCACTAATTCTCCACCAACATAACTTTAAGTCCTAAATGTATTGAGAATTCCTAGGTTTGGATGAGATTCATTGAAACTCTTCAATGGCATGTTTAAATCTCGATATGCCCCTCTTTTTTGTGATTGGGATACCGAGGATCACAAAGCGGGTGTGAATTACCATGCAAATTCACATGGTGCCTTCATTGTAACGATCACCTATTCGACGTGCCGGTAAACCACACACGCTCCATCGAACTATGATAAACAATGAATCACCCTTTGCCACCTTCGCTTAGAACCAATTAGTGTGCCGGTAAGGCACACACGCTCCACTAACTTCTTAGCAAGGTGCAAAGTGTAATTTCATGGGATTGCATCAATTCACTTTTCCTAAAGTAACTAAGATTGGGAAAATTTTTAAAAACATGTAGTTACTTTGTATTTCATATTATACTTTTAATGAGAGGATGTGGTTACCCTATCCTACCTGTTCGGCTAACGACCCTCCACCGATCAAGCAAGCGGTGGGTGTGAGTGTACACCCATTAAGCGCCATTTTATAGGCCGCAACTTTATACCCACCTTATAGATCGGCTTCGTGAATGAGGCCTACTAATGGTAAGACTAGCATTTTAGTTATATATATATATATATATATATATATTAATCTTGTAATATTATATTAGTATAGGGTTGTATTTTAAACTTGTAAAACTCTAGGGTTTGAAATTTAAATTGTCTAAATTAAAACTTTTAATCACAAAACATAAATTTCAAAACTTGAGGGCAAGTTTTAAACATTTAAAACATAGAGGATCAAATAACAAATAATCTTAATTCCATAATTATCCATATTTGATTTATTTCATGATTTCTTGCAAAATATTTACCAATTCAATCAAAATAATTAATTAATTATCACATAAGGAAATTAAATATTTTATTAATTGATAAATATCTTTAATTAGATCAAGATTATAGTCATATATATCAAAAAATCGGATTAGGGTTGATCTAATATGATAAAGGCAAGTTTCCATAAGATAAATATCAAAAAATCCCAATTTTTCTCTTCCTGACGCTTGAACTCGTTGAGTTCCCAACTGGACTCGTCGAGTCAGGCCTACTCGTCGAGTCCACCATGGGACTTGTCGAGTTCATGAAACAGAAACACAAAATTCAAATTTTGCAAGTAAGAAACAAACAATCAAGCATCAATTTAATAGAAACCAATCTAGGCTCTGATACCACTGATAGGTTTTGGCCGTATGAACATTCTTATGTGCACATGCAAACCCTAATGCTTGGATCTAGGTTTCTCTAATTAAACATGCATTGAATCCAAGACTTCTAATGGCTAATAGAGTATAAGAACAATACAAAATCAGAGTTAGAAGCTTACCTTGAAACACTTGTTTGATCTTCTTGTTCTTGGAGCTTTACAGTCACAAATGTCACTCCTCTAATGGCTTACAAACACCAACTAGCAAGAGGATGATTTGAGAGAGAGGAGACAGAAGAGTAATCGGCCAGGGTTTCTTTTCTTTTGCATAGGTGCCGATTTCCCTTGCCCTAAGGGTCTATTTATACTTGTAGGCTCCTAGGGTTTCACCCTTAAACCCTAGTTGGATAATCTTTACTCAAAGCAATCCAAATCCTTTCCTAAGATAAGCCCTTGGACGATTTGTGGCTTATCCCAAGCCCTTGAAATCGTCCAACCATATCCAAGAAGGATTTACAACCCAAAGTGTAAGTATCAAACAATTGACAGTTTATACCCTCTTATTTAATTAATCTCTTTAAGTCACCAAATTAATTCTAATTAATTTTATGAATTATATTAATCAAATAAAAATATTATTATTCCTTATAATATTCTACTAATATATTAATAATATTTATTCTCTCATAATAAATCATCCTGTCAAGTTGCTATGGTGAAGGCAACCCAAAAGGACCATGCACAATCGTGTCAAATACTTGCCTAATATAGTTGCAGCCTTAGACACTATTCCAACACTTTTCTATTCATAATAATGTCAATATGGTCCATCCAATACTATACTTCTAACTACTCACAAGCGACCAATCCTCAGTGAACTTTGGATTGTCCTTTGATAGTTGTTTAATTATCTTGTCAAAACCGATTCTTGTCCTTTTGCCTCTAAATGCGCTAGGCATTTGGAAAATTTTAGAATGGTCAAATATTATAGCATTTGCAATCAATCCTATACCCGAAGCGTATGGGACACGATGCATAATGTCTTACATGAAGATTTAATACTTTATCAATCTTCTGCCATAATATTTTGTTGGGTTTTGAGCATTCTAACACTCCTAAGTGTACATGCAACCCTAAATACCTTGGATCTATGTTTTCTCTATTATACATACAAATAAGAACTTCCAAGGTATTATCCTAATCTAGCATACAAACACAATGACTATAGCAAGATAGAATACATACCTCTTTGGAGAAGAAAGTCTTCATGAAGCTAGAGTGCCTAGTGCCCCAAGTGTGACACCTCAAATGGTTCACACAACACCAAATACACATGGAATGACTTGAGAGAAAACCCACACTTCATGAAATCGGCTAGCCCTTCTAGTACACCCACTAGTCGCCAATTTTGTCAAGAATAAGATCTTTATATAGTGTTACAATTAGGGTAAACCCTAATTGTCATGACTTTCCATTTCCTTGGATCCATGGGTACAAATACACCATGGAGCATCCATGGACCATCCTATGGGTTTTAGCCCAACTTGATTATCCATGGAGCATTAGCCCACTATACAAGTATGGATGATTTACACAATCAACCCATATATTTAATTAGTCTTCTTTTGATCACTTAATTAATCCTAGATTAATTCTTGATCAATACTAATTAAATAATATTATTATTCTTATTATTAATATACTAGAACTTATAATATATTAATAACCATAAGTGTCTTATTTCTCTCATCCAAGTGCATGATGGTATGCAACCCAAATGGACCATGTCGGGTCGGGTCAAGTCTTTACCAATTATAGTTATGGACTTAGACATTAATCCAACAGTCTCCCACTTGGATAAGTCTAAAACTATTATTGCGTATGACTTCAGGAACCAACCGGCAATCGTAGCTCTCAAAAGCTTCTGTCGAACTCTGACCTTGTAGATGAACTCTGACCTTTGTCAGTGACTTGTCCAATAGATAAGGGATCATATATTCCTCCATTCTAGATATCATATGGACCGAGACATGGATTATAATCATTCTCTCTGTCCATTTGTTGTTTCCCGATTTCCGATTTATGACGACTGACTAATTGAACAAATCAAATCAGTCCTGGCCCGGCCGAGCACTTCCATTTGTCATCATCAAATCATCGAGGGGCCCACAGATATCGCTTTTATCCCGAAGGTAAAAGGAATGGATAAACTTCGACTCATATGGCTTGTTCTACTACTTGTTGAATCATACACAAAGGCACGTTTTATAGCACCGAGTTACCAAATGCGGTTACGCGCAATCAATGTACTATCAACTCATAGTAATAACTCATATCTCTAGGTTTGAAGAATATAAGATATTATCGTCTCATGATCACTCGTGATAAAATCCATGAAGTGATTCCAATGAGCGCGGGTTGAATCCAATACTCAGAACTTATGAGCACTCATGAGTGTTGTAGCCTTGTCCAACACCTTAGACCTCTACAAGCCAACCCATGACAGTCTTAATTCATATCTACTTCCAAAATATGACCGACTGTGGATGGTTTGAATAACTTAGTCATTCCGGAAGAATAACCCAGTTTATTCGGGAAGTCAAAACATGCAAAGTGAAACACAATAATAATTGAATCCAATATGGTATCAACTCTTTGAACATAAATAAAACACCTTTTATTTATCACCATATGATTACACATTATTCATTGTATACTGTTTCAGCTATCAACATTATTCTTGAATTTAAAACAATAGTTGTCCCATGCTCCAAGCATGTACACTATGTTTTCTTAAACACTAGTCATGCCATACACCAAGTATGCATACTATGTTTGTCTATGATCTTTACTTTGTGAACTAGATCAATTGAACATAACTTCACTGATTCTCTTTTCACACTCCCAAATCCTTACCGCAAATGCAAGAATTCCAAATTCATGCCATTTACTGAAATCTGTTAGATTCTAAACTTATATGCATTGATCCTCTTGTAATGATTATGCACAAAGTCATAAAGACTTGACAACAAACATTACAGAGCATTCCAAAGGAGATCAACTTCTTGGAAACATCCTTCTTGCATTAAGTTTCCTTAATCTTACACAGATTGAAAATTCTAACTTTGAAACATTTCCAGATTCCATTTTGACTATCACTTCTGACCAAGAGTTGCCTCCTTACAGAATATGTCAATATGGTCCTTCCAGAATTATCACTATACTTCCAATTGTCCTTTAGCAACCAATCTTTGGTAAACCTTAGATTGTTCTCGACAATTGTTTAATCCTTTTAGTCATATCCAGTTCTAAACCTTTTCCCTTCTTAATGCCCCAGGCATTTGGAAAATTTTAGAACGGTTGATTATAGCACATGTAATCGATCCTATATCCGAAGCATATGGGACACGATTCATGATGTCTCACATAAAGACTAAACCAGTCTTTTGCTATAACATTTCCATTTCAATTTGCCAAGTTCTCATAATTCAGATTATGAAAAGGGATGCCGTAATCATAATCGAATTTTAGAACGCAAATAATGGACCTATATACAGAATTTCCTTATGTTGAGCCATTCCAACATGAAATTCATATATATATCCTTGACTAAATGATTAAAACCTCACGATCTAAGCTTATAGATTTGAGACGAAGTATAATCACGATCTAAGCTTATAGATTTGAGACGAAGTATAATTTCCTCTCCCTTAATTATAGTAAAACAACTTTTTCAATCCGTGCAACCTCACGAATTGAACCTTTTTTTGTTTTCTATAATTAATATTGCTAACTTGCAATACTTGTCATAATTATCATGCTCCCACTAACATGATGATTATTAGCATAACACTTATGCTTCCACTAGCTTTGACATGTATCCAGAAATCAGCTCACTTTCTTACCAAAGTTCAGATTTCTGATACTAGATTGTTTTGATAAGACTTTATCAAAATCATACACCTTCCTTTAGATAGCACACTTGTGAGTCTAAACAATTATGAAGAGGTATGCCGTAATCATAATGGTTAGACCTTTTTGCCACTTCTCACAAGTCCATATTAGTGTGCCGGTTAACCACACGCGCTCCACTAACTTTTCCTTTATTTTATAACTTATGGATTTAATTATGGTTACATATTTTTCTTTAATGAAGTGACTCTTGAACTTCCATAACTTGAGGACAAGTTATGGAGTCATAAAAATTATTCAATGACACAAGACTCTTCATTTTGTAACCATTGCCAACTCTTATGAATTTTATGAGTCTTTAATGTGACTCTTCATGTAACTTGAGGACAAGTTACACAAACACATTTTATACTCAACTCTTAGATTAAAATGGATTGAAAACAACTATTTCACTCAACATTTCTATTAATCTAAGCAACTCATAAGAACAAGATAATTCAAATCAAACTTTTTCATGTAATTAGTCTAAACCTTAAACTAATACAAAACATGAATCTATTGACAATTATCTTTGAAAATGGATTAGCATGAACATTACCACACCAAAAACAAGTTTATAAGTTCAAAAACAACTTAGGGTAATGTTCCTAGTCCATTTCTAGCCAAAAACCTCAAATATATGCTGTCTGGGGCTCCTACTCGGCGAGTGGCATCAACCAACTCGGCGAGTTGGATGCATTTTGCCTTGGACTCGGCGAGTCTGCTGGGCAGACAGCATCAAAACTCGATTTTCCAGCTTCTTTTGCAAGTATAACAAGAAAACAAGCCTAGGCTCTGATACCACTGTTGGGTTTTGAGCATTCTAACACTCCTAAGTGTACATGCAACCCTAAATACCTTGGATCTATGTTTTCTCTATTATACATACAAATAAGAACTTCCAAGGTATTATCCTAATCTAGCATACAAACACAATGACTATAGCAAGATAGAATACATACCTCTTTGGAGAAGAAAGTCTTCATGAAGCTAGAGTGCCTAGTGCCCCAAGTGTGACACCTCAAATGGTTCACACAACACCAAATACACATGGAATGACTTGAGAGAAAACCCACACTTCATGAAATCGGCTAGCCCTTCTAGTACACCCACTAGTCGCCAATTTTGTCAAGAATAAGATCTTTATATAGTGTTACAATTAGGGTAAACCCTAATTGTCATGACTTTCCATTTCCTTGGATCCATGGGTACAAATACACCATGGAGCATCCATGGACCATCCTATGGGTTTTAGCCCAACTTGATTATCCGTGGAGCATTAGCCCACTATACAAGTATGGATGATTTACACAATCAACCCATATATTTAATTAGTCTTCTTTTGATCACTTAATTAATCCTAGATTAATTCTTGATCAATACTAATTAAATAATCTTATTATTCTTATTATTAATATACTAGAACTTATAATATATTAATAACCATAAGTTTCTTATTTCTCTCATCCAAGTGCATGATGGTATGCAACCCAAATGGACCATGCCGGGTCGGGTCAAGTCTTTACCAATTATAGTTATGGAGTTAGACATTAATCCAACATATTTTACGTGCTACGTTCTCATAATTCGAATTATGAAGAGGAATGCCTTAATCATAATCGAAATTTAAGAACGCACTATGTATCCTTTGACTAAATTTATTAAAATTTCTCAATCTAAGCTTTAGATTTTTGAAACGAAGTACAATATTCTCTCCCTTAATTATAGCAAAACAACTTTACATCCTTACTACTTTGCAAAGTATAACTCTTGTTTTCTATAATTAATATTGATGACTTGGAATACTTGCCTTAATAATCATAAAATTATAACATTTATGCTCCCACTATCATGATGATTATTATAAACATAACACTTATGCTCCCACTAGCTTTGACATGTATTTAGAAAAAGCTTAACTTAGAGAAAAACAATACCTATTGAATTTCTTAAGTTCATGTTTCTAATACCTAATGCTTTGATAATCTTTTATCAAAGCTTCTTAATCTCACACACCTTTATCCAAGATAGCTCATATGTGTGTCTTAAACAATTCAGACTAATTGCCAAATCTCACAATTCGAATAATGGAGAGGGATACCGTAACCATAATCGAATTTGAGATTGCAATTTTACAATTGCTATCTTCTTAAAATATCTCTTAGTGAAAGCATTTTCTCACAGTCATTTTCATGAAGGAGAAAATCTTATGACACTTAGATTTTAATGGTGTATGTGTTCCTATCCATGTGAGTTTGTCAAAAACAAAGTTTACGACAAATTCAAACTCGTATGGACCGAACTTTCTTAATCTTGATTTCATATGGATACCACGGCTGCCCACCATGTCTTCCAAGTAGTTAAGCAGCTCACCCTTTCCTATCAATGTACTTTTCATTGATTAAGGTGCTTGCCTCTTATGCGTTCAAATGAGAACTCATAGAACTCACATGCATAATTAACTCAATTGGAACGTCACAGAAACAAGATAATGTCAACACGACGGGTTGTAAACCTCAAGTCGTGTGCTAGTGATGTTCGATATGGTTTATTTTGATTAGTTCTTGAAACCTTCCAAGACCATTAAGACTCCCACTGACTCCTTGACATATAAGATTCTCTTGTCAATAAAACATTTCTTGTCAAACAAATATTCAAGAGTTAGTGTAGTTTTTATCAAGACAAAACACTTCACAAAATTGGTCCTAGTTGATCTTTGTCTTATCGAAGACATCACAACTTTCCAATTGCAAATGTGCAAGAATAAGAAAACCTTTTTCCAAATTCTACATTTGATGAGTGTTATAAACCTTCTTAAGACTTGTCACTCAATGTCACAATCTTAACTGTAAGACTTATTTTGGAACGAAGTATGATTGACTTCTTGATTTAACCATTTATTCAATTCTTGATTCCTCTTCTTAGACATACAATTGCACTAAGACTCACTTAGAGGATCAATTGAGACATGGTTCTTAATCATTAAGACCTATCATAAAACATAATAAAAGGTACTCTTCCTTCTTCATAGAATAGAGAAACTTTTATCTTTCTGCCTACTTGATTCTTCTTATTCGGTCTGCTATTGATTTAAACTCTTTTAAATCAACTAAGAATTGCACTTAATCTCATAAGTGTAATCATATTTACTTAACCTTAGTAAATCATGACGAATATCTTTGTTACTCTTGCGGTGGAATCAACACACAACCTTGTGTACTTGATCTCCTATTCCTTGACTTGACAGTTTGTCAATGAATTAGTCTAATTTTCTCAAATGTGAAAATTTTCCATTCATCATACAATACTTTTTGTGTGATTCCAAGTTTCTGTCCACTTGAAACTTGGTCGATGAGAAACTTTCCCTATTTGGTAAATTCTTGACATTTCCACAAATAACATAATTAAGAATCATATCCATTCGTTGTAGAAATATGCAAACATCAATTTTTATAATGATTTCATTGAAAGGAAATAAATAAATAAATAAATGAGTCAAATCAAAATTTTATTTTATTCATAAAGTAGCGGAAACATTTTGTCCTTACAATGCAAAATCAACTGAAAGACTATGTAATTGAATATTCCTAACAACTCTATCATAACTTTCTAAGCTCAAAATCTAATCTTTGAATCCATGCGATCGAGATCCATTTCTTCGTGATTAGACTCAATTTGCTCTTTCATCAAGCTTCCTCTTTTTTTCATTGATCCTGCAAAACATTCAAATGCAATATTATCACATTATGTATCAATGAATAGGAACTTAATGTAGTTAGATAGTGGATTTTACCTGAAGCATAGTCATACTCTTTGACTATCCCATCTTCTGGACTCTTCAGGCTTTTAGGGCAGACTTGTATCCAACGCCCTTTCACTTGTCAACAAACACAAATCGGTTCTCCTAGAACGTCCTCGGAAGCATGGTTGGTTGACCTTCCTAACAAATATGCTCCATTGCTTTGCCAAATCATTTCTGATTCAGCAGCAATGAGCATGTAAGTTAGGTTAATGAGGTTTGCGTCATGATCCATCATATAATACTTTCTCTTGAACTCATTATATGATTCAGGGAGTGACTGTAGAACCCAACCTATAGCCAACTCATCAGGGAATGACGCACCCAACATTATCAACCTATCGATGTGTGATTTCATTCCTAGAACATGGGCACACACGGGCTTACCATCTTAATGTTTCATTTCCAATAGGGCTTTAGTCACATTGAACCTTTCAATTCTTCGATCTGGTGGGTTAGGGAGAACAACGGGAGGAGGAGGAGGAAGTGAAGCATGATTTCTTGTTCCTCGATCAAATCGTGGAATATCATCTTCATGTGGAATGCTTGTTCCACGGGATTTGGGAAGACCATAGTTTTCGAACTTTGACATCTACAAAACGGGAGAAAGCAAATTCAAGTTAGCTGATTTAAAGAGTCCTTAGTAAATCACCCAAATGATATACTAAGTCTAGGACCCAACACAATATTCTACAACTCGGGAGAGGGATGCCGTAACCCTAATTGCAGAATATTTGAAGGTAAGTGAATGTCGATTCACTAATTTTCCACCATCGAAAATGAAAAAGAAATTTTAAGTTTTAAATCTATGAAAACTCCTAGATCCTTTGAGATTCATTGAACATTTCAATGGCATGTTTAAATCTCGATATGCCCCTCTAGTTTGTGACTGGGATGCCGAGGATCACAAAGCGGGTGAGAATAACCATGCAAACTTACATGGTGCCCCCACATGTTACAGTCACCTATTGTATGTGCCGGTTAACCACACACGCTCCACTAACGTCTTCGCAAGGGTACAAAGTGTAATTTCATGGAATTGCATCAATTCACTTTTGCCTAAAGTAACTAAGATTGGGAATTTTATGAAATCATTTAGTTACTTTTATACTTCATTATACTTATAATGGAAGGTTTCTGTCCTATCCTACCCATTCGGCTAACGACCCTCTACTAGTCAAGAGTGCGGTGGGTAAGAGTGGATACCCATTCAATCGCCATTTTATAGGCAATTTCCTTAAACACCCCTTATAGACCAGCTTCATGAATGAGGCCTACTAACGGTAAGACTGACCTTTACTCATACATATATATAATGTTAGAACTTTAATGTTATATATAGTATAGGGTGCATTTTACACTTTTAAAATATTAGGTGTTCTAATTTAATAATAACTTCTAATTAAATTGTACACCAAAACTTTATGGATTTATTAAATCTCCTTTAATTATACACCTTAATTACTTAATTAAACCATAAGGGTGTGAGATGAACTTTTCAAAACTATACTAGGGTTTTAGAATCTAACATTCCTAAATTAAACCATTTAATAAACTTTTAAATTCCAAAACTTGAGGGCAAGTTTTGAAACTATTCCAAAAATTAGGGTTTCAACTATTTAAATTTCAAAACAAAACTATTAAGTTCAAATTTAAACCATAAAACCTAAAGGGAAAAATTGAAACTTTTCACAACACAAGGATCAAATAATAAATAATATAAATTAAACAATTAATTTCATCATTTATCTATGTTTGACCTAATTTCAATTTCTGGCAAAATAAGTTGCCCAATTAAAACAAATAATCAAACTTTATCATATAAGGAAGTAATTATCTAATTAATTGGTAAATATCTTTTGTTTAATCAAGCATATATCCAAAATATGATTAAAATTTGAATTTTAATGATCCATAATGTGACAACCCGAAATTTCCATTTGTACGAACGTTATCTATTCAATAGACGCTAGTCCAGTTTCAGTGGATTTCATACTTTTCCGAATGAGTTTGTGTACATTAGGGTCGACGTTTAAGGAGATATCAGGAGAGTGGATGCTCCTGGGTTTGTGAAATTTGAACATTCCAAGTGTCATAATTTTATAGTCCAACTTCCAGAATAAAAATATTTTCTGTCAAAATATTTCAGGACTATAAATAGATTTCTGAATTAAATTAATTCATTATTCACATTTCCAAATAGAGAAAAGCCATTTTCTCTCTCACGGATCTTCGGGTTTTCATCCCAGATTGTGAGTCTACTTTCCTAGATGTGTTTTAATACTTGTTATATGCTTAATAACATTATTTACATGTCCAAAATACAAGATCCGGGAGCTTACAGCCCAAGAACGTTCTTGGGGTGTAAACTCTAAAACAAGGCCAAAAAGCTATCTAGTCTCATTTCTATGTTAGGTATCTAGTTAGGGACATTATGTATGAACATTAGAGGCTAGAAACCAATCAAGATCACTTAGTTTTAGGAGTTTACGGCCAAGGATATGCTCTTGGGCCGTAAACACCTTTTTCAAGGGCTAAGAGTGCCCTAAACACCCCTAAGGCTTTAAGACAATTACCCTTTAATACTTACGACTTGAATGGGGAGTAAATTACATCAAAATCATCCCATAAAGGGAGTTTACGGCCAAGGAACATCTCTTGGGCCGTAAACTCCAAGTGAAGGCACAAATGTGTGCCTAATGTCCCCTTTAGCCTTAAACAAAAACCTAGAAGCTATCCTTTATGTGCAAGGGACTTAAAAGAATTAAAACCAACACCCCATAGGAGTTTACGGCCGTAAACTCTAGGGGATATGGTCTTTAGGCCATAAACTCCTCTATGGAGCATTCTAGGGCCTTAAACTACTTCAAGGATTATTCCACAATTGCTAGGCTTATTCTAGGATTATTATAGCACCTTAAAACACCCAAAACCACCAAGTGTGGAGTTCACGGCCGTAAACTCAAGGGTTTACGACCGTAAACTCCAAGGGTGGGGTTTGTTGGGTGGTGAACTCTTATACAAGGTCTTTTGGTACATTAAACCCTTTTGCCTTGTCCCGTATCGACTTAGATGCAACCCTTAGGACCTATAACATTTATACAAAGTGTTTTCATGTTCCTGAGTGTCCCAACTTATTTTATTAAGTTATTATTTGGCTAATTAGTTATATATATGCTTATTATATGATAACTAGGCTCGTGCGTGTAAGTAAGTCTCCGTTTGCCACCTAGCACGGTATCCGACACTACAATCCAAACAGCTCACCACAGGTGAGTTCATACCCCTTAAATCAACCTTTGAAATGATTTTAAATGTTTAAATACTTTATGGGGGATACAAGTTAAATACATATAGTTATTGCTTCAATCACATGTGATTAATAACTAGGAAACCAATGATTTTATCACTGTTCAAACTGTTTATCAAACTGTTTTACTTCAAAATGTTTTACAAACTCTTTTACTTATCAAATGCTATTATTTACGATTGTGATTCAAACAAATGTTCCTTATACTTAAACTATTTTATCAAACTTATGCCTTCAAATTGTTTTATAGATTGACATCAAGTCGATCTTTTCTTGAAATAATATTTATGTTTCAAATGTCTTATAAAAACTTATTTATGCTTTTATATTATAAATTGCATGCCCATATATGTATAGATGTATAAATAATGTTTAAAGGGCTTAGGAAGGCCATCCACCCTATTTCCTTTTCCTCGATTTGGATGTGGTCTGGTGGAATTTCGGGTGACCATCCGAAGGTCGTTTCCATATTAATTATATATCAAATATACTTATATAGACATAAAAGTACTTCCATATTCATACGTACTAGACACATCATTAGTAAGTTACCATCGGGGTAACACAGGATCATACTATTACAACTGCTAGATCAATGAGTCAGTTCATTCATGAGTCTATACATATACAACTATACTATGAGAACATATACAACTATACTATGAGAACATATACAACTATACTAGGAAGAGAACATATACAACTATACTATGAGAACATATACAACTATACTAGGAGGAGAACATATACAACTATACTAGAACGAGAAACATTTCATTTCATATACAAGAATACGATAACAATTATGATCCACTGTATCGGAGCATGCCTTAAATGTCATGGCCCGAGTTGTAGCCAGAATTCTCTTGGAGGGAGAGCGTGAGTTTGCGTATAGATCAATACTAGATTGACTATCCTACACCTTGCTGCTAGCTACAGCCGGACCTGCAGGTCTGCGGGTGCCAAATGTCATTCCGTTATTACGACCGTTCATTATGTCGTTGTTATCAGTCGATAGTATGGTGCAATTATCACATTATACCTTAATATAAATCCGGTTTAAGGTAGTTAGTACAACAGTAGTTCCTATAATACAAAACTACAGTACTATAATGATTTACCCATTACATATTTTTAGTGATAACCTCACTTAAACAATAATGTACAAACTATATTTTGTTAAATGATAGTTATACTTGGGAAATTACACACTTTTACATCAAACGAACATACAAAACAGTTGTGCCTTGGTAGAAGGCTACTTTAATAGAAAATATAGGTTTTTCTGAGAGATTCAAACTTTTACAAACACTTTCAAACACTTACATATATTTTCCAACTTATACTTGCGACATGTTCAAATGTTTTAAATAACAAACAACGACACTAAAACACTTATGAACTCACCAGATTAATGTTGATAAACTCTTTCAAAATAACTTGTATTCTCAGGTCATCAGTAGACAGGTACCAATGCCAGCTTTTGAGAAGATGGAGCGCATTCAAGGCTCATCATAGTATTTTGATTTACATTATATTTTTGGTGTCTAAAACTGTACAGAACACACTTGTATTGAAATTATATATTTAATGCAATGGATGATGTTGTTTGCTTATTTACATTTACTGTGTTGTGATACTTTACATGACGTCCTCCGCCCCAGAACGTTTCCGCCGTTCTTGGTTTTGGGGTGTGACAGATTGGTATCAGTGCATTGTTTATAGTGAATCAAGTATATCAACCCATAAAAGATATACTAAACTATAAACCCAATAGGGATTAAAGCACTCTGACCAAGAGTTTATACTTTAAATATTAAAATATTTAATTAGGTATACTAGTCTGCATTCATACTAAAATCAGTTTCACAATGACAAGAACAAAAGTATTACGATTGTTAAATATCACAAGTGAGCTCGGGGATGTATGGTCAGTCCTGGGAATGGCATAGCCTGATCAACTATGCTGGTCCTAGGAGTGATTAGCATGTGCCCTAGAATGGTTGTGATGTGTTAACAAGTCTAAAAACTTACCAACAATACCACAAGAAAATCAATAGAACTAAAACTTAAAATACTATAGGTGTATTTTGTGCTACTAGTTACATGTGTACTATATCCTTATAACTCTCTTCTCGCATAGATTAAATGGCTGGATTCCATCATGGCGACCCGTACTTTCCAAATAAAGGCAATGCCGGGTGGATCGAAGAAGAGCCCGAAGATGACCATCCAATCCCTTTGGATGATCACCTCGCAGAAGGCTTTTCTGATGGATCTGACTCCGAGCCTGAAGTCAACAACCTACCGCTAGTAGGTCAAGCCCCGAACAACAATCCCCGACCAGCTTTTCCAGGTCCTACTCCCTTGTGGGCAACCAACTTGAATCGCTAGAGTGATGAACAGGGTCAACCCTTACCGTACTTTGGGGACCGAACCTTTTACAACGTCAACGATGGTGGCTCTGCTGACCGAGCTCTACCTGTCATTATCCGCAGAATAGCTCGTAATGTCGAGCAAGGTCGAGCAGCCATCGACCGGGTCATGGAGATTGATGCCAACTCAGGTGTCAACACAGTCCGCATCCGCCGTCTTGAAGAAGACATGGAACGGACCCGGAGAACCAATGAAACCCTACAGCAACAGCTGGCTGCCTCCCGAGCTGAGGTCTTGGAACTTCGAGCCCGTCAGAGAGCTCAGGATCGACACCTTCAAGAGGTGTTTCGTCAAGTGTCCGACCTCAGGGCTCGCCCGAGGAATTCCCATCGCCGTTAGATGATGTCTAGTACATCTCTATCTTTTGATTAAGGAATAGCCTTGTACATCTGTGCTCTAAGTAGCACCGGTCTGTAAAATATTCCTAACTTTCAGTACTCTAATTAGGAATCTAAGGACTGTCAAACTTATCTGTTTGGTATGATGTAAGACCTGCTGTTAGGTCGATTTTTCCCTGAACTTATTACATCAGTAATACCAGTATAATTGAAATCTGTCTAATTTGTGGGAAAAATCTATACACTTGTGTTTTCCTACTAATATTCCTTATTGTGATTTTCAAACACTCATTCAACTGTTGGGCTATGGTTAGTTAGTCCATGTGTCACTCTCACGTTGCTTACAAATTGATTCTTACCACTTATCTTATCTTTATAAACTTACAGCTGAAAGATGCCTCCTCGCAAATCTCCCAGGAATAACCCTACACCTCCACTGCCTCCACCGCCTCCGGTCATCGATACGGTAGCCCTAAATGCTGCCGTAGCTGCAGCAGTGGCAACTGCCATGGCTCAGTATCACTCTTCTGACGCCAGTAGAGGTGGAACCCCTGTTGAATCAACCCCGGTCGAAACCCCTGTGCGCTCGAGAGAGTGCTCCTACAAGGATTTCACCAATTGCAAGCCGAAGTCTTTCTATGGCACTGGCGGAGTCATTGCCCTCTCGTAATGGTTCGAGAAGACTGAATCAGTCTTCGAAATCTGTTCATGCCCTACTGTGAGCAAAGTCAAATATGTCGCATGCACCTTTGAGGGAAAGGCCCTGACGTGGTGGAACAGCCACATGAAAGCTCTAACCCTTGTCATAGCCAACGACATAGGCTGGGAAGCGATGAAAGACCTCATGATGGAGGAATACTGCCCGAGGGGTGAAGTCCAGAAATTGGAACAGGAACTTTGGAACCTGACTATGAAGGGCTCCAACGTGGTCGCTTATACTGCCCGATTTAGCGAATTGGTGGCCCTCTGCCCCAACTTGGTTCCCACTCAAGGGAAAAAGATCGAGAAGTACATATGGGGGCTAGTGCCTCCGTATCAGGGGAATATACTAGCATCGAACCCCGCTACCTTCGACAGTGCCAAGCGATTGGCACAACGACTCATTGACCATGGAGTCAAAACCCCTGCAACCACAACAACCCTAGCCATCCCGGAACCCTCCAAAACTGCTGACAATAAGCGGAAATACTGGGATGAATGGAAGAAGCAGCAAGCTGCCAAAAAGCAGCAAATCGTGACAGTGCATGCTGCGGTAACCCCAACTGCTGCTACTGCTCCGGGGAAGCAGTATGCTGAAAGTTTGCCTAAGTGCAACAAATGCAACTTCCACCACAACGGCTCCTACCGTGAAATGCAATGCTCTAACTGCAACAGGAAAGGACACACCGTCAGTTTCTGTAAATTCCTGGCACAACCGATCAACCAAGTCCCCGGCTCTGGCGCGAGCCCAACTTGCTATGGATGTGGCGAGGCAGGCCACTTTAAGAGGGACTGCCCCAAAGCGAGAAATGCTGGAGGAGCAAGGAGGGTACTAGATATAGGCCACGGGGAAGCAGTTGCTGACCCGACCGTGGTGACTGGTACGTTCCTCCTTGATAACTCCTATGCAGGCATTCTGTTCGATAGTGGAGCGGAGCGAAGCTTCGTAAACTATAAATTTGCTCGCATGCTTAAACAACCACCACACACACTTAGGGAACAATTCACCGTAGAAATGGCTAATGGGAAAACTGAGAGTACGAATAGCATATACTTAGGTTGTATCCTAACTCTAGATAACCATTCATTCCCAATCGACCTCATGCTGGTCTCAATAAAAAACTTCGACGTTATTATCGGCATGGATTGGTTAAGTCTTCATCGAGCCGAAATCATGTGCTACGAGAAAGCAGTCCGTCTAAACCTGCCGTCTAACGAAACTCTTATAGTCTACGGCGACACGCCTGGTGCGAGTCTTCGCATTATATCAAGTATTCAAGCACATAAGTATCTGCGCAAAGAATACCACACATTCCTTGCTCACGTCGTCGACACGAACCTCGAAACGAAAGAACTAAAGAACATCCCAGTAGTGAGCGACTTCCCCGACATTTTCCCAGAAGAACTACCTGGGTTACCTCCGCAACGACAAGTCGAGTTTAGAATCGACTAGTCTCAGGAGCTACCCCAGTAGCCAAGTCGCCCTATCGTTTAGCACCAGCTGAGATGCAGGAACTCTCTGGTCAACTTAACGAGCTGCTCAGCAAGGGCTTTATAAGACCAAGTTTCTCACCTTGGGGAGCACCGGTCTTGTTTGTTAAGAAGAAAGACGGATCATTCCGTATGTGTATTGACTACAGAGAGCTCAACAAACTGACGGTCAAAAATTGTTACCCTCTGCCTCGCATAGATGATCTATTCGACCAACTGCAAGGGGCGAACTATTTTTCTAAGATTGATCTGAGATTCGGATATCACCAGTTACGAGTGCAAGAGGAGGATGTGCCAAAGACAACCTTCCAAACTCGTTACGGACACTACGAGTTTGTGGTGATGCCATTCGGATTGACCAATGCGCCCGCAGTCTTCATGGATCTGATGAATAGAGTATGTCGACCTTACTTCGATCAGTTCGTCATCGTTTTCATTGACGACATCCTGATCTACTCTCGAAGCAAGGAAGAGCATGGCGATCATCTGCGACAAGTTCTAGGGACTTTACGAAAGGAGAAACTTTATGCGAAGTTCTCGAAATGTGAATTTTGGATCCGAAGAGTCGAATTCTTAGGACACGTGGTAAGCGAAGAGGGAATCCACGTGGACCCATCCAAAATTAAAGCCATTGAGAACTGGTCAGCACCTAAGACGCCTACAGAAATTCGTCAATTTATAGGTCTCGCAGGCTACTACCGCAGATTCATTCAGAACTTCTCCCGAATAGCGAAACCTCTTACGACCCTGACCCAGAAAGGCGTGGCCTTTGACTGGGAAGAGAAACAAGAGAGAGCGTTCCAAACGCTCAAGAGAGCCTTGTGCACTACGCCAATACTATCCCTTCCCGAAGGAATAGAAGACTTCGTAGTCTATTGCGATGCATCAAATCAAGGGATCGGATGTGTTCTGATGCAGCGAGGTAAGGTCATCGCCTACGCCTCGAGACAGTTGAAGACACACGAGGTTAACTACATGACCCACGATCTTGAACTAGGAGCAGTGGTGTTTGCTCTGAAGATCTGGAGACATTACTTGTATGGAACGAAGAGCACTATCTTTACCGACCACAAGAGTTTACAACACATTTTCGATCAGAAGGAGCTCAACATGAGACAACGACGGTGGGTCGAGCTACTCAGTGATTACGAATGCGATATTCGTTATCATCCGGGTAAAGCCAACGTAGTAGCAGACGCCCTAAGTCGGAAGGAATATTCTGGTCGCAAAGTCAAGTCATTATCAATAACCATCCATTCGCACTTGTCTAAGCAAATTCAGGCGGCTCAACTTGAAGCCGTGAAACCTGAAAACGTGACGAGTGAATCCCTTAGAGGAATGGACAAGAATTTAGAAGCCAAGGGTGACGGAGCCTTATATTTCATGAACCGAATCTGGACACCGAAACACGGTGGTTTCCGAGACTTGGTCATGACCGAGGCGCACAACACTCGGTATTCCGTACATCCAGGTTTAGATAAGATGTATCTGGATCTTAAAAATCTATACTGGTGGCCTAATATGAAAGCAGAGATTGCTACCTTCGTAAGTAAATGCCTTACTTGCGCAAAGGTTAAGGTCGAGTACCAGAAGCCCTCTGGTTTACTGCAACAACCAGAGATTCCAGAATGGAAGTGGGAGCGGATAACTATGGATTTCATAACCAAGTTGCCCAAGACAACGGGTGGACTTGATACCATATGGGTCATCGTCGATAGATTGACCAAGTCTACACACTTCCTGCCTATCAAAGAAACCAACAAGATGGAGAAACTTACGAGAACATACATTAGGGAAATCGTACGGCTACATGGTGTACCTATGTCCATTATCTCCGATAGAGATAGTAGGTTCACCTCAAGATTCTGGCAATCACTGCAACATTCCCTAGGAACAAGGCTGGACATGAGCACAGCCTTGTTGGATTAATGTCTAAGTCCATAAATATAATTGGTAAGACTTGACCCGACCCGGCATGGTCCATTTGGGTTGCATACCATCATGCACTTGGATAGACTATAATGAGAGAAATAAGACACTTATGGTTATTAATATATTATAAGTTCTAGTATATTAATAATAAGAATAATAAGATTATTTAATTAGTATTGGTCAAGAATTAATCTAGGATTAATTAAGTGATCAAAAGAAGACTAATTAAATATATGGGTTGATTGTCTAAATCATCCATACTTGTATAGTGGGCTAATGCTCCATGGATAATCAAGTTGGGCTAAAACCCATAAGATGGTCCATGGATGCTCCATGGTGTATTTGTACCCATGGATCCAAGGAAATGGAAAGCCATGACAATTAAGAGTTTACCCTAATTGTAACACTATATAAAGATATTATTCCTGGCAAAATCGGCCACTAGTATTATTCTAGAGAGGGCTAGCCGATTTCATGAAGTGTAGAATTCTCTCAAGCTATTCTAAGTGTTTTGATGATTGTGATTCCATTTGAGGTGTCACACTTGGGGCACTAGGCACTCAAGCTTCATGAAGACTTCCTACATCAAGAGGTATGTATTCTATCTTGTTACATTCATTGTTTTTGTATGCTAGATTAGGATAATACCTTGGAAGTTCTTATTTGCATGTATAATAGAGAAAACATAGATCCAAGGTATTTAGGGTTGCATGTACACTTAGGAGTGTTAGAATGCTCAAAACCCAACAGTGGTATCAGAGCCTAGGCTTGCTTTCTCTTATACTTGATGCAAATTGCTGAAAAATGCTGAAAAACTCGATTTTCTGGCTTTCTGGGCACTGTACTCGCCGAGTCCACTGATGAACTCGCCGAGTACATGAGTAAAATCATCCTTCTCGCCGAGTAGGTTGATGCCACTTGCTGAGTAGGAGCCCCAGACAGCATATATTCGAGGTTTTTGGCTAGAAATGGACTAGGAACATTACCCTAAGTTGTTTTTGAACTTATAAACTTGTTTTGGTGTGGTAATGTTCATGCTAATCCATTTTCAAAGATAATTGTCAATAGATTCATGTTTTGTATTAGTTTAAGGTTTAGACTAATTACATGAAAAAGTTTGATTTGATTATCGTGTTCTTATGAGTTGCTTAGATTAATAGAAATGTTGAGTGAAATAGTTGTTTTCAATCCATTTTAATCTAAGAGTTAAGTATAAAATGTGTTTGTGTAACTTGTCCTCAAGTTACATGAAGAGTCACATTAAAGACTCATAAAACTCATAATAGTTGGCAATGGTTACAAAATGAAGAGTCTTGTGTCATTGAATATTTTTTTTTATGACTCCATAACTTGTCCTCAAGTTATGGAAGTTCAAGAGTCACTTCATTAAAGGAAAATATGTAACCATAATTAAATCAATAAGTTATAAAATAAAGAAAAAGTTAGTTCTTTTATTAGTTTAAAGTCTTCCATAACTTGTCCTCAAGTTATGGAACTTGAAGAGTTTTTTGGATTAAAACTACTTTAAACACATAAGTTATGGAATTAATTAGTTTTGAATAGTTTCAAAACTTGCCCTCAAGTTTTGGAATTTGAAAAAGTTTTCAAGTATGAATACTTTAATTCCAAGTTAGCCCTTAGAATTTTAAAAGTTAAAATTCAACCCTTATACTTTATAATATTATAAGTTAATAATATATATATGTATAAGAGTAAAGTCAGTCTTACCGCTAGTACGCCTCATTCACGAAGCCGGTCTATAAGGTGGGTATAAGGTTGTTGCCTATAAAATGGCAACTTAATGGGTGTCCACTCTCACCCACCGCTTGCTTGACTGGTGGAGGGTCGTTAGCCGAACGGGTTTGACAAGACTATAATTCTCCCTTCATTAAAAGTATTAATGATAATACTAAGTAACTAAACTCTTAATAATACCCAATCTTAGTTACTTAGGAAAAATGTGAATAAGGTGCTAACCCATGAAATTACACTTTACACTTTGTCTAAGTCGTTAGTGGAGCGTGTGTGGTTAACCGGCACACTAACTTGGACTTAACAAGGTAGGTAAAGGGTGACTTAATATTTATCATAGTATCGATGGAGCGTGTGTGGTTAACCGGCACATCGATTGAGGGGTAATTTATTAAGGGTACCAAGTAATTTGCATGGTTACTTCACACCTTGTTTTGTGATCCTCGGCATCCCAGTCACAAAACCTGAAGGGCACACTCGAGATTGAAACATGCCTTTGAACAGTTTAATGAATCTCAAAGATCTAGGAGTTTCAAAACCAATTAAAACCTAATAATACATTTCGTTTATCTTGGTGGAAATTGGTGAATTGTCATTCACCTACCTTCAAGTATTTTATAGCTTGGATTACGGCATACCTCTTCTAAGTTATAAAATAGTTTGTTGGGTCCTAGCCTTAATATTTCATATTGGGTGTCATATTAAGGACTTAAAATCAACTATCTTGAATATCTCCCAAAAGATGTCTGGCTTAAACACCTATGATCTTCCCAAATCTCTTGAAACAAGGTTTCCTAATGAAGATGATGTCCCATGGATATCATACTTCTTTCTCCTCCTCCAACCATTCTCCCTAACCCACAAGTTCTTGAAAAGTTTAAGGTCACTCAAGCCCTATTGGCAAGGCAAGGTCTAGGTGTGGTCACATCTTGGAGATGTAGTCACATATTGACAAGCCAGGAGAGTTGGGTGTTAAAGTCCTGAGAAAGTTGGTGGTTCAATCACTTTCTAAGTCACATAGTGAGTTCTTTTGGAACACCTATGAAACAGACTATGACAAGACCCTTAATGATCTTATCTGTTTGTTAAGATCAACTTCCTAAAACTTTATGGACATTGACAATGATGACATTGGATATCTAGTAAAGCTCTCTCTTCCCGGTGGAAAGGGATCGGCCATAGTCAACTCGGTTGACCAAATGGTAAAGAGAAAAGCTAAGTCTGTGATAGTCTCGTGTACCATTATCAAAGGGTCCATATGTTTATATTGCCAAAGGAAGGGGCATTAGATGCGAAGCTGCCAAATTTACCTAAGGATGTTAAAGTCAATAAGTTTGACTCTACTTCAGGTAAAGTCCACTATCTAACTCTGCTAAGTTTCTATTCTGAGATTCTTGATACATGATGTGACTGGGTCACATGGTGATGTTTTAAGAATCAAAGAAAAGTGAAGAAACTTAAAGAAAGAATATGTTGAATCTGATGGCGTAGATGGATTTCTATCGCATAGTTTGAAGATCGGATTCTTGAGCTACTTCTCAGGAGTTATGAGATATTGCTTAGGAATAGATAACAACAAGTTTTTCATATGGATTGTAAGGATAAGTTTTTCCGCATAATTTTAAAATAAAAGAAAAATTTTGATTTTATTTATTTTAAAATATCATTAAAATGGCATTTGAGGAAAAAAAATTGTTGCTTATATGATTCCAATAATAGCAAGAGTGGAAATATGAAATTGATTCTTTCATTTGTGGTAATGTCTAGATTTATCAAATAAGGAAAGATTTTCATCACCCAAGTTTCAATTGGACCGGAACTTGGAATCATGCAAGTTGTATAGCATGATGAATGAGAACTTTCAAGTTTTGGAAAATTAAGACTAATTACTTATTCACATGGATGTGTGAGTCAAGTAATGGACTAAGGGATCGAGTACATAGTCTTGTGCACTGGTTAAGTCCACCACAAAAGATTGATAAGACTATTCGTCATAGTTTACTAAAGTTCAGTAAATATGATTATACTTACAAGCTTAAGTGTAACTCTGAGACATTGGGAAAAAGGTTCCAATGTATGACAGAGCGAATAAGAAGAATCAAATTAGGCAGAAGGATAAAAGTTTCTCAAATCTGGAAAGATGGGAGAGTACTTTAGTATCAGTTTTGTGATCATCTTAACGATTAAGAAACCATATCAAAATTATTTCTCAAAGGAAATCTTAGTGCATTCTTATGACTAAGAAGAGGAACTTGAATTGTTGAAATTGTTAAATCAAGAAGATGAGTCATACTACAAGCCTTAGAGTCATACTCCAAGATTGTAATTTCAGTGACATGTCTTAAAGAGGTTTAAAACACTTGTCAAATGTAAGAGTAAAAGTTTTCTACTCTTGTACATTTGAAATTGGTAAGTTGTGATGTTTTGGATAAAACAAAGACCAACTTAGGCCAATTGTGTTAAGTGTTTGTCTTGATTAGAATCCACACTATCTCTTGGATGTTTGACAAGGGAGTCTTATATGTCAAGAGGACAGTGGGAGTCTTAAAGGTCTTGAAAGTCTCAAGAACTAATCAAGAATAAAACCTAAAGTTCTTCTCTAGCACACAATTTGAGGTTTATAACCTATCGTGTTGACATATCTGTGCCCATTCCAGTTAAAGTTGGCCTTGCATATGAGTTCTTAGAGTTCTCAATTGGTTGCACAACTACTTGGAAGCAATGGCAGGCCCTTGAGGTGCCAGGTGGCAAGAAATTAAGATTGAGTTCAATCCATATGGTTTTGGATTTGTCATTATCTTTGTCTTATGATTATGGTTTTGACAAATTCATATGGGTAGGAACTCATACACCATTAAATCTAAGTGTCATAAGGTTTCTCTCCGATTCATGAAAATGATGGTGAGGAAACACTTTCACTAAGTAGATTTTATCTAGATAGCAATTGTGATATTTGCATTCTCAAAGTCGTTAGTGGAGCGTGTGTGGTTTACCGGCACACTAATATGGACTTGTGAGAAGTGGCAAAAAGGTATAACCATTATGATTACGGCATACCTCTTCATAACTGTTTAGACACACAAGGGTGCTATCTAAGGGAAGGTGTATGATTTTTGATAAAGTTTTATCAAAACAATCTAGTATCAGAAATCTGAACTTTGGAAGAAAGTCAGTTGATTTCTGAATACATGTCTGAGCTAGTGGGAGCATAAGTGTTATGCTAATAATCATCATGCTAGTGGGAGCACGATAATTATGATAAGTATTGCAAGTTAGCAATGTTAATTATAGAAAACAAAAGGTTTCAATTGGGAAAAGTTGTTTTGCTATAATTAAGGGAGAGGAAATTATACTTCACCTCAAATCTATAAGCTTAGATCTTGAGGTTTTAGTCATTTAGTCAAGGAAATATATGAATTTCATGTTGGAATGGCTCAACATATATACTTCACCTCAAATCTATAAGCTTAGATCTTGAGGTTTTAGTCATTTAGTCAAGGAAATATATGAATTTCATGTTGGAATGGCTCAACATAAGGAAATTCTGTATATGAGTCCATTATTTGCGTTCTAAAATTCGATTATGATTATGGCATCCCTTTTCATAATCTGAATTATGAGAACTTGGCAAATAGAAATGGAAATGTTATAGCAAAAGACTGGTTTAGTCTTTATGTGAGACATCATGAATCGTGTCCCATATGCTTCGGATATAGGATCGGTCACATGTGCTATAATCATCCTTTCTAAAAAATTTCGAATGCCTAGGGCATTAAGAAGGGAAAAAGGTTTAGAACTGGATATGACTAAAAGGATTAAACAATTGTCGAGAACAATCTAAGGTTTACCAAAGATTGGTTGCTCAAGGACAGTTGGAAGTATAGTGATAATTCTGGAAGGACCATATTGACATAATCTGTAAGGAGGCAACTCTTGTTCAGAAGTGATAGTCAAAATGGAATCTGGAAATGTTTCAAAGTTAGAATTTTCAATCTATGTAAGATTAAGGAAACTTAATGCAAGAAGGATGTTTCCAAAGGAGTTGATCTCCTTTTGAATGCTCTGTGATGTTTGTTGTCAAGTCTTTCTGACTTTGTGCATAATCATTACAAGAGGATCAATGCATATAAGTTTAGAATCTAACAGATTTCAGTAAATGGCATGAATTTGGAATTCTTGTATTTGCGGTAAGGATTTGGGAGTGTGAAAAGAGAATCATTGAAGTAATGTTCAATTGATCTAGTTCACAAAGTAAAGATCATAGACAAACATAGTATGCATACTTGGTGTGTGGCATGACTAGTGTTTAAGAAAAACATAAGTGTACATGCTTGGAGCATGGGACAACTATTGTTTTAAATTCAAGAATAAAGTTGATAGCTGAAACAGTATACAATGAATAATGTGTAATCATATGGTGATAGGTTTTGATACCATATTGGATTCTATTATTATTGTGTTTCACTTTGCATGTTTTGACTTCCCGAATAAACTGGGTTATTCTTCTGGAATGACTAAGTTATTCAAACTATCCACAGTCGGTCATATGTTGGAAGTAGATATGAATTAAGACTGTCATGGGTTGGCTTGTAGAGATCTAAGGTGTTGGACAAAGGGCTACAACACTCATGAGTGCTCATAAGTTCTGAGTATTGGATTCAACCCGCGCTCATTGGAATCACTTCATGGATTTTATCACGAGTGATCATGAGACGATAATATCTTATATTCTTCAAACCTAGAGATATGAGTTGTTACTATGAGTTGATAGTACATTGATAGCACGAAAACGCATTTGGTAACTCGGTGCTATAAAACGTGCCTTTGTGTATGATTCAACAAGTAGTAGAACAAGCCATATGAGTCGAAGTTTATCCGTTCCTTTTACCTTCGGGATAAAAGTGATATCTGTGGGCCCCTCGATGATTTGATGATGACAAATGGAAGTGCTCGGCCGGGCCAGGACTGATTTGATTTGTTCAATTAGTCAGTCGTCATAAATCGGAAATCGGGAAACAACAAATGGACAGAGAGAATGATTATAATCCATGTCTCAGTCCATATGATATCTAGAATGGAGGAATATATGATCCCTTATCTAATGGACAAGTCATTGACAAAGGTCAGAGTTCATCTACAAGGTCAGAGTTCGACAGAAGCTTTTGAGAGCTACGATTGCCAGTTGGTTCCTGAAGTCATACGCAATAATAGTTTTAGACTTATCCAAGTGGGAGACTGTTGGATTAATGTCTAAGTCCATAACTATAATTGGTAAGACTTGACCCGACCCGGCATGGTCCATTTGGGTTGCATACCATCATGCACTTGGATAGACTATAATGAGAGAAATGAGACACTTATGGTTATTAATATATTATAAGTTCTAGTATATTAATAATAAGAATAATAAGATTATTTAATTAGTATTGGTCAAGAATTAATCTAGGATTAATTAAGTGATCAAACGAAGACTAATTAAATATATGGGTTGATTGTCTAAATCATCCATACTTGTATAGTGGGCTAATGCTCCATGGATAATCAAGTTGGGCTAAAACCCATAGGATGGTCCATGGATGCTCCATGGTGTATTTGTACCCATGGATCCAAGGAAATGGAAAGCCATGACAATTAAGAGTTTACCCTAATTGTAACACGATATAAAGATATTATTCCTGGCAAAATCGGCCACTAGTATTATTCTAGAGAGGGCTAGCCGATTTCATGAAGTGTAGAATTCTCTCAAGCTATTCTAAGTGTTTTGATGATTGTGATTCCATTTGAGGTGTCACACTTGGGGCACTAGGCACTCAAGCTTCATGAAGACTTCCTACATCAAGAGGTATGTATTCTATCTTGTTACATTCATTGTTTTTGTATGCTAGATTAGGATAATACCTTGGAAGTTCTTATTTGCATGTATAATAGAGAAAACATAGATCCAAGGTATTTAGGGTTGCATGTACACTTAGGAGTGTTAGAATGCTCAAAACCCAACAAGCCTACCATCCACAAACCGACGGACAGAGTGAGAGGACCATCCAAACACTGGAAGATATGTTGCGAGCCTGTGTGATTGACTTTGGGAAAACATGGGATACTCATTTACCCCTTGTCGAATTTTCCTATAATAACAACTATCACACGAGCATCAAGGCTGCTCCATTCGAAGCTCTCTACGGCCGAAAGTGCAGATCCCCTCTGTGCTGGGCTGAGGTGGGTGATACCCAATTAGCCAGGGGGCAAGCTTCTGACAGTACTCTCACCGGTCTGGAAATCATTCGGGAAACAATAGAGAAAATCGTTCAGACCCGTGAACGATTGAAAGCCTCTAGAGACCGATAGAAGAGCTACGCTGATAAACGAAGAAAACCTTTGGAATTTCAGGTGGGAGACCGAGTCCTTCTCAAAGTCTCACCCTGGAAAGGCTTGATACGCTTCGGCAAGCGTGGGAAGCTTAATCCGAGGTACATAGGGCCTTTCGAGATTCTTGCAAGAGTCGGCCCCATAGCTTACAAACTCGACCTACCCGACACACTCCGTAACGTACATTCTACATTCCACGTATCTAACTTGAAAAAGTGTCTGTCCGACGAGACTCTTGTAATCCCACTTGACGAGATCGAGATCAACGAGAGCCTCAACTTCGTGGAAGAACCAGTGGAGATCATGAACCGTGAGGTCAAGCAGACGAAGCAAAGTCGTATCCCTATCGTGAAGGTTTGCTGGAACGCCAAGCGAGGACCGGAATTCACTTAGGAACGCGAGGATCAGATGAAACTGAAATACCCTCATCTTTTCGCTTAATTGTGTGTAACTTCTTATTTGCTTAAATTCTAATTTCGGGACGAAATTCCTTCTAACGGGGGGATGATGTGACAACCCGAAATTTCCATTTGTACGAACGTTATCTATTCAATAGAAGCTAGTCCAGTTTCAGTGGATTTCATACTCTTCCGAATGAGTTTGTGTACATTAGGGTCGACGTTTAAGGAGATATCAGGAGAGTGGATGCTCCTGGGTTTGTGAAATTTGAACATTCCAAGTTTCATAATTTTATAGTCCAACTTCCAGAATAAAAATATTTTCTGTCAAAATATTTCAGGACTATAAATAGATTTCTGAATTAAATTAATTCATTATTCACATTTCCATATAGAGAAAAACCATTTTCTCTCTCACGGATCTTCGGGTTTTCATCCCAGATTGTGAGTCTACTTTCCTAGATGTGTTTTAATACTTGTTATATGCTTAATAACATTATTTACATGTCCAAAATACAAGATCCGGGAGCTTACGGCCCAAGAACGTTCTTGGGGTGTAAACTCTAAAACAAGGCCAAAAAGCTATCTAGTCTCATTTCTATGTTAGGTATCTAGTTAGGGACATTATGTATGAACATTAGACGCTAGAAACCAATCAAGATCACTTAGTTTTAGGAGTTTACGGCTAAGGATATGCTCTTGCGCCGTAAACACCTTTTTCAAGGGCTAAGAGTGCCCTAAACACCCCTAAGGCTTTAAGACAATTACCCTTTAATACTTACGACTTGAATGGGGAGTAAATTACATCAAAATCATCCCATAAAGGGAGTTTACGGCCAAGGAACATCTCTTGGGCCGTAAACTCCAAGTGAAGGCACAAATGTGTGCCTAATGTCCCCTTTAGCCTTAAACTAAAACCTAGAAGCTATCCTTTATGTGCAAGGGACTTAAAAGAATTAAAACCAACACCCCATAGGAGTTTACGGCCGTAAACTCTAGGGGATATGGTCTTTAGGCCATAAACTCCTCTATGGAGCATTCTAGGGCCTTAAACTACTTCAAGGATTATTCCACAAATGCTAGGCTTATTCTAGGATTATTATAGCACCTTAAAACACCCAAAACCACCAAGTGTGGAGTTCACGGCCGTAAACTCAAGGGTTTACGACCGTAAACTCCAAGGGTGGGGTTTGTTGGGTGGTGAACTCTTATACAAGGTCTTTTGGTACATTAAACCCTTTTGCCTTGTCCCGTATCGACTTAGATGCAACCCTTAGGACCTATAACATTTATGCAAAGTTTTTTCATGTTCCTGAGTGTCCCAACTTACTTTATTAAGTTATTATTTGGCTAATTAGTTATATATATGCTTATTATATGATAACTAGGCTCGTGCATGTAAGAAAGTCTCCGTTTTCCACCTAGCACGGTATCCGACACTACAATCCAAACAGCTCACCACAGGTGAGTTCATACCCCTTAAATCAACCTTTGAAATGATTTTAAATGTTTAAATACTTTATGGGGGGATACAAGTTAAATACATATAGTTATTGCTTCAATCACATGTGATTGTATTAATCACATGTGATTAATAACTAGGAAACCAATGATTTTATCACTGTTCAAACTGTTTATCAAACTGTTTTACTTCAAAATGTTTTACAAACTCTTTTACTTATCAAATGCTATTATTTACAACTGTGATTCAAACAAATGTTCCTTATACTTAAACTATTTTATCAAACTTATGCCTTCAAATTGTTTTATAGATTGACATCAAGTCGATCTTTTCTTGAAATAATATTTATGTTTCAAATGTCTTATAAAAACTTATTTATGCTTTTATACTATAAATTGCATGCCCATATATGTATAGATGTATAAATAATGTTTAAAGGGCTTAGGATGGCCATCCGCCCTATTTCCTTTTCCTCGATTTGGATGTGGTCTGGTGGAATTTCGGGTGACCATCCGAAGGTCGTTTCCATATTAATTATATATCAAATATACTTATATAGACATAAAAGTACTTCCATATTCATACGTACTAGACACATCATTAGTAAGTTACCATCGGGGTAACACAGGATCATACTATTACAACTGCTAGATCAATGAGTCAGTTCATTCATGAGTCTATACATATACAACTATACTATGAGAACATATACAACTATACTATGAGAACATATACAACTATACTAGGAAGAGAACATATACAACTATACTATGAGAACATATACAACTATACTAGGAGGAGAACATATACAACTATACTAGAACGAGAAACATTTCATTTCATATACAAGAATACGATAACAATTGTGATCCACTGTATCGGAGCATGCCTTAAATGTCATGGCCCGAGTTGTAGCCAGAATTCTCTGGGAGGGAGAGCGTGAGTTTGCGTATAGATCTATATTGGATTGACTATCTTACACCTTGCTGCTAGCTACAGCCAGACCTGCAAGTCTGCGGGTGCCAAATGTCATTCCGTTATTACGACCGTTCATTATGTCGTTGTTATCAGTCGATAGTATGGTGCATTTATCACATTATACCTTAATATAAATCCGGTTTAAGGTAGTTAGTACAACAGTAGTTCCTATAATACAAAACTACAGTGCTACAATGATTTACCCATTACATATTTTTAGTGATAACCTCACTTAAACAATAATGTACAAACTATATTTTGTTAAATGATAGTTATACTTGGGAAATTACACACTTTTACATCAAACGAACATACAAAACAGTTGTCCCTTGGTAGAAGGCTACTTTAATAGAAAATATAGGTTTTTCTGAGAGATTCAAACTTTTACAAACACTTTCAACCACTTACATACATTTTCCAACTTATACTTGCGACAGGTTCAAATGTTTTAAATAACAAACAACGACACTAAAACACTTATGAACTCACCAGCTTAATGTTGATAAACTCTTTCAAAATAACTTGTATTCTCAGGTCATCAGTAGACAGGTACCAATGCCAGCTTTTGAGAAGATGGAGCGCATTCAAGGCTCATCATAGTATTTTGATTTACATTATATTTTTGGTGTCTAAAACTGTACAGAACACGCTTGTATTGAAATTATATATTTAATGCAATGGATGATGTTGTTTGCTTATTTACATTTATTGTGTTGTGATACTTTACATGACGTCCTCCGCCCCAGAACGTTTCCGCCGTTCTTGGTTTTGGGGTGTGACACATAACAGTTAAGGTAAGTATCCAAGACCAAAACAGCAAGAAATCCCGAACATGCCTCTTTCTGACGCTCGAACTCGCCGAGTATCACACTGTACTCGCCGAGTTGAGGCCTACTTGCCGAGTACACTGTGGTACTCACCGAGTTCATCAGGCAGGGATGCCAGAATTCGATTTTTGCAACACATAAAGCATCAATACAATAGAAACCAATCTAGGCTCTGATACCACACTGATGGGTTTTAGCCAAAAGACATCCTATGTGCTCATGCAAACCCTAAAGCTTGGATCTAGGTTTCTCTATTGTACATGCTTATAATTCAAGACTTTAAACCCTAGATCTAATCAATATAACATATGAATAAGGGTTTAAATCATACCTTGATTGTTATATAGCAATAACAATCTCAAATCCTTCTTGTATTGACTTTAGAAAGCTTAGAGTCACAAATGTCACTCCTCTAATGGCTCACAAACACCAAGAGCAAGAGGATGAAGAGGAGAAGAGAAGGAGCTGCCCAAAATTGTGTGGAAACCCTAGACGATTAGTTCTTCACGTTTTTGAGGCTTAAGGGTACTATATATACACGTAGGCTATTAGGGTTTTGAACTAGGAAACCCTAATTTGGATGCTTAGGCCCTAAGCAACCCATGGACCCTTTCTTAAAGGCCCTTGGACGATTTCTAATGGGTTTCACCATAGAACATCGTCCAACCTTATATTATAAGGTAATCCATAGCCCAATTGCAATTATCTTATAATTGCAATTTCGGCCCCTTAAGTTTAATTAATCTCTTTTAGCCACAAACTTAATTCTTACTAATTCTTGACTAATATTAATTAACCAATATGATTTCTCCTTTAATATATTATTCTCATAATATATTAATAAATCATATTTAATCCTTTCTCTCCATAATTCATCCTATCAAGTTGCTTTGGTGAAGGCAACCCAAAAGGACCATGCACCATCGGGTTAAGTACATACCAAAATAGTTATGGACTTAGACACTAATCCAACAGAAGGTACTGATAAACAAGTTCAGGCTGTCTCACAACTTTGATCCCAAATATTTTTGTTTTTGTTAAATTTGTTCATAGTTTCCTCTATGCACAAATTTAGGGGGAGAATTAAAAAAAAGTTCAAAAAAAATCAAACGAAAATCAGAAAATTAAAAAAAAACCAAGAAAAATCAGAAAAATTAAAAATCAAAACAAAAATAGTGTTATTTCTATTTTATTTCTTGTTTAAGAAAATCAAAGATCCAAAAATATTTTGTTTATGTTTTATTTTATTTTATTTTATTTTTTCAGAAAATATGAAAAATCCAAAAATATTGTGTGCTAAAATTTCCTTTTAGTTTTGTTTTGTCTTGAAAAGTGAATTCAGCTGAAGATGAAACTCATGGAGTTTGTGTCGAAGATTTCTGAGCCAAGGCTTCATCCGTGATCAGCGAAGAATTCTCATTCGAAATAGCAAGAAATGAAGATTATTCTTTCAACATTCAATCCTTCAACCCCAAAAGCAAGGTGAAGCAGAAATTGATGATTATGTGACAGATTGTATTGAAGCCTCCTCAATCAGTCTGTTGCTATCGTTGTACCTGCTAAAGTGATCTAGAAGATTTGTTCTCTCTGATGTTCTCTCTGAAGATTCTCAAGCTAAAAGCACTATCTTTCAAGAATCAGTACATCAAGCTTCCTCACCCAATGTGCGTTTAGAGTCAAAATTTGAAGAAAAGGACAACTGCTCAAGGTGAAGTCATTCGTTGAAGATTCATCAAGTTCATCTTGAAGTTGTGAAGAATTTGAAGATTAATGCTGAAGCTAAGCTCTCAATGAAGATTGACAAGAAAAGCCAGCTACTTTTTAGCGGGAGCTTGTTGGGTGAATTAAGAAAAGAAAGATATAAACCAAGGGGGAGATTGTTGGCTCAAAATATGGTTTATACTTTACTTTTCAAGGAAAATGTATTTCTGTGTCTTGGATCGTAAATAGCTTGGTGTTTACGGCCGTATACGTGTTTACGGTTGTGTTTATGGCCGTAAACAAGTTTACGGTCGTAAACCCATTCATGACCCATGTTCACCAAGCCCATTTTTCTTATGTATAAATATAGGTGTAAGGGGTTAGGAGTATATTGATGAACAGAAGCGAGTGTACGACCAAGAGAGAAAAAAGGAGCTTTAGTGTGTGTTAGTGTGTGTGAATCTTGTGTAAGGGAACCTCATTCTATTCAATACATTCAAGATTCATCATCTTCTTCTTCTCCTTCTCTTCTATTTTATCTGACATCATCCGTTTGATTGGGATTCCGCACCATCAAATGGATCTGATTGATACACAAGCAAATTGGGGACTTACACACAATGACACTCTCTGCCCTGCATGTGAGTGTGGCAAACAGTCCAAAGCAAGTCATCCTATGGTTATCGACTCCTCAATCTCAGAACCACTGGAACTTCTCCATATTGATCTTTGCAGTCCATCCACCGTAGCCAGTCTTCACCACAAGAAATTCATACTGGTTATAGTAAATGACTTCATTCATTTCACATGGGTCTTCTTTCTTAGACTCAAGTCAGAAACACCGTAGGCACTCATCAATTTTTTCAAGGAGATAGAATTTCAAATCAAACTTCCAGTGCGTCACATCCGCAGTGACAATGGAACCAAGTTCACTAATCATCACCTCAATAGTTTCCTAGTTTCCAAGGGCATAAGTCACAATTTCTCAGCTCCATACACCCCACAATAGAATGGATTAGTAGAGCAAAGGAACCGCACTCTGGTAGAAGCAGCCAGATCTATGCTCAATTTTGCCAACCTTCCTCTCTACTTCTAGGCCGAAGTAATGGCCACAGCCTGCTTTGTGCAGAACCGAAGCATCGTATGCAAACGTCTCAGCAAAACATCATATGAGTTTTTCAACAACAGAAAGCCTAATGTTCGATTTTTCCATATATTTGGGTGCAAATGTTTTGTGATTAACAACAAGGATCATCTCAACAAGTTTGCACCAAAATCTGATGAAGGCATCTTTCTTGGCTACTCAACAAACAAGGTAGGCTATAGGGTTCTCATAAGACATACGAGACTAATAATCGAATGCTTTGATGTGAAGTGTGATGATTATTATGTCCGCAACACTGCTCCCTCCACCGAAACCAAAGCAATCCTGGAATGTGATGTTCCTGACTCTTCGGGTCCATTAAACATAGTTGAAGTTAACTATGATGATCTATTCGATCCCATTGAAACTGCTAAGCTATCTGAAGTTCTTGTGTCTCCTAAAGCTCAAATGCAGCATGCTCCAATTTCTCTCCGCAGAGTATTTGAACCATCAAACATTTCTTCGGACTCGGATGAGGAAAACATAGAGAATATCGACACTAGTACTGACCCAAGAGTTCTCACAATTACAACAATTCAGGGGAAACTTTCTCACGCTCAAGAGGATCCTCCATCAGCAATCCAAGGGGAAACTCTTCCAATAGAAAATGCTAATCTCGCTCCAACAGTCCAAGATGACTCCGCAGGCTGTTCTCAAATCCAGGGGGAACTGCTATCTCTAACCGCAAAATCTTCTGATATTGAAGATATTCCCTCCACCGCAGCTGTTGATCATTTGCAACATCGTCTTCACGTATGGATGAAGGACCACTCACCGGGTCAAATCATCAGCAATCCATCCACAGGTATCCAGACTCGATCTTCCAAGGATTTATCTGATCATTGTCACTATGCAGAATTTATATCCTCGGTCGAACCCCGAACAATCAAAGAAGCATTACTAGAACCAGATTGGATATCTGCAATGCAAGAAGAACTAGAAGAATTCAAAAGAAACAAAGTGTGGCGACTCGTCCAAAGCCTCAAGGTCACACTATTATTGGTACTAGATGGGTGTACAAAAACAAGTTGGATGAATCTGGTGCGGTCGTCAGAAACAAAGCAAGGCTAGTTGCTAAGGGATATAATCAACTTGAAGGTATTGACTATGATCAAACGTATGCTCCGGTGGCACGAATGGAAGCCATCTGAATCTTCTTATCATACACAACTCACAAGAACATCAAAGTACATCAAACGGATGTGAAAAGTGCTTTTCTCAACGGTGAATTAAAAGAGGAGGTTTACCTTCAGCAACCTCTGGGCTTCGAAAGTCTTGAATTCCCAGACTACCGCTATAAGCTTGACAAAGCTGTCTATGGTCTAAAGCAAGCTCCAAGAGCATGGTACGAGACACTCTAAAAATTTCTTGTCTCGTCCGGATACAAAAGAGGAGTGATTGATCACACTTTATTTAGAAAGGCTAATGGTAATCACCTTATGCTTGTACAAATATATGTAGATGATATCATCTTTGGATCAACTGATCAAGGGTTAGTGGATGAATTTGCTAAGCTCATGACCAACAAGTTCAAAATGAGCATGAATAGAGAGATTAACTTCTTTATAGGACTTCAAGTAAAGAAAATCCCTCAAGGGATATTCATCCGTCAGGAGATATACACCACGGAACTACTGAAGAAATACTTGATGGACAATTGCTCTTCGGCCAAGGTCCCCATGGCCTTCGGATATAAGATATCTGCTGATCCTTCCGGTGAATTCGTGGATCACAAGACATATATAGGAATAATTGGCTCATTGATGTACCACACCGCAAGCCGACCATGCATTGTCTTTGCAACAAGTGTATCCGCAAGGTACCAGATTGATCCAAAAATGTCACACATGACCGTAGCAAAGCAGATTCTACGATACTTAAAAGGTAGTAAGACCCTTGGTCTATGTTACCCCGTAGGAAATGAATTCAGCCTACAAGCATTCACTGATGCGGATCATGCCGGATGTAGACTAGATCGAAAAAGCACCTCCGGAGGATGTCAATTTCTGGGTTGAAGACTCGTCAGCTGGTCGTCAAAAAAACAAAGTTGTGTATTATTGTCTACCGTAGAAGCTGAATATGTGGCTGCAGCCAGCTGTTGTTCACAAGTCTTATGGATGAAAACACAACTTATGGACTATGGATACAGAATGTTGTGAATACCAATTTATTGTGACTCTGAAAGTGCTATAGCGATTTCTCACAATCCTATTCATCACTCTAAGACAAATCATATTGAACTACGGTATCACTTCATCAAAGACCACATCCTAAAAGGTAACATTGAACTAATTTTTGCTCATACTCTTGAAGAGATTGCTGATGTATTCACAAAGACACTTGACTCTACAAAACTCAACAATTTCTTACAAATGTTAGGAATGATGAATCCGAACCCACAATTCTTTTTAAATTGATATGTACCGCAAACCACTCTTTGTCTCTGATTGCGGTCCTAATTAAATTTATTTATGATAGATAGTTTTGGTGTACCCCAGGTACCACAATATATTCTATGTACCGCAGTATCCCTCTTACACCACAACTATATATCATATCTATCTTTCAATGGTCCTTAGTGATTATTATTACTAATTTTTGTTCAAGTGTTCTCCTCAGCTCTTCTACTGCAGTCATCGAACCATCCATCCACAATGATAAAAGATCCATCCGCAATGAAGTCTCAATTTCTAATATACTTCCTAAATTCTTGAAACGTTATGTGCTATTTAATGATCCTTCATTAAATAAGAAAAACATTCTAAAAATAAACATTCTTGGTGTAGCATATAATCGTTTCAATTCTACTTTTCAAATAAATCTTTTGTCAGACTTATTTTAGGTATGATGACAAAAAGAATAGTTTTCCATACATATTTCTTTTTAAGAAATCCTTTTCCGCTAAACTATCGCTTCCTATTACCCCAATATGTCAAATCCGTTACATATTCCTCCTTTATACAACAGATTATCCCCCTCACCACACGTTCTTCAGACGTGATGGTTTAGGAACTGACATTTCATTAAATGCAACTGCTTTTGGAAAATTAAAAAAATAAAATAAATCATTTAATGATCTGTGGCTGAGATTGCTTTCAAATAAAAAAACAAAACGTTTTATTTTACCTGACTCTACTTAGGGTAAAATCAATTAAGTTTTAATTTGCCACTATAAAACCCTCTTTTTCTTCCCAAAAAAGGTTTATGCTTTTTGAAAACTCTCAACACGAACTTCATCTTCTTCATCTTCTTGCACTCAGTTTTTCTGCAAGTTCTTCAAACCTTTTTCAAAATGGTGAATCAGGTGTCTCAAATAAACAATCCAAAGCATCTGTCTCTTTTCATCCAACTGGTTCAGACTCCGACTTAAGAAACCCGATGCCATCGATTGCTTCAAGCAATTTTAGGGCAGTGTTTGATGTGCATCCTATTATAATGCTCTAATTAAGTTGATGATCAAGTTCTTGTCAAATCATCTGTTGTTCGGTCCATTAGACGCCTTCACCGATGTAGTACCACTTTCAACCCTCTACAAATCTGCTTTCTCTACATATTGCCCCCTCAATAACCTTCAGGAGGTGCATCTAAATCTGGTGAATGATTCCTTTGTTATTCTAACCAAAGAAAAGTTTCTCAATGCCATTAATCTGTTAGTTCATCCTTCAACAAAGTTTTTCAACCCAAGATCGACCGATATCTTATCTGCACTCTACCAAATGGGATACCAAAAGAAGCTCAAAGGCGTAGTCGAATTCAAGAAGAATCAGCTGCCTGCGGTATGGCAGTTTATTTGCCACTTTGTCATCCGCAGTCTGTCTGGCAGGACCGGAGGCACTAATAACATGGGCCTCAAACTGTTAAAGTTGGTATGGAGCATCTTCACTGGCCACGATGTCAACTACGGTCAGATTTTGTGGGATGACTTCCTGCAGTACAATCCCAAAGAAAGTCCAAGAGAAAGTCCTATCGAACTCACATTTGCAAGATTCTGGTCTCTATGTATCTCTGATCTACATGTTGATGCGGGTCTGAGCATGGGCAACGATGTCAACCTCTTTATCACTAGAGATCTTAAAAGTTACAACCGCTCTAAAGATTATTCTCTTTTTAGACCTATTAGACGACTGTCAGCCCACTTTCTGTCCACACTTGGACTTGAAGCCAATGATGTCACAGATCACTTAGAGGCTACAAAAGTTATTGACCCATACCTTCCTACGCTACCTCTACCTAGTCAGAACATACAAACCTCAACCCCACCCATCAATCCTGATAGTACCGCAACCCTTTCCTCTACTACTCTATAAAACTTTCCTTTATCACAACGGGTAAAGAAGGTTGCCTCAGCCAACCAAGGCCCCCACAACATCTCCAAGAAACATGGAACCCTAAAGAAGAAGGATGCTTCCAGGAACCCTGAAACCTCCAAGAAAAGGAAACTCAAACCAATTGTGCCCTCAAATGACAAATCAGATGCTGATTCTGATGATGACACACAACCCATTGCAATCCTCAAGCAACAAAAAACCCAATCCACAGACTTAATGTGTGACCGGACTGATATCGCAGTCTCTCAAAAGGCTACTGTAGTCCTTGGGGTGGCCGCAGATCCATTCAACACCACAATCGAATTCCACTCAGACACAGAAAGTGTGTCTATTTCAACTACTCGTGGAGACTCACCCCCAGCTCACTCCCAAGGGGTTGGAACTGGTTCTCGCCCTAAGGTCTCCAGGGCTTCCCGTCTACATTTCTTTTCTCCTGAGGAGTTGAACTCCATCCTTGTGAGGCATGGGATTCGTAGAAGGACCAGGATAAGTTGCAGCATCATCCTGAAGCTTGTATGTTGATTCAAATTCATGCTAAGTAGAAGAGGAGGATCCAAAATCAAATGTTGACTTGATGAAGATGGCTTCAAGTGAAGTTGAACTTAGGAAACTGAGCCGAGGCCAGACTTGACCACGGTTAAAGGAGACCAAGGAAGCTCAGGAAATCCTACTCTGCTTCCATCTTTTCCAGGTGGTTTAGGCACGGTGAGCACAATGGTGCAAGGATCCGTGAACCCGAGGGACACCTCGGTGCGATTTCAAGGAATTGATGATATTGATCTCAATGACTCATGGAGTACTTACAAGCTATCAAACGAAGTTGAAGCAAATAAATATGCTGCTTTCCATAGGGCATTTCAAGCAAGAAAGGATCGTCAAACCAAGAAGCTTCAATAAAAACAGCTAGAAATTCAAACAATGGCCAAGTACCGGGCAGACGCAATTAACAACGCCAACACCGTAACCACTATTCTGAAAGTGTAGGAGTGGATGTCCAACATGGTTGAGACAGTCCACAACGCTCAGACCACTCCCGGTGATCAGGATACTTCAAAAATCCCTCCAACTCCAAATGTTCAAACTTCTCAAGACGATGGCACCGCAATTCAAGTCAGCTCCGCACCTACATTCGGGTTTGATGACTTTGATCTCAATGAGGTAAATCAGCCTACCACTTCTGATGATGAAATTAATAATATTTGATGAAGAAGAAGCTTCAAGTGGCTCTCAACACTCCACCTCCAAGCCCAAAGAGAAGAAGAAGAAGAAGAAGAAGATTGTTGTCTCAAGGAAAGAGTTTACGAGTCTACAAGCCAAAGTAGATCAGATTCTTGCTGCGGTCAAGCCCACTCAACCGCAACCTGTAAACATTCCAGGACCACAGTCCTTAATTGAAAGAATCGAAAGATTGGAAACTCGTGAATGACTGGCTGCTGAGAGAATTTCTCTTAAAGTTGAAATGGGGATTCGTTCTTTGGACACAAGTCGCAAGGCTGACCATCAACAATTTATGGCTACTGCGGAGCGCCTCATGTCTGACGTATCAGCAATCAAGGCAGACCTTCAAACTGTCATTGCAGATCAATCAACACACTCAAAGAAGCTGAACGATGAAACGCGTACTGCCTATGAGTCCACTATCTCGCTCCTTCAATCTACGATCAACAGTCTTTGATGTTTACTATCTTCAAACTTTCATGGTCCAGAGATCCTTCAACTTACCAAAGAGATTCATCGCTTACTTTTCAACACCACCATTCCCAACAATCAGCAACTGGCTGATGCACTTAAAGATCAATTCAACAATGTGTGTGCTAAAGTCGATGGTGTTAAGCAATGGCTTGAGGAATCCCCGGCTCTGCATTCCTCAAGAGGGGGAAGTGATGAAGACCATCATTCAGAGAGTATCTCTCATCAACATAGAAGCTCTCCTATTATTAATGAAAGAACTCCTTCACCGCAACCATCTCCTCACAAGAATCCGCAACATCAAACTTCACCGCAACATCAAACTCCACCACAATGTCAGTCACCACTGCAACACGAAAACATTCAAGAAGATGATCCTAAGCGACTGGAAACTCCTCCCCACTTAAACGATTTAGCATCCAATATGTCATCCGAACACTCAAGTGACTCTCCCACAACAAAACAAAAGAAAGTAGACTGGAAAGCAGCCAAATTTGCTGAGCTTATCTGGACAGAAAACAGATTCGACATCACCATGGATGAATCCTTAGTAAATTCTTGGATCAATCCTTACTGCAGATTGCTGGATGATGACTAGAAACCCCACCTCACCTTTGTTGAACCCCTATCTGACGGTTACTGGGATGTTCCAATATCCCACAATGCAAAATACTTCACTGCATTTGAGCAATTTGACCACAGCTTACCTGATCACAAGAAACTGCCCATGGAATTTGAAAGACTTAATCAATTCCATGCCGAACATGCTTCCTCAATAGAGAAAATCTGGTCTAATGATAGACCATCCGCAGTCAAGAACTTCAAACCCTGAAAATTCATGAAAGCTGACTACATCCAGTATACTCTTACAAGAAGGAATCAGGACTATGTCTGCGCCCAAGCTGACTTCCCATTTATGAATCCAGAAGAAGTCTTCCTGATAGCAAAGGTGTTCCAAAATAAAGCAGAAAAGTATCCAAAGATGAAGATAGAGTTTGAAAGGGCGAGCACATACCTAAGGGAAACCGTCTGTGACTTCGGAAAGATTGATGCAGACATTCACCCTGTCCTGGCCAAAAAGTTCAATCTACCACCACTAGATCCCGCACCAATGTTGACTGAAGGATATCAACAGAGATCTCTGGGTGCCACAAACCTCCCTGATCTTGGAGTCATTTTCAAAAGGAAACTCAATGAAACCAAATATTTTATCCCTATGACTGCCATGAATCGTCTCACAAGGAAGGAAATTGAAGTTTGTCGAACCGCAGTTCAAAAGTCCAAACACACAACTGTCGAAGTCAGGTTCGAAAGTTTAAGAATGATCACCTGGTTAGAAAATATAAGAAAGTTTTGGTGGATTCTAATGAAGTTCCTAAAACTTGATAATTGAAGAAAAATTTGAAGAGTTCACTTAGCGGGAAATTGTTGAATCATAAAAGTGACCATCTTAAACATGACCTACCGCAGCCCCTTGAAGATCCACAGTCAAGTCAGTTCAGCAACCACATCCGAAGTCATCATCATCAGCAGTTCACTATCTATTTTTATTAGTTTATCTTTTTATCTGTTTTTCTTAGAATACTCTCTTTTATCCAGTATGCCTTGCATGGCTACGTTTAGATAGTTGAACAAGTGTGACCTTTGAGTCTCTATATATAGAACTCAATCTTTCTCAACTTAATACACATCTGATAACACTTCGCATCCTAAATACCATATCTTGTGTTATTACTCTCATCTCTTTCTTACTCTCCAAACTCACTATATCATAATTGAACATAATCTCTCTTCGGAGCAATTCATTCTTGACTTAATCACTAAGTTTGATCTTATTTACTAACTTGGTTTGAATGCATTCCTTATTAAGAATCAACTTACGTGTATACTTGATATAATACCTGCAGTCATTATGTTTTCTTACATTTCCGCATGTGACTCTAATTATCTTACTCTAACTTATTATTATTATTATTATTATTATTATTATTATTGAGCTTTTAGATCCTTTGAGATAAACTATTCCGCAACTATACTTGTTCTAATGTTTGTTCCAGTGAGTCTCAAGTATTTCTCTCAACAATATCCCTATTATTTCTACACGCACACACTCCAAAACCCTTGTTTCGAACCCCAAGCATTCTGAGGTTGGAGTTGTCCCTCCTACCTCCGATGCCACAACTGGTCTGATACCCGGGAAGGGTACATGACGAACAGGAGTTAACGATCCATTGTAGGAAGATTATGTGAACAGGCCACACACTCGGCATCCGGAGCTCACCAGATCACAAGTGGAATCAACCCTCATTTCCATGATGAAGAGAGCAATACCAAGCAACTTGCCCTATGTCTCTCCTACTTATGAGTTGGTTGATTTAGAGTTCACATTCAGAGAAACTCCAAAGCCTCATCCTCAAGCTTCCAATCCTCCAGCTTCGGATGATGAGATTTTCGAAGAAGTGCTACTGACCACCGATGTTGCACATGCTGATGCCACCATAGTTTCCTCAGTTCAACTTCACTTGAAGCCATCTTCATCAAATTCAACATTTGATTTCGGATCCTCATCCTCTACTTAGCATGAATCTGAATCAACACACAAGCTTCTAGATGATGCTGCAACTCATCCCGGTCCTTCTACGAATCCCATGCCTCACAAGGAAAAGCCTCTGCATTCAAATTCCGTCACCGGATCCTCAACTAGTGATTATTGTTGGATTAATGTCTAGGTCCATAACTATAATTGGTAAGACTTGACCCGACCCGACATGGTCCATTTGGGATGCATGGCATCATGCATTTGGATAGACTAAAATGAGAGAAATAACACTTAAGGTTTGTTAATATATTATAAGTTCTAATATATTAATAAGATTATTTAATTAGTATTGATCAAGAATTAATTAAGTGATCAAAAGAAGACTAATTAAATATATAGGTTGATTGTGTAAATCATCCATACTTGTATAGTGGGCTAATGCTCCATGGATTATAAAGTTGGGCTAAAACCCATAGGATGCTCCATGGATGCTACATGGTGTATTTGAACCCATGAAACCAAGGAAATGGAAAGCCATGACAATTAGGGTTTACCCTAATTGTGACACTATATAAAGATCTTATTGTTGACAAAATCGGCACTAGATTATATGTGAGAAAGGGCTAGCCGATTTTATGAAGTGTTCCAATTTCTCTCAAGTCATTCCATGTGTATTTGGTGTTGTGTGAACCATTTGAGGTGTCACACTTGGGGCACTAGGTACTCAAGCTTCATGAAGACTTTCTACATCAAAGAGGTATGTAATTCTAACTTGATGTATTCATATGAATCAATGTTATTATGCTAGTTAGGATGAATACCTTGGAAAGTTCATATTTGCATGTATAATAGAGAAAACATAGACCCAAGGTATTTAAGGTTGCATGTACACTTAGGAGTGTTAGAATGCTCAAAACCCAACAATTATATCAATCCATTTTCTCTCCTTGAGATTCAAACAAATGTGTCCGGTACCATGAAGAAAGTCTCCTCAATCAAAACTTCCGTAACAGAGCTCAACACCAAGATGGATCAAAAGGTTTTCGGACTGGATTCCAAGCTCGATGCCGTCATTCAGTCATTATCCAATCAATTCGGACCCTCAATTGCTGAAAGGGAAGCTCAAATAAACCAGCTAATCTCACTCCGGCTCAAGCACTCCATATAAGAAGTTGAAGCTAAGTATGATGCTTCGGTTGATCAGTACCTCGATACGATCACCACTATGATCAAGGTCCATGATGAATTGGTTTCTGCTACCAATGATCTTATCAAGCAGACCCATGTTCATCATGAGAAGCAGATTCAGAGAATAGTGAAGGAAGTCAAGCAGAAGGATGAGATGAATCTCATAATTCAACAAGTCCTCATCAAATTCCTTTGATCCACTTGGAACATTGTTGACGTTCTGAATCGAAAGTATGATGAGATGTTTTTCATTTTTGGACACCTATTCGATCATCTCACTACTCAAGCACCCACTTCCGAAGCATATGATGCGCTTACTCGTCAACTCAACACGGGCCTTCAAAAAGTGTTCACTAAGTTTGATGAGATGAAGGACTCATTTCTACTTCCACCGTATCCGAAAGCCATCGATGAAAGAGGGGGAGAAGGTCCCAATCAACCATGGAAGCTTGCCTCGGTTTTTCAACTCCGAGATGAAGATCTTAATTCTGATGATGAAGTCCATGTTGTTTCCGTAGTTCTAGGAAAAAACTATGATGATGATGAAGACTGTGATGAGGAGAAGTATGTTACGAATAGAGTTCTTGGTCTCGAAGCTCCAAACAAGCTCTTTCCAAAGGTGATGCCAGAGGAAAAAAAGAGAATATGGTTCGCAGTCTCTTAGCCATCCTCTTTGCCTGATGTTCTCCAAAGGGCTCTTCAAATGGCCAAAGCGAAATCACTCCTCACTGTCCAAGCCTTCCGAGCCACTCCTTTAATGATTCCTCCTATTCCGGCTCCAAAGATTGCTTCTATAGACCAGGGTTCTCCACTCCGGATCCCTGATGACATTCCAGAAGAACCTCTTTCGAACCCCACTCTGAAATTTGTTGTTGATGAGAGCATGCAGTTCATCATATCTGCATTAAAGAGAGACAAAGGCAAAACGCCTATGACAGCCGAGCAACAAGCCTTCCACTACGGACCTCCTCTAAAGCAAAAACAAGGATGGTCTCAGGAGGAAATTAACAAGGCATTAGAGGACAACATTCGTATCCAAGCTCTCAAGGATAATCCTGACCAATCCATGGAAAATATCCTATATGTCATGAAGGTATTCTCCATGATCATGAAATAATTCCTTTCATGTATTACCATGTTCCAAAAAATGACTCTGAACAAATCGATCTTCCTCTCTCTCCATACATTAAATATTACATCAAATTCTCTCCTCTTCACCCCAATGACGATCCGGAAGTGATCCTCCGGACTAAGCGTGAAAGACTTGAAACATTCTACTCCAAGAATTCACAAAATCTTAAGGATGTTTGGACGAGGAAAAGAATTAACAAAGTCCATGGTTTTGCAAGAAAACTCTTAGTGAAGTTCAAACTCAACTGCCCATTATTTCGATTCCACATCTTCCGGAACAAACCAACTCACCGAACCATCATTGACGCTGATTTCCCTTTGATGAATCTGAATAACATTCTTACATTGGCTGCTTACTTCTGAGGAATTCAAAACAATGATATTAGCATGGGTGCTTACCATGCTGGTCTGAGTTTCCTCATGGACTATGTTGCAGAGTTCTGCAAATGTGACTATGAGCTGGACCACTTATATGAAACTGAAAACATTGTTACGAAAATCAACTTTGTTCTTCCGGAAGTTGAATTCCTTGCTGATGGTACAATCGATGACCCAGTTCTAGGGTCTGTCTACACAACCAGGAAGACAAACAAGAAGGACTTTTTCCGAGTCCTTGACAAACACGTAGTTCCAACCAAAGCCCTTCGGAAGTTCATTTCTCGTGCATCCAAGTCTAAAGCTCCGAAAAAGGTCAAAGCAAAGTTTTTAAGCCAACTGACTTGGTACATTGAAGTCAGAGAATGGTTGTTCAGAGCCTACACCTTCATCAAGGAAGAAGCCATCTAAGCTGACTGGATTGCTAAGTTCACTTAGGGGGAGAGTGTTGGATCCTTAAAGTGAACCTCTAGCAATCATAAATCCCAACGTCAATTCCGAAGTCAGCAAGAGTTCCAAAGTGAAGAGTAGTCTGGAATCTGTTCGGACTTGGAGAGTAGTAGATGAGAAGTCTAAAAGTGAAGACATTCCAGAATGGACATTTTGTCCGGAATGTGTGTTGATTCAGAGTCACTGTTTTTGTCTCTTTGTGTATTAGTTACTTTTGTCTCTTTGCATGATTAGACATTTCATAGGACTTAGTATGTTTGTCAACTTGGACAATCAACATTTAAGAATTATTCCTTTTATCTGGTCCTACGTATGTTTACTGGTTTGTACCAAGCTTCACACACTCCTATTTAATGGAGCTTTCAATGCAATTTTAAGAGACGGACCTTTCACTCATTTTGGCATTTACTAAGTTACTTCAATTTACTTTCAAACATTCTTCTTGTTATTCATTTATTAAGTTTACTTTGATCTGTTATTCTCATTCTTCGTTTATGACTAGATCATTTGTTGAATATATTAACTCAGACTGGACTTGTCTATCCAGGCTTGACTAGAACTTTTATTAGCAAGCAAACATTGATCTTAAGCATTCACTCAAGGTTTGAGTTTTCAAACCTTGTCCCTGCGCATCAGATCTATTTGTTCTCTCACCCTTGTGTTCAACATGTTCTTCCCTCACACTCTATTTCTCTAAAAAACATAATCTCTCAGTCATCCACCTCACCAGAAAAATCAAGATTGTCGGAGTTATACCTGTCGGAATTTCACAAAACCACCGCCACAGACACTTTCCGCCTCCTGAGCCTCCTATTTAGGTTAATTTTTCCATTACCTTAAGCATTGAGGACAATGCTTGTTCTTAAGCTTGGGGTGGGGCACTTCCCTTTCTTTTTTAGTTTTTCATTCATTTTTTCTAATTAGTTTGCATAACATTTTAGTTTTAAGCTAGTTTGCATTCATTTATTTTATTTATAAAATTCCAAAAATATTTTATTTTCTTATTTTTCACTTTTTATTTTTGCATAACATTTAGCTTAGGGAATTAGCATTCATGAATTTTTGTTGTCAGTTATTCTCACCCCTTGGATGCCATGTAACAGGTTCATTGTTATTGTATTATTATGGGTCCAAGATCTTGTTGTCATCACGCACATCGAACCGAGACCATTAGGCTGCAGTTGGTACTTCATACTTGGGATACACTGTTGGAGCTTAAAAGGGTAAGTGATCATGGCCAAGGAGTTTTCATGAAGAATTTGCATGCATTACTAATAAATGTAGGATATACTATAACAATGGATGTTTTTAGCCTTAGGGTCCATACCGCTGAGAGGATCACACTTGATCATGTTTGAACTTTTAGGACTAAGTACTCGTGCTTGTCCCCGAGTAGAATCGATATCTGGTCTCTTTACATCACCATATTTTTATTTTGTGATTTCCTTAGGATTTTAAAGAGTCTTTTAGCCCATATTCCGTCATTTTCATTATATTTTGAAAATCACAAGTTTGAAAAGGAGCCTCCATCTCTATGCTCCACCCATGGTCATTTTCACAATCTAGACCATTCGAATTATTATCTTTCAGTTCCATTTACATATTTTTGGGAACCAATTTTCTAGTAAAAAATTATCTTGATAAAAATTTCGAAATGTTAGTGAACTACCTTCAAGTTTTTGTTTTGGTCACCCAGTGTTTGATATTCATTTATATAGGTATGTTTTATTGTAGATCAAGTGGTTTTTTGTTCGCAAATTGGTGATGTTACGGAGTCTGTCGAGTTGGATACTATGGGAGGTTTGGGCCAACACTTAGTGAACTGATTCCTACAACGGTGCCCAGGCGATGAAACCCAATCACACATGAGAGTAGCCAGCAGACGTGAAATTACACAACTTTCTTGATAAGAGTGTACACTTAAAGAAGAGCTCCATGCAAGCCCGTCCATCTGCTTTCTCCCTACTACAGATTCTCTTCACTATATGCACGTTCCATTGGGGCTTCGACTGACCATTCCTCCTTACTCACCTAGAGGAGTTGTCTTGGCTGTCGTTTATGGTTCCATTATCATCGGATGAGAAAGTAACGAGATAATAGCAAGATAATTCTAATCATGTTGACTAATGGTGATCAGGTTCTACGGTTCTATCCATTCTTTTTATGTTTCTTTGGATAGTTCATCCCATGTTCATTTTAATCTTGTCTTACTTGAGGTCAAGTAAGGTTTAAGCTTGGGGCGATTTGATAGTTTCATGTTATTTACTTATTTTTATAGTTTATTTTAGCATTTTTCATTCATAGTTTAGCTAATTTTCATGCATAGTTTCCTGTTTGTTATTTTATGACTATTTCAGGTACTTTCTAGTTTAATGAGCATAATTGCAGATTTTAAGGAGACTAGCGAATTGGGATCTTTAGGAAGCAATTGGACTTGGGAGACAACAAGGTTTTGGGCTAATATCTATTGGAGGTGGTGCATGGAGTGGGCTTGTTGATTAGTTGAAGGGTTGGAGAAAATGAACTTCAAATTTGCAAAAATCAGAAGAATATTTGTGCATGTGGGGTTATTGATCTGGCGATTACATCAGCTATGAATCATTTGAAAAAGCCAAATTCGGCTTAAAACGAAGAAAACTTGAAGAAAAATAGGCTAGGAGTCGATTGGACTCGAACTGGGAAAAGTGGGCTAAGCTGTGGAGGCCCAATACTTAAAGAAGCCATATTTAGGAATCACTCGCACAAGGCTGCGCGGCCGTGAACAACACTGCAATGGTAATTTCGAAATTTCATTTGGAAGGCTATTTGAGGAAGGTTGGTGTGCATCTTTTGCACACTCTCACACATCCGAAAATACAACATTTCTTTAGAGATTTTGGAGAATTTTGAAGATCAAGAATCTTGAAGAACATCATCTTTTCACCTCTTAATCTTGTTGGATGTTTGGTATAATCTTTTCTTATCTTGTTTTCTTGAGTTTAGCCAATCTAGGCCAAAATAAAACTTGGTTGAATTTTGTGGAATCCTTTGAACTTGTATTGAATGTTGAAGACTCCATGAACCTGTTCTTGATTCTTTATGGGAATGTTTTGTGTTTTAACATCTTATCACTACTTATATGTTTTTATTCATGAGTTTAAATGTGTTTGTGGTGATTAGTTGGCTAATTTCTTGATTTAGTAAAGCATCCAAAAATTAGCAAGCAACAAATGATTCTTGTGTTAGTTTTGCTTCACACAATCATAAAAACATTTTCTCCAATTTGGTAGTGAAAGTATTTCACTCCTCTTGGATTTGGTGACTTTTTGGTTCTTAATGGTAGTTGACTTTCACTATGTAACACCCCGGTTATTAAATAAATAAAACAGATAAAATTAATATGAATAGTAGCCCTAAAATCCATAATATTCAGTGGGGTGTTAAGTTTTCAGGAGCCAAATGTTATAATTTGGATTATTCGGGGGTTAAAGTGTAAATTCAAGATTTGTGTTGTAAAGATTCTTAGAAGACATGGGCCATTTGGTAACATATGGACTTCAATTTAAAATAATTTATAGAGGGAGGTGTTGCATGGTAATTATTGGGACTTAAGTGGAAGGGTTTTTGGATGGATGTGGTTAAAAAGGTAAATTATAGACTTAGTTTGAAAGAAAAAGGGAAAGGAAGGACTATTTTCGTCATTATGGAAATAAGTTAAGGGTACCGGTTATATAAACCCGTCACCCTCCTGGGAACCCTAACCCTAAAAGAGACATTAGCCGCCACCTTCACCTCCCACTCCCCCGAGCTGCCGCCACCATCACTACGTCATCGGACGTCGTGTGTAGCCAGGGAAAGACCACTAAGAGATGTCGAATGAAGTTGCACCGGTTGGAGATTGGAGAAGCTGTCTTCGTGATTACCACCATCACTTGTGACCTTCCAGTTGCCGTTATCGTCATCCAATCCAAAAACCAACGTTAATGCGTCATTTCAATCAGGAATGCCGCCGTTCGTGACTCTCCAGCCATCGCTTCAAGCTTCCTCGTCACCACTGAAGCCACCACTGTGAATCTAATCTGCTGTCGGGGGCTCATCATTTCCATCGTCACCATACGCCTGTTTCACCATCAGTTCTTCATCAATCATATGTAGCTCCGGTGCCGCCGCTGGTTCGTTTCGTCGGTTCTTTTATCGCGCCTCCGTCACCATTTTTCCCCTTCTGTTGTTAGTGTTAGGTCCAAATAAGGATCTAAAACTAGTAATCAAACAAACATATGACTGAAATAACACAATAAGATGAACCAAAAGAGCTTGCACACGATTGAATATCAAAATCGTCAGGTACAACTCAATAGAGACTGTAAACAAAGTGCCAACCAACCCCGAAAAGATTAACACTGACACTATTTATACTAAACTGGACCACAAACAGGGTTTACTACCGTAAACATGTTTACGGCCGTAAACGCCCTAAACATCATAAACATTAGAAATTAAGATACAGACACATAATCAAAACAATTTACACACAAAGCCTAGCCCAAACCATTTCATGGCCCTTCAATCTCCCCCTTGGTTTGGAGCAGGCTTGGGATCAATCCTTGTCAACCATCATCACATCACATTTCCTAGAAAAGCAAAGTATAAACCAAAATATTGAACCAACAATCTCCCCCTTGGTTTATAGCTTTCTTTTCTTTTCTTAAATGACCCAACAAGCTCCCCTAAAAAGTAGCTGGCTTTTCTTGTTAATCTTCATTGGGAACTTGGCTTCAGCATTAATCTTCAAATTCTTCACGACTTAAAGATGAACACATGAATCTTCTATGAATGACTTCATCTTGAGCAGTTGGGCATTTATTCAGAGTTTGGCTTTGAACGCATGTCGGGTGAGGAGGCTTGACGAACTGATTCTTGAAAGATAGTGCTTTCAGCGTGAGAATCTTCAGAGAGAACATCAGAGAGAACAAATCTTTTGGATCACTTCAGCAGGTACAAAGATAGCAACTGACTAATTGAGGAGGCTTCAATGTAATATGTCACATATTCTTCAATTTAAGCTTCACCTTGCTTCTGGGGTTGAAAGATTGAATTTCGAAAGAATAACTTCATTTCTTGCTCCTTCGAATGCAAATTCTTCGATGCTCACGGACGAGGCTTTGACTCAGAAATCTTCAACACAAACTCCATGAGTCTTATCTATACCTGAAATCACTTTTCAAGACAAAACAAAACTAAAAGAAAACTTAGCACACAAATTAAAACAGAAACAAAAATATTTTTTGGATTTTTGATTTTTCTGAACAAGAAATAAAACAGAAATAACACTATTTTTGGATTTTTTATTTTTCTGATTTTTTTTTTATTTTTGAATTTTTTTGAATTTTTTTATTATTTTTAATTCTCCCTTAATATTTAAATTAGAAGAAACTATGACAAATTTAACAAAAATAAAAATGATAGCTAACAATAAGAGTGATTTGAGATCCTTTATCCACTTGTCGGTACCTTCCATATTCACATCTTTGTCTGGTCGATCGTCGGAATTGTGGTCCACTTAAACACGAAAAATTGTGACAAATTTAGGATATACTATTTGTTAAAAGACAGGGTAAACTTAAAATCCTAAAATTTATATCTGATACTAATTCCTTAAATACTATATCTTAAGGACCATTCATCTGACGACGACCAAGGATATTGTTGTCCACCTAAATTGAGCAGCGAGATCTATAGACAATCTGTATGTGTTCAATTTTAAGTGTATTAGAACGTGTTTCCCGCTTCCTGATATGCCCCGGCCATCAAGAACTTCCAGAGTACTCCTTACACTGGGTGAGTAGACAACCATTCAGAGAGAGGATAGATTCAGAATTCTATTACTTATTACTTATTACTTCATAGGGGTTGAGAAGTAGAAGGTTGCATATGCTGTGTACCAGGTCGGATTAGAAGTCGCGTAGAGGAGACAGCATATGGCTAACAGATAAGAAGTCTTTCACACATTTATATATATATATATATATATATATATATATATATATATATATATATATATATATAGCTTGCAGAGAAATAAAGTTGCATATGTTGTGTACCAGGTCGGATTAGAAGTCGCACAAAGGAGACAACATATGACTAAAAGATGGAAAGAAAGAAAATGATATTCTACAGACCTAGTTTATCGGAATTTACCAGTCGCCCCATCCAACCGGAATTAATGACAGAATCCGCACATCGAGGAAAAGTTAAACCACGGTTCCAAGTACGGGTTCAATTAATGTACCGAGTAGATTCCCATATATATCTCCCTGCTCAACCTATCCGAGCGTCGTATTGTCAGGCTGAACGGATCTAACTAGGTCAAGATTTGTCAAGTCTATAAATTTCCTAAGTTCAACTCTCCCTAGTCAAGTCCATTTAAAACTTTTCGTGCCTACCGACGCATCAAACTAGAGCATAGACCCTTCAACTTTGGGTACGTTACGCAGACTCAGGTTGCCTGTTATCACTTTATCATATCACTTCCCAGAACATCTCCATCAAGCAGCAAGCAGCACATCTCGTAACCAACAATTTTTTTTTTAATTTTCTGATTTTCTAATGTTTTTGGATTTTTGAAAATTTTCTAATGTTTTTGGATTTTCTGTTTTGGTTTTATTTCTCCCCCTAAATTTGTGCATAGGAAAGAAACAAAAGGAAATGCGCAAATTTAAACTATCCTAAGACAAAAAATTAATCCTCAAAACGAATCATTTTCAAAAATTCCACAAGCACATCGAATCGAGCTTTGTTAAACGGCTTGGTGAATAGATCCGCCACATTATTAGCAGTGGGAACCTGTTCTAGCCGAATGAGCGAGCGCTCATAACAATCTCTGATGAAATGAATTTTGATGTCAATGTGCTTGGTCTTGGAATGTTGGACTGGATTTTTATTTATTTGAATAGCTGCCTCATTATCACAATGAATTGGGGTTTCTAGATAATTCAAACTGTAATCCAACAGATGATGTTGGATCCAGATAACTTGAGAGCAACACGCCGATGTAGCAACATATTCCGCTTCTGCTGTAGAAGTAGATACAGTATGCTGTTTCTTGCATTGCCACGATACCAGTCTAACAGCAAGGAACTAACACCCTCCTAATGTTGATTTCCTGTCAAGCTCGTAGCCTCCATAATTACTGTCAGCAAAAGCATGCAAATCAAATTCAGGGTTTTTCGGATACCAAAGACCCAGTCGTGGACTGCCTTTGATATACCGAAAAATCCTTTTGACAGCAATAGCGAGCGCATTGACACACTGCAAACATAATGTCAGGACGACTTGCAGTGAGATACATCAAGGAACCAATCATCGATCTGTAGTGTGTTTGATCTACGGATTCACCATCAGTATCTAGAGTCAGCAGGGGTCTTTCAGCCATGGGAGTTGAAGCAGGCTTCGCGTCTGAAAATCCAAACTTCTCAAGAATATCGTCAACATACTTTGCTTGATGCAGCAGGATTCTGGTTGAATTCTGATTGACTTGAAGCCCCAGAAACATTGTCATTTCACCTAGTGAACTCATCTCAAATTTCTTCTTCATCACGCTTTCAAACTCTTTGCACAGCTTTGGACATGTGGACCCGAAGATGATGTCGTCAACATAGATTTGAACAAGTATTTGATCATCACCCATATGCTTAATGAATAAAGTTTGATCAATGGTACCGCGAGAGTAGCCATGTTCGAGCAAGTGCTTCGTTAGAGTTGCATACCACGCTCGAGGAGCTTGATGTAACCCATACAATGCCTTGTCCAACTTGTAGACACGATTAGGAAACTTTGAGTCAACAAACCCCGGGGGTTGATCAACATAAATTTCTTCCTTGACCTTGTTGTACAAGAAGGTAGTCTTGACATCCATCTGGTAGACCGTGAAATTCTTGTAAGAGGCATACGCGAGGAAAATTTGAATAGCCTCTAGACGAGCCACGGGAGCATACACCTCAGTATAATCAAGACCCTCAATTTGACGGAACCCACGAACAAATAATCGTGCTTTATTACGAACGCTTACACCAGAATCATCTTGCTTATTCCTATATACCCAACGTGTATCGAGAGACAGTTTGCCCTTCGGTAACTCAACCAGTTTCCAAACCCCAAGCTTTTTAAACTGATTTAGCTCTTCATGCATTGCGTCTACCCAGCTGGGATCATTTAGAGCCAATTCAATGTTTTTGGGTTCTATTTGAGAGATAAAGCAAGCGTAAAGACATTCATTCATATCCCCACTCTGACTCCTAGTCTTGACTCCATCATCCAGCCGGCCAATGACATTTTCGATTGGATGATCGCGTTGAATCAGGGAGGGTATATCTTGGCTGATCTCATTGATAGAAACAGGAAGAGTGTGAATATTGAAACCTCCATCATCTGTTGGTTGAGTCCGATTAGAAGACTCTGCTACAAACTCGTTTGCTATTTCTTTAGGAAAGAGGAGTTCCATAAATGTTGGATTGTCAGCGGAAGCATCTGTAGTCATGAACTCTCTCTCAATGGGTGTTAGAGGAGTAGCATCAGCATTAGAAGTTTCCAGTGGAATTTCAGACACATGACTAATTGGTTGTTCAGAGAACTCCCCCTCAAAGTGAACAGAGAACTCCCCCTCAAGTGATGCAGAGGATTCCCTTTCAACCGTTGGGGGTCTGTAGACAACTTCTTCATCTTCGTCTTCAATTACAGGAACATTCTTCATACCAGAGGAAGATCCACTTGAATTATTTGAGAAAACGTTGAGAGATGTGAATAAGGATGTGTAATCAAACAACCAATCGGGACCCACTCTAGCATCCGTTTCATTCTCCTCCAGCCAGCGCACATCATAAGATTCAACAATCTGCTTTGTTCTTTTGTTGTAAACCCTGTATGCAGTGCGCGCAGCATATCCCACAAAGTGCAGTCATCAGCTTTGACATTAAATTTAGGGTTGGAATCTAAGTGAAGAAGGGTGCAAGGGCATCCAAATACACAGAAATGGCCTACAGATGGTTTGTGTCCATAAATAATTTTGTATGGTGTCATCATCTGAGCTTTGTTGATTAAGACACGATTTTGCACGTAGCAAGCACTGTTGATCGCCTCGGCCCAAAAGAAGACAGAAAGTTTGGAATCACAAAGCATTGTCCTCGCGGCGTCTTTCAATGTTCTATTCCTTCTTTCAGCAACACCATTTTGTTGTGGTGTGTGAGCAGAGCTATATTGCCGCACAATCCCCTTTTCTGCGCAAAAATGATCAAGAGTAGCATTCTTGAATTCAGTTCCGTTATCAGTTTGAAGCGCCTTCACTTGATTGTTGGTTTGCTTCTCAATCATCACAACAAACCTTTTTATCAGATCAGCAACCCCTGTTTTGTTGGATAAGAAGAATACCCAAGTAAATCTAGAGTAGTCATCAATCACAACAAGACAGTATGAGCTTATGTTGATACTCAGGACGTTGACCGGACCAAACAAGTCCATATGCAATAATTGGAGAACATGACTAATTGAGTTGGTTTGCATGGGCAAATGTGGTTTCCGATGATGTTTTCCTCGGGCACATGAAACACATTTTTCAAAAGTAATAAAGTATCTGACAGGAAGGCCTCGGGCCATTTCGTTTTTCGCAAGACGATTCAGGTTTTTCGCATTAGCATGACCAAGTCTTCGATGCCATAGCATAGCATTGTGTTCGGAAACCTTTGAGAATAGACAAGTGACTTGATCAGGTAGGTTACTGTTCATGTCAATGATGTATGCATTTCCGTCCCGTTTCGATTTAACTTGAATCCATTCCTCTGGAATGACGATGCCAGGCTTGAGAATCAAACACTCCTTATCAGTAAAATGGGTTGAATAGCCTTTGTCACATATCTGAGAGACACTCAACAAACTGTGCTTTAACTGATGGGTTTTAGCCAAAAGAACTTTCCTATGTGCGCATGCAAAACCCTAATGCTTGGATCTAGGCTTTCTAATTAAGCATGCTTTGAATCCAAGACTTCTAATGGCTAATTAGGTTAAATAACAACATTGAAATAGATCTAGAACCATACCTTTGAGTTCCTTGTTGATCTTGTGGTCTTGGAGCTTCTAGAGTCACAAATTTCACTCCTCTAATGGCTTACAAACACCAATAGCAAGGAAGATGATTTAGGAGAGAGGAGAGGGGAGGAAATCGACCAGGGTTCTCTTGCTTTAGGAGAGGTGCCGATTTCCCTTAGCCATGGGGTCTATTTATATTTGTAGACTCCTTAAGGGTTACAACCTAAACCCTAATTGGATAATCTTCTCTTAAGGCTATCCAAATCCTTTCCATAGATAAGCCTTGGATGAATTTAGCTATCCTTTAGCTTCTAGAATTTGTCCCTTGTATATCTATAAGGATTTACAGTCTAAAGCTTAACTATCAAACAATTGACAGTTTATACCCCTTTATTTAATTAATCTCTTTAAGTCACCAAATTAATTCTAATTAATTCTATGACTTATATTAATCAAATAAAAATATATTACTCTTTATATTATTCTCATAATATATTAATAATATTTACTCTCTCTCAATAAATCATCCTATCAAGTTGCTATGGTGAAGGCAACCCAAAAGGACCATTCACAACCGGGTCAAATACTTGCCTAATATAGTTGTAGCCTTAGACACTGTTCCAACAGTCTCCCACTTGGATAAGTCTAGTAACTATATGCACAAGTACAATTTGGTTTGCAATCGTAGCTCTCAAAGACGCTGTAAAACTTTGATCTAATCAATCTTGTCCTTTAGATAAGGGATCGTACAGTCCTCTGTTAGATATCATGCTGACAATCCTATGGAATGGTTAGTCAAGCATTTAGGTTTCTCGATCTCTGATTTATTTGACATAGAACTTAATCGAACACATCAATTCAGTTCTGACCGGGCCCGACACATAAGTCAAATCAAATCATCGAGCGGCCGAGATATCACTTTTACCTTCTTGGATAAAAGTTACAGATAAACTTCGACTTATATGCATTTACTTATTCATTAACCAACTATACACAACAATGCGTTTTATAACACCGTGTTACTGATGCGTTTTCGCATTATCAATGTACAATCAATTAACAAATAACAAACCATATATCTAGGTTTTAAGAGTATATGATATTATCGTATTGCGATCACCTTTTATATCGTATTCCATAAGGTGATTCCAGCAATCGCGGGTTTGTTCCAATGCTCAAAACTAGTTCATAAGCACTCATGAACGTTGTAGCAACCCTTTTCTATGTCTAACACCATTTAGACATTCTACACACCAATTCATGACAATCTTCATTCATATCTACTTCCAACATATGAACGATTGTGGTCAATTTGAACAATTCGATTATTCCTAATAAGCTCAATTATTCTGGAAGTCAAAACATGCAAAGTGAAACAATAGTTAAACAATTAACATAAGATAGTAACATTACTCATAAATAAAACTCCTTTATTTAATCATCAAATGTTAATTACATTTATCTATTACACGTTTCTAATACTATCTAATCTATGCTAACATCATCCTTTAGCCCGATACTCCTAGCATGCTGCAAGTGCTTAACCCTACTCAGTCCCTTCGTAAGCGGATCTGCTGGGTTATCTTCTGATGTTATCCTCTTCACTACGAGTTGCCCTTCTTCTACATGATGTCTAATGAAGTGATATTTTTTGTCGATATGTCTTGATCTATCATGATCCCTCGGTTCCTTGGTCAAGGCAACCGCTCCTTCGTTATCACAGAAAATCTCCATGGGCTCCTTTATGGCAGGTACAACTCCAAGATCACCGATGAAGTTCTTTAGCCATATTGCCTCCTTTGACGCTTCGCTCGATGCAATGTACTCTGATTCGCACGTTGAATCAGCTACGGTCTCTTGCTTGGAACTCTTCCATTTCACTGCTCCTCCATTTAAGGTAAAGACGCAGCCCGACTGCGAACGGTAATTGTCCCTGTCGGTCTGAAAACTGGCGTCACCATACCCTCGCACCTTCAAGTCATCACTCCCTCCAAGGACTAAGAACCATTCCTTCGTCCTCCGAAGGTACTTAAGGATGTTCTTCACCGCAATCCAGTGTGCTCTGCCAAGATTCCCTTGATATCTGCTAACCATGCTCAAAGCGAAGGCTACATCAGGGCGAGTACAAGTCATAGCGTACATGATTGAGCCAACTGCGGAAGCGTATGGTACTCGGCTCATTTCTGCTATCTCAGCTTCGGTACTTGGACTTTGAGTCTTACTCAACTTGGCATTACTTTGTATCGGTAATTCTCCCTTCTTCGAGTTTTCCATACTAAAACGTTTTAGTACCTTCTCTAAGTAAGTATTCTGACAAAGTCCAATTAGTCTCTTACTTCTTTCTCTTACTATCCTTATTCCCAAAATGTAAGAAGTCTCTCCGAGGTCCTTCATAGCGAAGCACTTCCCGAGCCAGGACTTAGCCTCCTGCAGAGTCGGGATGTCGTTTCCTATGAGTAGTATGTCATCGACATATAGAACGAGGAAGCTTACTATACTCCCACTGGCTTTGACATATACACAAGATTCGTCTTCGCTTCGTACTAATCCAAACTCTTTGACTTTCTCATCGAAGCAAAGATTCTATCTGCGAGACGCTTGCTTAAGTCCATAAATGGACTTCTCAAGCTTACACACTCTATTTGGATGCTTCGGATCCACAAACCCCTCTAGCTGAGCCATGTAAACATCCTCAGCCAACTTCCCATTAAGGAAAGCGGTCTTGACATCCATTTGCCAAATCTCATAATCATGAAATGCGGCAATAGCTAGCATCACTCTAATAGATTTAATCTTCGCAACTGGCGAGAAGGTCTCATCATAGTCAACTCCGGGAGTTTAAGTAAAGCCTTTCGCAACCAATCGCGCTTTATATGTGTGCCCGTTTCCATCCACGTCGGTCTTCTTCTTGAAGATCCACTTGTACCCAACAGTCTTACGTCCGGGCACATAATCAACCAAATTCCAAACTTGGTTATCATACATGGATTGGATCTCGCTATCCATTGCCTCTTTCCATTTCGCAGACTCCGGGCCTGCCATGGCTTCCTTATAGCTATTAGGTTCATCAAGATTTACTAGTGTACCATCACTAATATACGTGTCCCCTTCAGTAGTAATATGAAAACCATAAAACTGGGGATGAACTCTAACTCTATCGGAACGTCTAAGAGGTAAGGACTCGTCAATCGGTTTAACCGGAGTTTCCTCCTCGGGTTGAGTGCCAGCGGTAGAGGTTCCTTCATCTATCGACTCTTGAATCTCTTCAAGTTCGATTTGCCTCCCACTGTCTCCTTGGCTTATGAGTTCTCGCTCTCGGAAAACTCCTCTCCTCGCAACGAAGACAACATTGTCCTTCGGTCTATAGAAGAGATATCCAAAGGATGTCTGCGGGTAGCCGATGAAAATACATCGCTCACTTCGAGGTTCGAGCTTGTCGTGAGTATCTCGTCTTACGAAAGCCTCGCAACCCCAAACCTTGATATGTGTCAACGAGGGAGCTTTCCCTGTCCACATTTCGTGAGGTGTTTTGGCAACCTTCTTAGTAGGGACTCGGTTAAGGATATGGGCGGCAGTCTCTAAGGCATACCCCCAAAAAGAGATAGGTAGTGAAGCACGACTCATCATAGAGCGAACCATATCCAATAAGGTTCGATTACGCCTTTCTGCCAGACCATTCAACTGCGGTGTCCTAGGAGGCGTCAATTGAGAAACTATTCCACACTCCTTGAGATAATCGTGGAATTCAAGACTTAGGTACTCTCCTCCTCGATCGGATCGAAGCATCTTGATTTTCCTGCCTAATTGATTCTCCACTTCATTCTTGAACTCTTTGAACTTTTCAAAGGTTTCTGACTTTTTCTTGATTAAATAGATATACCCATATCTACTATAATCATCGGTAAAAGTCACGTAGAAGCGGTTCCCATCCTTCGTGGTTGATCTAAACGGTCCACATACATCGGTATGTATTAGGTCCAATAAACCCTCGCCCTTTCACATGTACTCGTGAAGGGTGACTTAGTCATCTTTCCAAGTAAACAAGACTCGCATGTGTCATCTTCCCTAAGGTCGAATGACTCCAACACTCCATCCTTTTGGAGTTGGGCTATGCATTTCTTGTTGACATGTCCAAGACAACAATGCCACAAGGATGCTTTATCCATACTAGTGGAAGAATCTATATTCAAAACATCATTTCCTAAGTTATCAACAATCATAACAGTTTCATATATTCCATTACATGGTATAGCTTCAAAGTAAAAGACACCATTTAGATAAGCTAAAATAGAACCATTCTCATTATTAAAAGAAAATCTAAATCCTTGTCTATATAAACCATGAAATGAAATGATGTTTCTAGCCATTTCTGGCGAATAGCAACAATTGTTCAAATCTAAAACCAAATTATTCCTAAGCACTAAAGAATACACTCCAATCTTGGTCACATGCGACGATCTTCTGTTCCCCATGATTAGATTGATCCTTCCTTGCTCCACATCCCTACTTCTTCTTAGTCCCTGCACATTAGAACAAATGTGGTAACCACAACCGGTATCAAGAACCCAAGAAATAGCATGATTAGAATCGTTAGATTTAATTGTGTATATACCTGCAAAAGATGGCTTGATCTTTCCTTCTTTGATTGCTTGCAGGTACTCTGGGCAACTTCTCTTCCAATGTCCTATCTTGTGGCAGTGGTGGCACTCTGCCTCCTTCGGGTTAGGACAGGGCTTAGCGGGATCAACTTTGGTCCTACTAGAAGAGGCACCATCTCAGGCTTTGACTTTGCGATAGTTCTTCGATGAAGCCTTCCTCTTCTTTCCCTTTCCTTGACCAATAGCCAAGACAGGAGTAGTAGTCGGATTGGGAGTAGGTGCAACATACTTGTCCTTGAAGTTTCTCTCAGCGACCCTCAAGAGACCTTGGAGTTTGCTTAGGGTGAACTCTTCCTTGTTCATGTGGTAGGTCATCCTAAATTGGTTGTACATCGAAGGCAAAGAGTGAAGCACCATGTCAATCGCCAAGTCTTCACCGAAGTCAACATTTAACTTGCGAAGGCGGTCGACATACCTTTGCATCTTTTGCAGGTGCATGGTAAGAGATTCTCCATGACCCATCTTAGCGGAAATCATGTTAGTGAAAATCTCATAATGCTCTTGTCTCGCGTTTTGGTGGTATCTCTCCAATAAGTCTTGGTGCATCTCGTACGGGTACATGTCCTCGTAGGACTTTTGGAATTCGGAGTTCATGGTGGCAATCATGATGCAATGTACCTTCGTTGCATCTCGCTCATGAGTCTCAAAAGCGGTTATTTCAGCCGGAGTAGCGATTTCGGGGTTCATTTTCTCAAGCTTCTCATCGAGGACATACTCCTTATCCTCATAGCGAGCAATGGTGCGAATGTATCTTATCCATTCGCTAAAGTTCGTTCCATCGAAGGTGACCTTTTGGCAAAGGCTCATCAACGTGAAAGAACTAGCAGCAACATTGTTTGCATTCGACATCTACAAAAGAAAAAAAGGACAAAGATAGATTAGAATAAGAATCACTAATTATCACCCAATAAGAAAAATTAGGGCTAGGATCCAACAATAACATTTACATACTAGAGAAGGGATGTCGTAATCTAACATGCAAATAAGTTGAAGGTAAGTGAATGACGATTCACTAATTCTCCATCACAAAACTTAAACTATTAGTCCTAAGTGTATTGAGAATTCCTAGGTTCGGATGAGATTCATTGAAACTATTTAATGGCATGTTTAAATCTCAATATGCCCCTCTTGTTTGTGACTGGGATACCGAGGATCACAAAGCGGGTGTGAATTACCATGCAAATTCACATGGTGCCTTCATTATAACGATCACCTATTCGATGTGCCGGTACACCACACACGCTCCATCGAACTATGATAAACAATGAATCACCCTTTGCCACCTTTTCTTAGAACCAATTAGTGTGCTGGTAAACCACACACGCTCCACTAACTTCTTAGCAAGGGTGCAAAGTGTAATTTCATGGGATTGCATCAATTCACTTTTCCTAAAGTAACTAAGATTGGGAAATTTTTTAAAAAATGTGTAGTTACTTTGTATTACTTATTATACTTTTAATGAGAAGATGAGGTTGCCCTATCCTACCCGTTCGGCTAACGACCCTCCACCAATCAAGCAAGCGGTGGGTGTGAGTGTACACCCATTAAGCGCCATTTTATTCGCCGCAACCTTATACCCACCTTATTGATCGGCTTCGTGAATGAGGCCTACTAGTGGTAAGACTAGCATTTAGTTATACATATATATATATATATATATATATATATATATATATATATATATATATTATTCTAGTAATATCATATTAGTGTAGGGTTGTATTTTAAATCTTTTAAAATCTAGGGTTTGAAATTTAAGTTCTCTAAATTAAAACTTTTAATCATAAATATAAACTTCAAAACTTGAGGGCAAGTTTTAAACATTTAAAACATGGAGGATCAAATAACAAATAATTCCATTTAACAATTAATATCCTAATTATCTATATTTGATTTTATTCAAGATTTCTTTGAAAGATAATTACCAAAATAATTAAAATAATTAATTAATTATCATATAAGGAAATTAAATATTTTATTAGTTGATAAATACCTTTAACTAGATCAAGATAATAGTCATATATATCAACAAATCGGATTTAGGTTGATCTATTATGATTAAGGTAAGTTTCCATAAGATAATTGTGAAAAAATCCCGAATCTGGCCATTCCTGACGCCTGGACTAGGCGAGTGCACAAAGGGACTCGCCGAGTCAGGCCTACTCGCCGAGTCCACTTTGGAACTCGCCGAGTCCATGACTCAGAAACCAAAAAATCGAATTTTGCAGGTTCGTTTCAGTTAATCAAGCAACAATTTAAAGAAAAACAAGCTAGGCTCTGATACCACTGATGGGTTTTAGCCATAAGAACTTTCCTATGTGCGCATGCAAAACCCTAATGCTTGGATCTAGGCTTTCTAATTAAACATGCTTTGAATCCAAGACTTCTAATGGCTAATTAGGTTAAATAACAACATTGAAACAGATCTAGAACCATACCTTTTAGTTCCTTGTTGATCTTGTGGTCTTGGAGCTTCTAGAGTCACAAATGTCACTCCTCTAATGGCTTACAAACACCAATAGCAAGGAAGATGATTTAGGAGAGAGGAGAGGGAGGAAATCGGCCAGGGTTCTCTTGCTTTAGGAGAGGTGCCGATTTCCCTTAGCCATAGGGTCTATTTATACTTGTAGACTCCTTAAGGGTTACAACCTAAACCCTAATTGGATAATCTTCTCTTAAGGCTATCCAAATCCTTTCCATAGATAAGCCTTGGACGAATTTAGCTATCCTTTATCTTCTAGAATTCTTCTGTTGTATATCTATAAGGATTTACAGTCTAAAGCTTAACTATCAAACAATTGACAGTTTATACCCCTTTATTTAATTAATCTCTTTAAGTCACCAAATTAATTCTAATTAATTCTATGACTTATATTAATCAAATAACAATATATTATTCTTTATATTATTCTCATAATATATTAATAATATTTACTCTCTCTCAATAAATCATCCTATCAAGTTGCTATGGTGAAGGCAACCCAAAACCGGGTCAAATACTTGCCTAATATAGTTGTAGCCTTAGACACTATTCCAACATTAACTCGGGTGCAAAGTTGACATTTTCGAAGCTCAGCAATCCATTTGAAACAGTTTCGCGCTGTGTGATTTTTCCACCATCTCCGCCCGCAAAGGAAACATAACCCCCATTAAAAGTTTGAATTTCGCTCATCTGGGAGATGTCTCCAGTCATATGCCGGGAGCAGCCGCTATCGACGTACCATGGACGGACGATATTCCTGTGCAACTGCCCCTGAAAAATGAGCGGAATTATTTAGATCTAGGAACCCAGATCATTACAAACCTGGGTTTCCTACATGGTTTCTTTGAATCCCTTTTAATCTTTTTCAAATTCTGATCTTTATTTGTATTTTCTTCAGAAGACATCAGGGATGAACTGGAAAGAGATTTGGGCTTCCATTGAAAATTAGGTTTTGTCAAAAAGTCAGCTGGCTTTGAAATGGGTTTCTTAACAGATTGGTATGAGCATTTGGATTTTCTACCACTGATGCTAGAGGATCCAGTGCTACCTTTTGAAGAAACCGATTTTGAAGCAGCCTTGTTCGATTTTTGAAAATGATTATTATTTTTGACAACATTCTTATTCTTGTGTAAACTAGCCCTTGTTTTGTTTTTATCTCCTTTCCCATTATTATTTTGAGAATGAGACCTTGAGGATTTTCTATTTAAAGAACATCCTCGAGACTCATTTTCACTTCTTAATGACAAATAATGCACAAACATCCTGTTCTGACAATTCCGAGCTATATGTCCACCAACACCACAATTAAAGCAAATCTGTTTATTGTTTGAATTGATATTGCATTTTTCAAGTTTATTTTCTTTACAGACACTCTTACTTTTCTCAGGAGAACATGCATGAGAGGAAGATTGTGAGATAAGTGAAGGTGTCTCATTCGTTTTGATTTGTGGAGTTGATGATTCTTCATGAAATTCACAATCATCAGAATTACCAAACAGTTCATCAAACATGTCAAAAAAGTCAAATTCAACAGTATCAGATAATGTGCTAACACAAGGAACTTTTTCAATCTTAACACACTTAAATTTGTTCACACTAGAAAAATTAGAATTAATAACAGAGACAGATTCTACAGCTTCACACTTGGCCTGATCTAAGAGTGGATCTGCAGAGGAAGTAAAAACATTAGTACTTTCAATGGTAATAAAACCTCTTAAAACAAAACTGGCTGGTTTGCCATATCGAAGATGTGACTCCCTGTCATTTTTGTTTTGTGTCAAAGGGAATGATGTGTAATTATGATTAAAAGTTGGTGGAACACAATCATACCCTAGGCCTTTACTTTCATTTTCTTTCAATTTCATTTGTATTTTTCATAAAGACTCAACTGTTTTACTGTAAGCAGAGTAATTTTTGAAACTAACATTATTTTTTCCAGTTTTAATTTTCAATTCATCATGTTCTTTGGTCACACTATCTAGTTGTCTCTTAGTATAATCATAAATTTCACATTTTTCACTGAATTCTGTTTGTATTTTTCTAAAGTCTTTTATTTTGGCCTCTAGTTGAGCTTTAAGTGGTTTCTGTCCCTTCCTAAGTTGATAACCCTCATATTTAAGATCTTCTACTTGCCTACGTAAGGTTTGAACTTCATTTCGAAGAAGTGTAACATATTCCTTGCAAGCAAAAGAACAAGAAGGTAGGATTACCTCATTTTTCTTGGATTCGGAGGAGGTGGAAACCATCAGGGCAAGCTGCAACTCCATCATTTCAGCTTCTAGATCAGCATCGTTGTTCTTTGAAGCAGCATCATCAATTTGAACCAAGTGAGCATTCTCTGGCCATGAGATGTTTAAAGCTTGAATCTGATCCTCCCAGTCAAATGATTGAGCAACCATAGCTGTCTCTCCATTAGTTGTAGCCCCCACACGGTTATTTCCCATTGCAACCACCTGTCGGTTGTTGTTGAATCTACGATCTGGCTTTGGAAAATCACGAGCAAAGTGACCCGGCTCGTGACAGTTGAAACATCTCAGCATGCTTTTGTTGAAACCCACCTTTTCGTCAGCATTCATAGCGCAGTTGTTTTTCCCTGTTTTCTTGGCGAATTGTTTGGCTCTGAAGACAGCCATAGCAATTTGCCAATTGATGTCCATTTCCTCCACTTCTTCAGGATGTATCTGGTCCAGGTCAGCAAAAGATAGTTACGGTGGAAGATCTCCAGCTACAAAGGTATTGTAACAGTTGACTAGCCCGGTGACTAGAGCCAGATTTTCATCGGATTCTTTGGTGTTGGAAGATGAGGCTTTGGTTGACACATTGGAAACCAGTATAGTTTGTTGAACTGATACACTTGGAACTTGATGTGGTGGAATCAATGTTGTAGCATTGAGGGTTTGACTCTAAGGTTGTTGAATTGAGCAAGCATGACTTGAGTGAGTCATGAAGGATGACAGAGCAGCATTGTTGGATGTAGTACCAAGGTTTGTAGTAGAATATGAATTCATATGATTGATTTCTCTCTGTTTTTCATCAATGTCACGGGCTTTGATGACAGCCATAATTTCTGCAAGAGTGAGACGATTCAAATCCTTGGTTTTCATAATCACAGCCACATTCATGTCCCATGATCGAGGAAGTGCATTCAGCAGTTTCTTGTTGATTTCTTACTTGGTTAAGAAAATCCCAGAAATGTTCATGTCAGTTGTGAGAGCAGTGAATCTTTGCTGTTGAGCCTCAAGAGTTTCTCCTGGAATGTAGTTGAACATGTTAAACTTTCGTCTTAGCATGTCCTGCCTACTTTCTTTCATATCTTCGTTCCCTTCATAGACCTCAATAAGAGCTTCCCAAAGAGCCTTGGCTGAAGTGTATTCGCGAAAGCCTTGAGCAATGTCAGGAGATAGTGCCATGGTTAATGTAGCTAAAGCTCTTTCCTGTTCTTCGACCAGTTCAAATTCTTCATCAGTGTAGTTTTCAATGGCCTTGTCAATCAACTGACCTCCAACAGTCATGGTCACCCTAACTGGACCTCTAAGTATGCTTCTCCAGATCTTGTAATCTTTCATCTTGATGTACTTCTCAATTCTGTATTTCCATTCGGGAAATCCTTCAGCAGACATCAACCTCGGAATGCGAGTAGTAGTTCCCATAACAGCATCAAGTTCATGAAAGTGAGCTTGAGAATCCATTTTGAAATTAACGTGTTTTAACAGTTCCAAAAGAGTTTACGGTTGGTATGGAAAATCAAGAGTTTGCGGCCGTAAACTATGTTTGCGGCCGTAAACTGAGTTTACGGTGAGTGTTTGCTGTTTTGGAGTTTACGGTCTAACCAATTTACGGTGTTTGAGTATTTATACTTTACTCTTCGAAAATGTTTACGGTGATGGTGTTTTAACTGATTACGGTTTCTCGAAAGATGTTTAGGGTCAACAGTAAACTCCTTGAACGTCCAAAATCTCGATCAGATGAGTTTGATACCAGTTTAATGCTCTGATACCAATTGTTAGGTCCAAATAAGGATCTAAAACTAGTAATCAAACAAACATATGACTGAAATAACACAATAAGATGAACCAAAAGAGCTTGCACACGATTGAATATCAAAATCGTCAGGTACAACTCAATAGAGACCGTAGACAAAGTGCCAAACAACCCCCAAAAGATTAACACTGACACTATTTATACTAAACTGGACCGCAAACAGGGTTTACTACCGTAAACATGTTTACGGCCGTAAAAGCCCTAAACATCATAAACATTAGAAATTAAGATACAGACACATAATCAAAACAATTTACACACAAAGCCTAGCCCAAATCATTTCATGGCCCTTCAGTTAGTGTGTGTTGAGTGTGGTCTTGTTTCGCTGGAATTCACGAGAACAGCCACCACCACCACCACTATGAGGTAGTGGCTGTCACCAGGTACCACCGCTGGCCACCACAAGGGTGGTTGTGTGTGTGTTTATTTGGTATTTTGTGTTGTATGTTGCAATCGGTGATGGAATAATCAAAGGAAACTCATAACCACCACCGTGAGGTGGTGGCTACCTCCTCCTACCGCCACTAGACGCCGTGTTGGGTGGCGGTGTGCTTTTTCTTGTGTTAGACTACTTTTGGGATGTTTGGACATAAATGGACTAGAACCATAACCCCCACCAAGAGGTGGTGGCTGCTGTCGTGACCCGCGGTTGACCACCACTTCCCAAGGTGGTAGTGGGTGGTGCCCATCTTGTTTAACCCTAGTTGACCTAATGAAACCCTAGTTGATCTAAAGACTTTGCTTTTGGGCCTAATTGGGTTGGAAACCCTAATTAGGGTTTAGCAAACCTTACTTTTGGATATATGGGTTTTGGAGTGTCAGTACCCGTATTTTGGATGACCGGATTAGGATTATCTATTAAGCCAGCCACACCACATGATTGACCCAATAGATTGATGGACTAAGTACATTAAGTCCTTAATTGGTTAAGTAAGAAACACTTAACCCTAATCTTCGTTTTATGTGAAAACCCTAATCTTACATGGGCCTTTCTATTGGGCTTTGGTGATTGGGCTATTGATGGGCCAGCCAAGAACAATCCTATGGACTAAGAGTATATGGATGGGCTTTAGGGTAAGGCCCATGTGTGGGTTTGGACCCAATTTGGAAAATTGGGCGATAGATGGGCCATAACTAGGCCTTGAGGATTATAAGAGGTTGGACCATTGGAATGTCAAATGTTTGGACTAGACTAATTTGTTGGGACTTAGGGTAAGACCATGTAGAGGTTTAGGCCTAATTTGGAAAATTAGGCCATATGTTGGGCTTTGATTCATAGTTTGACTTTTGGTCCTTTGGATTGGTCCTTAAGTTTGAATCAAGCTAAGATGGGGGTGAAGTAGTCTTTTACCCCAAGCATGGACTTATGGACATTTGTTGGAATCCAATTATTGATTGAGTGTTATTTTGATGATTGACAGTTTAAGAACATGTCATCCAACAGCTAGAGTTTTGTCTGGGGGACTTCAACAGTGTGAGGTGAGTTACCTTCCAATAGAATTGGGTCTATGGTCAAAATGTCAGCCCACTAGTAGGAGATGTTTGTTAGATGATTGTCTTTGTGATAATTGTCTAGTATGCCACTATATTCTTTGTTTATGTGTTAGTATGATATGTTACTTTGTGGTAGTGGTAGGGGGTGAAATAGTCCCCGGTTACCAGTTGAAAGATACCGAAGGCAGTTACCGGTTTAAAGATACTGAAAGGGAGGCCAACTCCCAGATATACTAGGCAGTATGTGACTTATGTGTTTATGCTAGGATATTATGTGGTAGTGGTAGGTGTGAAATAGTCCCAGATACCGGTTGAAAGATACTGAAGGGGAGGCCAGCTCCCGGTTACCGGTTGAAAGATACCGAAGGGGAGTCAAGCTTCTAGTTATGCCAGACAGATACCGGTTGAAAGATACCGAGGCATTGGCATTATGTGTATCTGGCATGTGGTATGATGGTGGAACTTACTAAGCTTCGTGCTTATGTTTATGGTTTGGTTTCAGGTACTTCGTTTTCAAGGGAAAGGAGTCGACATGATCGCAACGCATCACACTATGTTTTCTGCACATGAGATCTTTGGGATTGCACTCTGATATTGTTTTATGTTAACATGTTTTGATTATTGACACTTTGGTTTTGACGTGGGATATTACTATGGATGTTTCTATACTAATTGGTTTCATAATAAGTTGAATAAAAATGAAATTTTTGGTATTGAATTTTGGGATGTTACAAGTTGGTATTAGATCCCTGGTTTGAGGGATTCGGACACGCTCTTGGTTGTTTCTGGACTCAAATCTGGTGTTTGAAAGATTTTTACAAGAAATTAATTTTTAAAAATTAAAATAAAGAGTTTTGATTAAGAACAAGGAGTGAGATGCGTGCAATTAGTCGAGCTCAAGTAAGTTTTCCCCAAGATACCCATACATGTTATGTTATGTTATGATATGAATTGAGAATATGTGAACTGCATGCTAGATTAGGGCTAAGGATCTAGGAAGGATGCCTTATATTCCTATTATATGTGCTTGTATACCTGCATGCTAGTACTAATTAGTCAGTGATAGGATGACCTATTTAGGTTATGCCTGGTTGTATGAGCCTTTGAATTGCATGTACAGATTCCTGATTAGAGGATAAAATGGTTTGATTGGAGTATGATGGTTAGATTTTCCATTGTCTGAATGATGTTTGCTTTGTGGTTTGTGGGACCCTTAGTGATGTAAGTTAGCTGCTAAGTGAATTTGCTAAGTCACATGGGATACATGCCGGATAATCTCAAAGTGATGGACTTGAACCTATTGTGCAACTCTTGTCTGAGTCCAACCGTTCTAGGGATGGGTCTTTTACTCGAAGGATTATCTGATATCTATTGCATGTGGCTATATTCATGAGGTAGCTAGTTGACATTACTGGGAATCTGTCAGTAGCTGAGGAATGAGTGGGTTTGGGAACCTAGGAAAGCCTAGGATATGTTTCAGTGGGTTAGTAGTGAGGTTTAGTGAGACTTGGGTGCATTAGTTTGGGGAAGTGACTTGGAGGATTCAGGAGGATTGTTGAGGAAAGTATGGATAGGTATGGAAGGTAGTATTGGGCCCATACTACTAAAAGCAGAGGATCCATACTCGAAATAGTGAGACTCTTGGAGAATTTCAGAAGTTTCGGGGAGGAATTTGTGACCCGATTTGGGGACAGAGGATGTTCCAACTGTTGCAGCTCAGCCATTGGCAACTAAGCTAGTAAGCGTGACTAGGTTTCAGACCCTGGAGGATATTAATTCTAAGTCTGAGGAAGCGAGATCAATTTGGAGCACTTTGAAAAGAGAGGGTCGTGCTAGGTGCATATAGTAGAGGGTCCCGGGGAGAGACCCAAGACTTTTGATAATCGGGTGAAAGGGCAGCAGGGCCAGTGTCAGTGCAGCATATGCGGGAAAGTGCACAATGGAGTTTGACATTACAGGGGTTTAGGATGCTACAAGTGTAGAGGTCTTTGTCATATCAGCAGAAAGAGTCAGGCCATGCAGTGTCAGACAGGAGAAGTCAGAACTCCAGTAGGCAATGTTGCGGGTATGTAATCTTGCCTTCTTTCAGTTTTATCTGCACATTGTTGTGGGAATTGTGTTATGGTTTGGGATACTGTAGCAAGATGAGTAAGTGTATCCCTGGTTTATTTCTTTTCTCCTCTTGAGTTAGATCAACAAATATCGTCGTATGCCAATTGCATACTGTGAATTACTAATGGTTAGTGTAAGATCGTTTCCCTTTTTGCTGGTTCGGGGTGTTTAGTGCTCTCTCGGTTCATAGTATAGATTTGTCGTGGGGAAGTTAGGGGCTCATCTGAAGCCCAAAGCCTGCGAATCCTTAGATTCCTTCAGGAAGGAGGGTCCTATTGTTAGTTCCTGTCGTTGAGATTAGAAGGGAGTTTTGCACCATGTTCTCGGGATGGTCGAAGTATCTCTGGAGAAGGTGATCAGGCTTCCTTTAGATGATTGTGGTTGTGTTATTTCCTACCACTTCAAGGGAAATATCTAGAGATTGTATCACTTGGGAATTTTGGTTGAGCTCAAACAAGTTAAGATCTTTGGTCAGTTTTTTGCTATCGTTTGGGTTATCAAGGATTCTTATATGCCATTCTGCATGTCGAAAAGTCCTTGATGAACCTATAGAGGGACATACCTTGTGAAGTGGGTCCCACGTGTACCTTTATCATTTTGGATTCTTGTGGGGATCTGTGCAGGAGTATCATTTGGAGGATATTTGGGGAGGGTTAGAACGATAGTTCTCCAGTGAAGTCAGAGTTTAATGGTTCTATCATTGTTCAGGTATGGTCGACAATTATCTATGGAAGAACTTTGGAGTTCAAGGCACTACTGTTGCTAGGAAAGGACTGGTAGAATGAAGATAGTGGAGTCAGTTGTGAGTGTTAAATGCATGGGTATTGGGGCATTGGATGTTCATGAGAATTGTATTTTCGCATGGGTTGTGATTGGTAGAGTTCAGTGGTGCTGCAAGAGTGGAAGTAGGAATGATATTTCATCAGCCAGGGGGAAGCTTAAGGCCTCCAGTTGTCAGAATGGGAGGTAGACTAAGGTGTCAGACTGGACCAGATTGCAAGAGTACTCTTCAAGATTTATAAAGATGGGCTATCTTAAGGTTTGACTGGTAAAAGATCGTTAGCATTGGTAAGCACAGGTTGTCGATAGTGAACTATGAGGAACTAAGAAGGATTGGGAATCCTTCATTTCTCACGTTCCGGGAAGACTTAGTAGAATTTAAGTGGGGGAGAATCGATCAAGTATCCAGGAGCAGAAATATGTGTGAAACTAGGATGAGTTTCACATCCCCGATAGGGAGAAAGGCGGTCGAGTGGCCGTCTAGAATGAGGATTTTGAATTGGGAGTTCGGAACACGTTCTAACATTTGGTTTCATGTTTTTCCTTGGAATTGGATAGCAGGTTTCGGGGACCAGGTTAGAGCTCCATCTATTACTTGAGTTCAATTGAGTGTTAGGTCGAGCGTGTGTTCGAACCAGTATGGAAAGTGCTGTAAGACTGTGGGTGTGGCCGTAGCATTCACGAGGTTGGCAGATAGTGATAGAGTGTTGTAAGTTTGCAGGTGTAGCCATAGCATTCATGAGGTTGGTAGATAGTGTTAGAGTGTTGTAAGTCTGCGGGTGTAGCTGTAGCATTCACAAGGTTGAAAGATAATGCTAGCGTGTTGCAAGACTACGGGTGTAGCCATAGCATTAACTAGGTTAGTAGATAGCATGAGCGTGTTGTTAGAACGTGGAAGGAACAATAGTACCCACCAGTTCGGGTGCAGTAGTGAGGATATGGAAATCCAAGGATTGGGTTACGAAATTACCTAGATGGGTAGATCTGGTTGAGCCAGAAATACGACCGTAGGAACGCCACTACAATTATGAGATCAAGGAAGAAATGGACTGCTTAAAGTCATTTGTGATATAAGGCTACCATTGGTCATGTAGCAATCACTTTTAGCCTTGGATTTGGTGACATCAGGACTCGACATATGGACCCGATCAGTTAGATCAGAAGATCGCTAGAGCCACAGTGTCATGATAACTAGTGGAAACTATCGACAGAGAAGGATTTCGTTCGAAATTTATGTGAGGCGCCTATGTGACAACCCGAAATTTCCATTCGGTCAAACCCTAAAAGTCAACCACTTCATATCATAAGTTAAAGTCATTATTTCTTATTTTCAAGAAATATAAGGTTCGTTTGATTATTTTAATATTATTTTTAAACGAACGGGTGAAAGCAAGTGCCGTCTCGGGTTTTGAACTTTAAAAACCGCAAACACCTTGCGTCTTAGAAATTCCCGACCAAACATTTATTTTTTGGTTGAAAAATCACCCAAAAATCGTGAACTCATACCTTTGTATGAGTTTACTCCCCAAAAGCTAGTCATTTGTGTTTACTCCCCATTTTCCAAAAGAGTAAACTCCAAAAGAGTAAACTCCAAACTCTCTCAAGTATCATCCTTGATTTTGTTCTAGATCTTCAAACTAGTAAGTGTTCTAACCCTTTCAAGTTAGTATATCACTTAATCTAGTGATTGTACATCCTTTAATCCATTCATTTATGTGTTTTGACTAGTTTTTCCAAAACACCAAGAGCACCAAGAACACACACTAGTGTTTTTGGACTTAAAGTTCATTTCAAGCTTCCACAATGTAAGTACTTCTATCCTAGAGTCATTTTAAGCTAGCTATACATGTTTATACCAAGGAAAAGTCCCAAGAACACCAAGAACAAGGTGTTCACGGTTTTGGGAGGCTCCCAAAACCGTAAACACCAAATATAATGCCTTAGGGTGCTTTAGAGTGTCTAGATGCTTCACAATGCTTTAGGGACTTGTCTAGATCCATCCTTGATGAGTGTATCACACAAAAAGCACCAAAATAATATATTTTTATGTGTTTACGGTTTGGGGATCTCCCAAAACTGTAAACACCTCAAATGTGGTGTAAATGTGCCATAAATGGCCCATGGTTGTTCCTTATGGCTAGAATCTAACCTAGACTAGTGCCATGTTTGAGCTAAGGACTTGAAAACCGCCAAATACCAAACTTAGGAGTTTAAGGTAGTAAACTCATGAGTTTAAGGTAGTAAACTCATGGAGAATTGGTCCTTAGACCGTAAACTCCATTTAGGAGTGTTTTGATGCCACATAACACTTCCTAAGGTTAAATCATGAAGTAGGAATGCTTGGAATAGCTTACAAGACTTCAAACCAACAAATGGTCATAAAGTGTAGAGTTTACGAACGTAAACCCTTGAGTTTACTGCCGTAAACTCCATGGGTAATGGTCATGAAAACCGTAAACTCCAAGGGAGTTTACCCTTGAACCCCAAACACACTAGCCTTTCCCTACAACACTTAGATGCAACCCTTGAGACTTATAACACTTGTATAAGGTGTTTAGCATGTCCTAGAGTGTCTTAACTTTGTTTATTAGTTGTTTAAATACTAATTGTGTATATACATATATCCTTATATGTTATTAGGATCTTTGTGCGTGTCTAGGTCTTCACTTGACACCAAGCACGTATCCGACACTTCCTTCCGATCCACTTACTACAGGTTAGTTCATACCCCCTTAATCAATGTTTTAACTATTTTTAAATGTTTTATGGGGGGGGGGATACAAGTAGAATAATGCTAGTTATTATATTAATCATATGTGATTAATAAGCAGCATTTAAATGGTTGGCTACTCATTAGCCGTTTTACCAAACAGTTTACTTCAAATGTTTTTCATAAACACTTTATGTGTTTTAAACTCCTTATTACACTGTACATTTTACTCTATAGGTTTTATTTCAGACTTATTTACAATTATGATTCAAACAAATATTTCCTTATACTAAAGTTGTTTTATCAAACCCATGCCTTCAAACCGTTTTATAGATTGACATCAAGTTGATATTTTCTTAGATAATAATTATGTTTCAAAAGTGTTACAAGACTTATTTTATGCTTTTATATTATAAATTGCATGCCCATATATGTATAGTTATATAAGAAATGTTTAAAAGACTTAGGAAGGCTACCCACCTTGTTTCCTTTTCCTCGATTTGGATGTGGTCTGATAGGATATCAGGTACTCGTCCGAAGGTCGTTTAAATATTAGTTATATATCATGTGTACATATATAATCATAAAAGGTCCTTCCAGTTCATCCAATGCCCTTGGGTAGCAAGGGTATACATCCATGTTCATACGTACCAGTTATATTACTAGTAAGCTACCATATGGGTAGCTTAGGAAGATACTAGAACTATTACTAGAACGCAATACTATACAATGAGTCAGTTCATTCATGAGTCATACTTTCTAGAATATTACAGTACATTACTATACTTGCTAGACAGAGAGCACATACATTACAACTAGAACATTACAGTACATTACTATACTTGCTAGATAGAGAGAGAGCATGTACACTACAGCTAGAACATTACAGTACATTACTATACTTGCCAGATAGAGAGCACTTACACTACAACTAGAACATTACAGTACCTTACCATACTATTACATAGATATGGTCACATGATCACATGTACATGATTACACTTACAGGAATTACTAGTACATTTTATATGTATAGATTCTGTTATATAATCTTCATTCTTATCTTTACCTTGTGATTTAATCACATAATCGACGAGATAGATTGGATTTAATATCCTAGTACCCAAGGATACGTTGCGGGACTGACCATTCCTAGAATCTCTGTTAGCTACAGAGGTAAAAGCACATCCACAGATGTCAACGGTTGATACCATTACAGGTATACTTTTGGGGACTGACTATTCCTATACCCAACTATTAGCAACAGAGGTAAATGTACATCTACGGATTTCTTCAGTTCACATTGTTATTTGCCCGGGTACCAAAGGGTAATACTATTACAGTTAGGTCTTGGTAGAAGACTACATTCCGAACAGTTAGGTCTTGGTAGAAGACTACATTCAGAGCAGTTAGGTCTTGATAGAAGGCTACATGAGAACAGTTAAGTCTTGGTAGAAGACTCCTTTTGTTACTAGTTGGAATCATAGGGATTTCTAGGGTTTTTCAAACGTTTACAGTTGCTTTACAAACATGTTCATACTTACAATTCATATACATTTCCATACTTACAGTTCATTTACATTTTCAATACTTACAATTCGTATACATACAAGTACTTACATTTCAAATACATACAAGTATTTACATACAAATTAAGACACTAAAATACTTATGATCTCACCAGCTTTAAAGCTGATACTCGCTTTCAAAATTACTTGTATCCTCAGGTCATCATAGACAGGTACCGATGCAAGGATTAGGGAAGATGGAGCTCGTTGAAGACTCATCTTTCATTTTGATTTATGCTTTAGTGTTTATCAAAATTTGACAGAACACAATTGTGTAATAAATATATTATTAATGCAGTGGATGATGTTGTTGCTTGTTTACTACTTTTCATTGTTGTGATACTGTACATGACGTCCTCCGCCCCAGAACGTTTCCGTCGTTCATGGTTTTGGGGTGTGACAGATTGGTATCAAAGCATTGTTTATAGTGAATTAAGTATATCAACCCATAAAAGATATATACTAACTATAAATACATAAGGGATTAAAAATACTCTGACCAAGAGTTTATACTTTAAATAATAAAATATTTAAGTAAGTATACGTGCCTGCATTCATACTAAAATCAGTTTCACTAGGACAGTATAAAAGAATTACGGATGTTGGACAACACAAGTGGGCTTAGAGACATATTGTCAAAACTGGGAAGATATAGCCTGATCACCTATATTATCCGAGGGTTGACTAGCATGTGCCTAAGTGTAGTTGTGTGGTTGCAACAAGTCTAAAATCTTACCAACCTTACCACAATGAGAACAGTAGAACATAACATTAAACTTAAAATACTATAGGAGTATTTGGTGTTACTATAAGTACTTTATACTTGAGAACTAAAACGGGATCTTCATTACTATGTTGATAGTTGCTAAGTGGATACACTAAGGCTATATTTAATTAGGATGTTATAGACTTAGAATCTATGAAAATTTTACTTCACCCCTATTCTGTGGGAATATGGAGTTAAGGTCACTTATTTGAAGGCCTATCCCGTTTCGATTACGTATAACTGGTATGCACTTCACAAATAGTGACGCAACTAATGAAGGTTTTCTAAATAATTATCTAGATAGTTTGTCTAATAATTATCTTGTTACCCCAATTCTCGCGTAGTTAACATGGCTGGACTCTATCCCCACGGCAACCCGTACCTTCCGAATGAGGTCGTTGCTGGGTGGTTTGAAGAAGAACCAGAGAATAATCATCCTATCCCTGTGAATGATCACCATGATGAACTTTCGAACGATGCTAACTCTGAACCAGAGGTTGAGAACCTACCCCAGGCAGCTCCCGTTCAAATTCCTAACCCTCGTCCGGCTTTTCATGGCCCGACGCCTCCATGGGTGGAATGTTTGGAAACATGGAGACAAGGACAAGATCAGCCCATGCCATTTAATGGTGACCGAAGCTTTTATGAACTGAGCAATGGGGGCTCAGCAGACAGAACCTTGCCAATCTTGGTCCACAGAGTGGCCCAAAATGAGATTAAAGGCAGGACAACCCTACATCAGATTACCGAAGTTGTCGCTGATACGAGAATGCATACCCTCCGCACCATTCGTCTAGAAGATGCTCGCGAGAGATCTGAGAGAAACCATGAAACCCTGCTGCAAGCACTGGCTGAATCACGAGCCGAACTCATAGAGCTCCGAGTACACCAGAGGGTGTACGAAAGACACCTACTTGACGTGGAACGTCAATTGGCTGAACTAAGAGTTCACCAGAGGGATGACCGTCGCCAGCAGTAGGCGCTTTACTTTATTTTCCTTATTAAAAGGAATCGTTTTTTTGTCTATGCCCGATGTGGCATTTTCTATGAAATTATCTTGTACTGTAAGTACTTTTGGTTAGCTCTTTATGCTGTCAAGACTATCTTCTCTGGATATGATGTAAGACCTTTACAAGGTCATTTTCCCGAATCTTTACGTCGTGAATATCAAAGATATTGACAGCCGGCTAACTTCTGTGTCATTCTTCATTCAAGTACTCTTATCATACTTTCATTGGAGTCTATCTGAAACATGCGTTAGTCAAGTCATTGGACTATAGTAATTTAGCTCCGGAGTCATTTCCAAGTGTCTTTTAATGGTTGGATCATGTTATTCACCAACCAACGATACCTCGGCTTGAACGATAAACGTCTTGAAACCATTCTACAACCTCACTTCCATTCCGTACTAGGACTGCATCATAGGGATGTAGGTCAAACCTCCGTGAACATACTTCCAATCCGTACTACGACTGCATCATAGGGATATAGCTCAAACTTTCAAGAACATAGTCGTACTCTTTACATGAACAATCTAAGTACATCAAGGGTCAACCAGAATCGCTCACAAAATCCTTATCTTTCGTGTTACAGAATCATGTCGTCATCCGGAAGAAATCAGTCGAACAGCGAAACCTCCGCCTCTCCTATGGACGCCGCTACCTTCCAAACAGCAGTTATAGCTGCCGTGGTGGCTGCTGTAACCACGGTCCTTGCGCACCATAGCGCTATCAGCACAATCAATGTTGCTGATGGGAATGAAGTTTCCAATCGTGGTATCCATCCAGCAAGTCGCCAAACAGTAACAGTCACAGGCTCGCAAAGCCGAAAAGCAGAGAACAAGAAACGAAAGCGTCAAGCCCAGAAGGAACGCAAGAAATCCCAAAGGCTGGCTATTCAACAGCAGCAAGTGGAAACCCTTGCCATTCCAGTACCGAGCAGGCCATACGAGGGAAAACTCCCGAAGTGTGATAAGTGTAGTTTCCATCATCATGGGGCTTGCCATGAGATGCAATGTTGCAATTGCCTAAACATAGGGCACCATGCTTGTAATTGTGGAGCACCAGCATGAGCCATCGCTCAAGTCCCTGTCATCAGGACCGACCCTACACACAAAAGTAGTGATAAAGCCGAACGCTTTAGGGAGCAATATACGGGAACGCTTCCGAAGTGTAGCAGGTGTGGCTATCATCATAATGGAGCCTGCCGGGTATTGTAATGTACCAATTGCAACAGACTGGGACACATTGCTCATTTCTGTAGAACTACCTCCACTACTGGAGCAAACCTAGTTTGCTATAGTTGTGGTGAGGCAGGGCACTATTACAGAAATTGTCCAAAAGAGAAGATCAACGAAAACAACCGTATCCCCATGACTCCCACTTGACACTTCACTTCCACCACCAATGTTGGTGATGTCCATATATGTCATCAATGCGATGAAATTGGACACCTCAAGAAGGATTGCCCGATAGCGAAGAACTCGGGTGCAGATGGGAAGATTCTGAGGATCACAGCTGCGGGAGATCCTGCTTCAGAACCCTCGTTAATGTAATTTAGGCGTTTCGTTGTAACAGACTTATAAACCATCCAAAACTAGTGCAACTGGAGTCTTACCTTTTGCGAGATCCTGTCTGTATAGGGATTCTCGTGCTGTGTATACTTGTCTTTTGTAGTATATCTTATTCGCAGCAATAGTCTTGTGGTAAATCTTGTCACACCCCAAAATCAAGAACGGCGGAAACGTTATGGGGCGGAGGACGTCATGTAAAGTATCACAACACAGTAAATGTAAATAAGCAAACAACATCATCCATTGCATTAAATATATAATTTTAATACAAGCGTGTTCTGTATTGTTATAGACACCAAAAATAATGTAAATCAAAATAATAAGATGAGTCTTGGATGCGCTCCATCTTCTCAAAAGCTGGCCTCGGTACCTGTCTACTAATGACCTGAGAATACAAGTTATTTTGAAAGAGTTTATCAGCATTAAGCAGGTGAGTTCATAAGTATTTTAGTGTCGGTGTTTGTTATCAAAAATGTTTGAACCTGTCTCAAGTGTAAGTTTGTAAAATGTAAGTGAATGTGTGTAAGTGTTTGTAAAAGTTTGAAGTCCTCAGAAAAACCTATATTTTCTATTAAAGTAGCCTTCTATCAAGGCTTAACTGTTTTGTATGCTCGTTTGTTGTAAAAGTGTGTAATTTCCCAAATGTAACTATCATTTAACAAAATATAGTTTGTACATTAATGTTTAAGTGAAATAATCACTAAAAATATGCAATGGGTAAATCATTGTAGTACTGTAGTCTTGTATATAGGAACTACTGCTGTACTAACTACCTTAAACCGGATTTATATTAAGGTATCATGTGATAAATTGCACCATACTATCGACTGGTAACAACGACATATGAATGGTCGTAATAACGGAATGACGTTTGGCACCCGCAGACCTGCAGGTCCGGCTGTAGCTAGCAGCAAGGTGTAGGATAGTCAATCCAGTATAGATCTATACGTTAACTCACGCTCTCCCTCCAAGAGAATTCTGGCTACAACTCGGGCCATGACAATTAAGGCATGCTCCGATACAGTGGATCACAATTGTTAACGTATTCTTGTTAATGTAATGTTATGTTTCTCGTTCTAGTATAGTTGTATATGTTCTCCTCCTAGTATAGTTGTATGTGTTCTCTTTCTAGTATAGTTGTATATGTTCTTATAGTAATGTAATGTATAGACTTCATGAATGAACTGACTCATTGATCTAGAAATTGTAGTAGTATGATCCTGTGTTACCTCGATGGTAACTTACTAATGATGTGTCTAATACGCATGAATATGGAAGTACTTTTATGTCTATATATGTATATTTGATATATAATTAATATTGAAATGGCCTTCGGATGGTTACCCGAAATCCCACCAGACCACATCCAAATCGAGAAAAAGGAAATAGGGCGGATGGCCTTCCTAAGCCCTTTAAACATTACTTATATATCTATACATATATGGGCATGAAATTTATAAGAAGTAAAACAAAGTTTAATAAGAGCATTTGATAAGTAAAAGAGTTTATAAAACATTTTAAAGTAAAACAGTTTGAACAGTGATAAAATCATTGGTTTCCTAGTTATTAATCACATGTGATTGATGTAATCACATGTGATTGATGCAATAACTATAAGTATTTAACTTGTATCCCCCCATATAGTATCTAAAACATTTAAAATCATTTCAAAGGTTAATTAAAGGGGCATGAACTCACTTGTGGTGAGTGGATTGGATTGTAGTGTCGGATACCGTGCTAGGTGGCAAACGGAGACTTGTTCACACGCACGAGCCTAGTTATCATATAATGAGCATATATATAACTAATTAGCCAAATAATAACTTAATGAAATAAGTTGGGACACTTAGGAACATGTAAACACTTTGTATAAGTGTTATAGGTCCTAAGGGTTGCTTCTAGCTTGTTATGGGACAAGGCTAAAGGGGTTTAATGCTTCCAAGGACCTTGTATAAGAGTTTACTACCCAATAAACCCCACACAAGGAGTTTACGGTCGTAAACCTTTGAGTTTACGGCCATGAACTCCAATCTTGGTGGTTTTTGGTGTTTTGAAGTGCTAAATGATTTCTAGAATAAGCCTAGATTGGTGGTTTAATCATTTGGGTAGTTTAGGGCATAAATAATAATCCTTTGAGGAGTTTACGGCCAAAAGACCATATCCCTTAGAGTTTACGGCCATAAACTCTCATGGGATGGGTGTTTTAATTCCTTCAAGTCTCTTGCACAAATAGGATAATTTCTAGGCTTTTGTTTAAGGCTAAGGGGGACTCTAGGCACACTTTGGTGCCCTCACTTGGTGTTTACGGCCCAAGAGTAGTTCCTTGGCCGTAAACTCCCTTTAAGGGGTGTTTTTGATGTCTTAAAGTCTCCATATTAGCTAGAAGTAATTGAGGGTTAAAGTCTAAAGCCTTTAGGAGTGATTAGGGCACATTTAAGCCCTTGATTTTGGTGTTTACGGTCCAAGAAACTCTAGGGCCGTAAACTCCTAAAGCTATGTGTTCTTGATTGTTTTCTAGTCTCAAATGATCATACATATTATCTTAAACTAGTTCCTAACAAGGAAATGGGACTAGATGGCCTTTAAGCTTCATTTTGGAGTTTACTCCCCAAGAACGTTCTTGGGCGGTAAACTCCCGAATCACATATATTTGGCCTACAATCTATGTTAATAAGCTTAAAACAAGAATTATAACACAACTAGAGAAGTGTACTCACGATTTGGGATGAAAACCCAAAGATCCGTGAGAGAGAAAATGGCTTTTCTCTAGTTGGAATGTGAATAATGAATGAATTTAGTTCAGAAATCTATTTATAGTCCTGAAATATTTTTGGCAAAAATATTTTTATTCCGGAAATGGACTATAACATTATGAAGTTTTGAAATGCTCAAGTTTCACAAACCCAGGAGCATCCACTCTCCTGATATCTCCTTAAACGTAAACCCTAACGTACACAAACTTATTCGGAAAAGTCTGAAAATCACTGAAACTGGACTAGCTTCTATTGAATAGATATTGTTCGTACAAAATGGAAATTTCGGGTTGTCACAAATCTAAAGTACTGTAACTCTGTTCACGGTTGCACAGTTGTGTTTTGTCTGTACACGTCTTATGTGTTGGATTAATGTCTAAGTCCATAACTATAATTGGTAAGACTTGACCCGACCCGGCATGGTCAATTTGGGTTGCATACCATCATGCACTTGGATAGACTATAATGAGAGAAATAAGACACTTATGGTTATTAATATATTATAAGTTCTAGTATATTAATAATAAGAATAATAAGATTATTTAATTAGTATTGATCAAGAATTAATCTAGGATTAATTAAGTGATCAAAAGAAGACTAATTAAATATATGGGTTGATTGTGTAAATCATCCATACTTGTATAGTGGGCTAATGCTCCATGGATAATCAAGTTGGGATAAAACCCATAGGATGGTCCATGGATGCTCCATGGTGTATTTGTACCCATGGATCCAAGGAAATGGAAAGCCATGACAATTAAGAGTTTACCCTAATTGTAACACTATATAAAGATGTTATTCTTGGCAAAATCGGCCACTAGTATTATTCTAGAGAGGGCTAGCCGATTTCATGAAGTGTAGAATTCTCTCAAGCTATTCTAAGTGTTTTGATGATTGTGATTCCATTTGAGGTGTCACACTTGGGGCACTAGGCACTCAAGCTTCATGAAGACTTTCTACATCAAAGAGGTATGTATTCTATCTTGCTATAGTTATTGTTTTGTATGCTAGATTAGGATAATACCTTGGAAGTTCTTATTTGCATGTATAATAGAGAAAACATAGATCCAAGGTATTTAGGGTTGCATGTACACTTAGGAGTGTTAGAATGCTCAAAACCCAACAGTGGTATCAGAGCCTAGGCTTGCTTTCTCTTATACTTGATGCAAATTGCTGAAAAATGCTGAAAAACTCGATTTTCTGGCTTTCTGGGCACTGTACTCGCCGAGTCCACTGATGAACTCGCCGAGTACATGAGTAAAATCATCCTACTCGCCGAGTAGGTTGATGCCACTCGCCGAGTAGGAGCCCCAGACAGCATATATTCGAGGTTTTTGGCTAGAAATGGACTAGGAACATTACCCTAAGTTGTTTTCGAACTTATAAACTTGTTTTTGGTGTGGTAATGTTCATGCTAATCCATTTTCAAAGATAATTGTCAATAGATTCATGTTTTGTATTAGTTTAAGGTTTAGACTAATTACATGAAAAAGTTTGATTTGATTATCTTGTTCTTATGAGTTGCTTAGATTAATAGAAATGTTGAGTGAAATAGTTGTTTTCAATCCATCTTAATCTAAGAGTTGAGTATAAAATGTGTTTGTGTAACTTGTCCTCAAGTTACATGAAGAGTCACATTAAAGACTCATAAAATTCATAAAAGTTGGCAATGGTTACAAAATGAAGAGTCTTGTGTCATTGAATAATTTTTATGACTCCATAACTTGTCCTCAAGTTATGGAAGTTCAAGAGTCACTTCATTAAAGGAAAATATGTAACCATAATTAAATCCATAAGTTATAAAATAAAGAAAAAGTTAGTTCTTTTATTAGTTTAAAGTCTTCCATAACTTGTCCTCAAGTTATGGAACTTGAAGAGTTTTTGGATTAAAACTACTTTAAACACATAAGTTATGGAATTAATTAGTTTTGAATAGTTTCAAAACTTGCCCTCAAGTTTTGGAATTTGAAAAAGTTTTCAAGTATGAATACTTTAATTCCAAGTTAGCCCTTAGAATTTTAAAAGTTAAAATTCAACCCTTATACTTTATAATATTATAAGTTAATAATATATATATGTATAAGAGTAAAGTCAGTCTTACCGCTAGTACGCCTCATTCACGAAGCCGGTCTATAAGGTGGGTATAAGGTTGTTGCCTATAAAATGGCAACTTAATGGGTGTCCACTCTCACCCACCGCTTGCTTGACCGGTGGAGGGTCGTTAGCCGAACGGGTTTGACAAGACTATAATTCTTCCTTCATTAAAAGTATTAATGATAATACTAAGTAACTAAACTCTTAATAATACCCAATCTTAGTTACTTAGGAAAAAGTGAATAAGGTGTTAATCCATGAAATTACACTTTGCACTTTGTTTGAGTCGGTTAGTGGAGCGTGTGTGGTTAACCGGCACACTAACTTGGACTTAACAAGGTAGGTAAAGGGTGACTTAATATTTATCCTAGTATCGATGGAGCTTGTGTGGTTAACCGGCACATCGATTGAGGGGTAATTTATTAAGGGTACCAAGTAATTTGCATGGTTACTTCACACCTTGTTTTGTGATCCTCGGCATCCCAGTCACAAAACCTGAAGGGGACACTCGAGATTGAAACATGCCTTTGAACAGTTCAATGAATCTCAAAGATCTAGGAGTTTCAAAACCAATTAAAACCTAATAATACATTTCGTTTATCTTGGTGGAAATTGGTGAATCGTCATTCACCTACCTTCAAATATTTTATAGCTTGGATTACGGCATACCTCTTCTAAGTTATAAAATAGTTTGTTGGGTCCTAGCCTTAATATTTCATATTGGGTGTCATATTAAGGACTTTAAATCAACTATCTTGAATATCTCCCAAAAGATGTCTGTAATAAACATCTATGATCTTCCCAAATCTCTTGAAACAAGGTTTCCTAATGAGGATGATGTCCCATGGATATCATACTTCTTTCTCCTCCTCCAATTATTCTCCCTAACCCACAAGTTCTTGAAAAGTTTAAGGTCACTCAAGCCCTATTGGCAAGGCAAGGTCTAGGTGTGATCACATCTTGGAGATGTAGTCACATATTGACAAGCCGGGAGAGTTGGGTGTCAAAGTCCTGAGAAAGTTGGTGGTTCAATCACTTTCTAAGTCACATAGTGAGTTCCTTTGGGACACCTATGAAACAGACTATGACAAGACCCTTAACGATCTTATCTATTTGCTAAGATCAACTTCCTAAAACTTTATGGACATTGACAATGATGACATTGGATATCCAGTAAAGCATTCTCTTCCCAATGGAAAGGGATCGGCCATAGTCAACTCGGTTGACCAAATGGTAAAGAGAAAAGCTAAGTCTGTGATAGTCTCGTGTACCATTATCAAAGGGTCCATATGTTTATATTGCCAAAGGAAGGGGCATTGGTCACGAAGCTGCCAAATTTACCTAAGGATGTTAAAGTCAATAAGTTTGACTCTGCTTCAGGTAAAGTCCACTATCTAACTCTGTTAAGTTTCTATTATGAGATTCTTGATACATGATGTGACTGGGTCACATGGTGATGTTTTAAGAATCAAAGAAAAGTGAAGAAACTTAAAGTAAGAACATGCTGAATCTGATGGCGTAGATGGATTTCTATCGCATAGTGTGAAGATCGGATTCTTGAGCTACTTCTTAGGAGTTATAATATATTGCTTAGGCATAGATAACAACAAGTTTTCATGTGCTTATGCACTGTAAGGATAAGTTTTTTCCGCAAAGTTTTAAAATAAAAGAAAATTTTTGATTTTATTTATTTTTAAAATATCCTTACAATGGCATTTGAGGAAAAATTGTTGCTTATAAGATTCCATTAACAGCAAGAGTGGAAATATGAAATTGATTCTTTCATTTGTGGTAATGTCTATATTTACCAAATAAGGAAATATTCTCATCACCCAAGTTTCAATTGGACCGGAACTTGGAATCATGCAAGTTGTATAGCATGATGAATGAGAACTTTCAAGTTTTGGAAAATTAAGACTAAATACTTGTTCACATGGATGTGTGAGTCAAGTAAAGGACTAAAGGATTGAGTACACATTCTTGTGCACTGATTAAGTCCACCACAAAAGTTTGATAAGACTATTCGTCATAGTTTACTAAAGTTCAGTAAATATGATTATACTTACAAGCTTAAGTGTAACTCTGAGACATTGGAAAAGGTTTCAATGTATGGCAGAGCGAATAAGAAGAATCAAAATGGCAGAAGGATAAAAGTTTCTCAAATCTGAAAAGATGGGAGAATACTTTAGTATCAGTTTTGTGATCATCTTAATGATTAAGAAACCATAGCACAATTAGTTCTCTAAGGAAATCTTAGTGCATTCTTATGACTAAGAAGAGGGATCTTGAATTGTTGAAATGGTTAAATCAAGAAGATGAGTCATACTTCGTTCCAATACAAGTCTTAGAGTCATACTCCAAGATTGTAATTTGAGTGACATGTCTTAAAGAAGGTTTAAAACACTTGTCAAATGTAAGAGTAAAAGTTTTCTACTCTTGTACATTTGAAATTGGTAAGTTGTGATGTTTTGGATAAAACAAAGACCAACTTAGGCCAATTATGTGAAGTGTTTGTCTTGATTAGAATCCGCACTGTCTCTTGGATGTTTGACAAGGAAGTCTTATAGGTCAAGAGGACAGTGGAAGTCTTAAAGGTCTTGAAAGTCTCAAGAACTAATCAAGAATAGAGCCAGAAGTTCTTCACTAGCACACGACTTGAGGTTTATAACCTATCGTGTTGACATATTCTGAGCCCATTCCAGTTAAAGTTGGCTTTGCATATGAGTTCTTAGAGTTCTCAATTAGTTGCACAACAACTTGGAAGCAATGGTAGGCCCTTGAGCTGCCAGGTGGCAAGAAGTTAAGATTGAGTTCAATCCATATGGTTTTGGATTTGTCATTATCTTTGTCTTATGATTATGGTTTTGACAAATTCATATGGGTAGGAACTCATACACCATTAAATCTAAGTGTCATAAGGTTTCTCTCCGATTCATGAAAATGATGGTGAGGAAACACTTTCACTAAGTAGATTTTATCTAGATAGCAATTGTGATATTTGCATTCTCAAAGTCGTTAGTGGAGCGCGTGTGGTTAACCGGCACACTAATATGGACTTGTGAGAAGTGGCAAAAAGGTCTAACCATTATGATTACGGCATACCTCTTCATAACTGTTTAGACACACAAGTGTGCTATCTAAGGGAAGGTGTATGATTTTTGATAAAGTTTTATCAAAACAATCTAGTATCAGAAATCTGAACTTTGGTAAGAAAGTCAATGAAGTATTGATTTCTAGAAGTCCAGCTGATTTCTGAGTACATGTCAAAGCTAGTGGGAGCATAAGTGTTATGCTAATAATCATCATGTTAGTGGGAGCATGATCATTATGATAAGTATTGCAAGTTAGCAATGTTAATTATAGAAAACAAAAAGTTTCAATTCGTGAGGTTGTAGGGGTTGGAAAAGTTGTTTTGCTATAATTAAGGGAGAGGAAATTATACTTCATCTCAAATCTATAAGCTTAGATCGTGAGGTTTTAATCATTTAGTCAAGGATATATATGAATTTCATGTTGGAATGGCTCAACATAAGGAAATTCTGTATATGGGTCCATTATTTGCGTTCTAAAATTCGATTATGATTACGGCATCCCTTTTCATAATCTGAATTATGAGAACTTGGCAAATTGAAATGGACATATTATAGCAAAAGACTGGTTTAGTCTTTATGTAAGACATCATGAATCGTGTCCCATATGCTTTGGATATAGGATCGATTACATGTGCTATATTCATCCGTTCTAAAATTTTCAAAATGCCTGGGGCATTAAGAAGGGAAAAGGTTTAGAACTGGATATGACTAAAAGGATTAAACAATTGTCGAGGACAATCTAAGGTTTACCAAAGATTGGTTACTCAAGGACAATTGGAAGTATAGTGATAATTCTGGAAGGACCATATTGACATAATCTGGAAGGAGGCAACTCTTGTTCAGAAGTGAAAAGTCAGAATGGAATCTGGAAAAGTTTCAAAGTTAAGATTTTTCAATCTGTGTAAGATTAAGGAAACTTAATGCAAGAAGGATGTTTCCAAAGGAGTTGATCTCCTTTTGAATGCTCTGTAATGTTTGTTGTCAAGTCTTTCTGACTTTGTGCATAATCATTATAAGAGGATCAATGCATATAAGTTTAGAATCTAATAGATTTCAGTAAATGGCATGAATTTGGAATTCTTGCATTTGCAGTAAGGAGTTGGGAGTGTGAAAAGAGAATCATTGAAGTTATGTTCAATTGATCTAGTTCACAAAGTAAAGATCATAGACAAACATAGTATGCATACTTGGTGTGTGGCATGACTAGTGTTTAGAAAACATAGTGTACATGCTTGGAGCATGGGACAACTATTGTTTTAAATTCAAGAATAAAGTTGATAGCTGAAACAGTATACAATGAATAATGTGTAATCATATGGTGATAGGTTTTGATACCATATTGGATTCAATTATTATTGTGTTTCACTTTGCATGTTTTGACTTCCCGAATAAACTGAGTTATTCTTCCGGAATGACTAAGTTATTCAAACCATCCACAGTCGGTCATATGTTGGAAGTAGATATGAATTAAGACTGTCATGAGTTGGCTTGTAGAGGTCTAAGGTGTTGGACAAAGGGCTACAACACTCATGAGTGCTCATAAGTTCTGAGTATTTGATTCAACCCGCGCTCATTGGAATCACTTCATGGATTTTATCACGAGTGATCATGAGACGATAATATCTTATATTCTTCAAACCTAGAGATATGAGTTGTTACTATGAGTTGATAGTACATTGATAGCACGAAAATGCATTTGGTAACTCGGTGCTATAAAACGTGCCTTTGTGTATGATTCAACAAGTAGTAGAACAAGCCATATGAGTCGAAGTTTATCCGTTCCTTTTACCTTCGGGATAAAAGCGATATCTATGGGCCCCTCGATGATTTGATGATGACAAATAAAAGTGCTCGGCTGGGCCACGACTAATTTGATTTGTTCAATTAGTCAGTCGTCATAAATCGGAAATCGGGAAACAACAAATGGACAGAGAGAATGATTATAATCCATGTCTCAGTCCATATGATATCTAGAATGGAGGAATATATGATCCCTTATCTAATGGACAAGTCATTGACAAAGGTCAGAGTTCATCTACTAGGTCAGAGTTCGACAGAAGCTTTTGAGAGCTACGATTGCCAGTTGGTTCCTGAAGTCATACGCAATAAGAGTTTTAGACTTATCCAAGTGGGAGACTGTTGGATTAATGTCTAAGTCCATAACTATAATTGGTAAGACTTGACCCGACCCGGCATGGTCCATTTGGGTTGCATACCATCATGCACTTGGATAGACTATAATGAGAGAAATAAGACACTTATGGTTATTAATATATTATAAGTTCTAGTATATTAATAATAAGAATAATAAGATTATTTAATTAGTATTGATCAAGAATTAATCTAGGATTAATTAAGTGATCAAAAGAAGACTAATTAAATATATGGGTTGATTGTGTAAATCATCCATACTTGTATAGTGGGCTAATGCTCCATGGATAATCAAGTTGGGCTAAAACCCATAGGATGGTCCATGGATGCTCCATGGTGTATTTGTACCCATGGATCCAAGGAAATGGAAAGCCATGACAATTAAGAGTTTACCCTAATTGTAACACTATATAAAGATGTTATTCTTGGCAAAATCGGCCACTAGTATTATTCTAGAGAGGGCTAGCCGATTTCATGAAGTGTAGAATTCTCTCAAGCTATTCTAAGTGTTTTGATGATTGTGATTCCATTTGAGGTGTCACACTTGGGGCACTAGGCACTCAAGCTTCATGAAGACTTTCTACATCAAAGAGGTATGTATTCTATCTTGCTATAGTTATTGTTTTGTATGCTAGATTAGGATAATACCTTGGAAGTTCTTATTTGCATGTATAATAGAGAAAACATAGATCCAAGGTATTTAGGGTTGCATGTACACTTAGGAGTGTTAGAATGCTCAAAACCCAACATTATGTTCAATCTAATGTCTTTAAGTTTCTGTATGATTCTGATATTATCATACAACTAGATTCAATTTGATCGACACCATACCAGCTTCATCCGTACATCTCTTTATCAGTAAACGTCTTTTTAGCGAAACCGTCATTATAGAACACCGAAGTACCCATGACTAGAGTACCTAATAGTTCCTCTCTTTTTCGAAGAAATCCCCGAAGTACCACTCGTGCAGTACGTCAAGTTCAACCCAAAGATTCATACGGTTGATCTATCGCTGAGGAATGTATACATAACGGTAATATATAATCAGTTATTCGACTACCTTTTCAGTCTTAATTATACACGACTCGTATACATGAGTTTGTGATTGTGAAACCATGTATGAATTCTAATATGAACTTCAGGATGGAGAACTGCCTAAGTCTACGAGTAATCGCATCATCATGTGAACAAACCTAGAACCTAGTACGACTCTTGTAAACCGATCGCCCTACAGTCTAAACACCTACGGAGATACAAGAACAGCCCGGACAACTTAACAAACTACACAGAAATAGAATTAGAATACTAGACTTCTCATCCTAGAGAACTCTGGTCTTATTCTTCTAGAGATCGACAGATTGCATCGTGTGTACCTCGGATATCGAGGACTCCGTCAACATTTTTCATTAGGAATCGTTATCTCTGCCTCGCATTGATGAAATGGTTGAGAAAACACAAGGAAAGAATTACTTTCAGGAATGGACCTGAGATCCGAATATCACCAGTTTGAGTGTTAGGGAAGGATGTCCAGAAGACTATCTTCCGAACTCGATGCGGACACTTCGAGTCCGTAGTGATACCCTTCGGATAGGACCAATACGCCCATAGTTTTCATGAGCTAATGAGTAGGGTACGTCTTTCTTACTTGGATCAGTTCATCATTTCTCCATGAAATGACTTACTTATCTATCCTCGTAGTGAGAAGAAAATCCATGGAAACATTACCTTCAGAAGAATTTTTGTGAAGTTCTCTAAGCACAAGTTTTGAAATTGAAGAGTCAGGTTCCTATGACACACTGTTAGTGATGTAGGAAATTTTGAGTACTCGTACAATTTGTCAAAACAGTTGAGAAGTTGTCGACACCAGAGACGCCGACAGTCATTCGCCAAATTCTAGGTCTTACAGACCTACTGTCATAGTTCATCCAGAACTCCTCGCAAATCAGAGAAACCTTTATGACTTTGACCCAGCAAGGGGTGGCCCTTGACGGGGAAGATAATCAAGAGAAAGAACCTTTGGAATTCCAAGTGAGAGACCAAATTCTTGAGGAATTCTCACTCTGGGAATGGCTTAATATGCTTCGTATCGCGTGGAAAGCTAAATCCAAGATAAATAGGACCTCCGAGATTCTTACCAGAATCGGTCCTGTATCTCGCAGCCTAGATCTACTCCGCGAACTCAGTAACGTACATTCTACTCTTCGCGTCACGATCTTGAAACCGTTACTTTCCGTTAGGACTCTTGTAAGTCCACTCGTCGAGATCCTCGCCTTCGTAATAGAACCGTAGTGACCCTCGACCGAGAGGTCAAGCGGACGAAGCAACGCAGTCGCCCGTTAGTGAAGGTTCGTTGGGATACCAACCGAGGACCCGATTTCACCGAGGAGCGCTAGAACCAATCAATTGCGAAGTTTTCCTCCTCGCGACTCGATCATTCATACCTACTTCCTTGCCTAAATTCTAATTTCGGGACGAAATTCCCTTCAACAGGCGGATGATGTGACAACCCGAAATTTCCATTCGGTCAAACCCTAAAAGTCAACCACTTCGTATCATAAGTTAAAGTCATTATTTATTATTTTCAAGAAATTTAAGGTTCGTTTGATTATTTTAATATTATTTTTAAACGAACAGGTGAAAGAAAGTGTCGTCTCGGGTTTTGAATTTTAAAAACCGCAAACACCTTGCATCTTAGAAATTCTCGACCAAACTTTTATGTTTTGGTTGAAAAATCATGCAAAAATCGTGAACTCATACCTATGTATGAGTTTACTCCCCAAAAACTAGTCATTTGTGTTTACTCCCCATTTTCCAAAAGAGTAAACTCCAAACTCTCTCAAGTATCATCCTTGATTTTGTTCTAGATCTTCAAACTAGCAAGTTTTCTAACCCTTTCAAGTTAGTATATCACTTAATCTAGTGATTGTACATCCTTTAATCCATTCATTTATGTGTTTTGACTAGTTTTTCCAAAACACCAAGAACACTAGGAACACACACTAGTGTTTTTGAACTTAAAGTTCATTTCAAGCTTCCACAATGTAAGTACTTCTATCCTAGAGTCATTTTAAGCTAGCTATACATGTTTATACCAAGGAAAAATCCCAAGAACACCAAGAACAAGGTGTTCACGGTTTCAGGAGGCTCCCAAAACCGTAAACACCAAACAAGGTGTCCATTTAGGAGTGTTTTGATGCCACACGACACTTCCTAAGGCTAAATCATGAAGTAGGAATGCTTGGAATAGCTTACAAGACTTCAAACCAAAAAATGGTCATAAAGTGTAGAGTTTATGACCGTAAACCCTTGAGTTTACTGCCGTAAAATCCATGGGTAATGGTCATGAAAACCGTAAACTCCAAGGGAGTTTACCCTTGAACCCTAAACACACTAGCCTTTCCCTACAACACTTAGATGCAACCCTTGAGACTTATAACACTTGTATAAAGTGTTTAGCATGTCCTAGAGTGTCTTAACTTTGTTTACTAGTTGTTTAAAGACTAATTGTGTATATACATATATCCTTATATGTTATTAGGATCTTTGTGCGTGTCTAGGTCTTCACTTGACACCAAGCACTTATCCGACACTTCCTTCTGATCCACTTACTACAGGGGAGTTCATACCCCCTTAATCAATGTTTTAACTATTTTTAAATGTTTTATGGGGGGGGGATACAAGTAGAATAATGCCAGTTATTATATTAATCACATGTGAATAATAAGCAGCATTTAAATGGTTGGCTACTCATTAGCCGTTTTACCAAACAGTTTACTTCAAATGTTTTTCATAAACACTTTATGTGTTTGCAACTCCTTATTACACTGTACATTTTACTCTGTAGGTTTTATTTCAAACTTATTTACAATTGTGATTCAAACAAATGTTTCCTTATACTAAACTTGTTTTATCAAACCCATGCCTTCAAACCGTTTTATAGATTGACATCAAGTTGATCTTTTCTTAGATAATAATTATGTTTCAAAAGTTTTACAAGACTTATTTTATGCTTTTATATTATAAATTGCATGCCCCTATATGTATAGTTATATAAGAAATGTTTAAAAGACTTAGGAAGGCTACCTACCTTGTTTCCTTTTCCTCGATTTGGATGTGGTCTGATAGGATATCGGGTACTCGTCTGAAGGTTGTTTAAATATTAGTTATATATCATGTGTACATATATAGTCATAAAAGGTCCTTCCAGTTCATCCAATTCCCTTGGGTAGCAAGGGTATACATCCATGTTCATACGTACCAGTTATATTACTAGTAAGCTACCATATGGGTAATTTAGGAAGATACTAGAACTATTACTAGAACGCAATACTATACAATGAGTCAGTTCATTCATGAGTCATACTTTCTAGAACATTATAGTACATTACTATACTTGCTAGATAGAGAGCACGTACATTATAGCTAGAACATTACAGTACATTACTATACTTGCTAGATAGAGAACACGTACACTACAGGTAAAACATTACAGTACATTACTATACTTGCTAGATAGAGAGCACGTACACTACAGCTAGAACATTACAGTACCTTACCATACTATTACATAGATATGGTCACATGATCACATGTACATGAGTACACTTACAGGAATTACTAGTACATTTTATATGTATAGATTCTATTATATAATCCTCGTTCTTATCTTTACCTTGTGATTCAATCACATAATCGACGAGATAGATTGGATTTAATATCCTAGTACCCAAGGATACGTTGCGGGACTGACCATTCCTAGAATCTCTGTTAGCTACAGAGGTAAAAGCACATCCACGGATGTCAATGGTTGATACCATTACAGGTATACTTTTGGGGATTGACTATTCCTATACCCAGCTGTTAGCAACAGAGGTAAATGTACATCTACGGATGTCTTCAGTTTACATTGTTATTTGCCCAGGTACCAAAAGGTAATACTATAACAGTTAGGTCTTGCTAGAAGACTACATTCCGAACAGTTAGGTCTTGGTAGAAGACTACATTCAGAGCAGTTAGGTCTTGATAGAAGGGTACATGAGAACAGTTAAGTCTTGGTAGAAGACTCCTTTTGTTACTAGTAGGAATCATAGGGATTTCTAGGGTTTTTCAAACGTTTACAGTTGTTTTACAAACATGTTCATACTTACAATTCATATACATTTTCAATACTTACAATTCGTATACATACAAATACTTATATGTCAAATACATACAAGTATTTACATACAAATTAAGACACTAAAATACTTATGATCTCACCAGCTTTAAAGTTGATACTCGCTTTCAAAATTACTTGTATCCTCAGGTCATCATAGCCAGGTACCGATGCAAGGATTAGGGAAGATGGAGCTCGTTGAAGACTCATCTTTCATTTTGAATTATGCTTTAGTGTTTATCAAAATTTGATAGAACACAATTGTGTAATAAATATATTATTAATGCAATGGATGATGTTGTTGCTTGTTTACTACTTTTCATTTTTGTGATATGACGTCCTCCGCCCCAGATCGTTTCCGCCGTTCATGGTTTTGGGGTGTGACAACCTACGTGGTAGTCCTTTGGCTCCGCAACCGGGTCGGAACCCGGTATTTTTGATGGCTGGCGAACGAATTGAGACCAGGGAGATATCGGTAGATTTTGGAAAGCAGCCATGTGGCAAGATACTGCTTCAGGAAGTTCAGTGTTAGGGAAATTTTGGGTTTCAAGGAATATTAGTGTTTTAGGTTTGCAGGTACAGACGAAGAAACTGATTAATTGGGAAGTGATAAGTCACTCACAGCGGGACTATCTGAGCATTGGCCAAGTATAAATGATCTGCAGGGATAATTAGATCTGTGACCCTGTTTTTCTGTGGGAACCTCAAGTTATCAAAAGTTGAGAATTCAGTTGGGAGACAAGTGGACTGGATTTGACGATAATGATTCAGTATGAATGGTCTGTTAGGGAGTTAGACCATCTTGAGACTGCAGATTTTAGGTTGAGTCAATGAGATGGTTGCAAGGAATTCGTTCACTTGTGGATTTTAGGGCCTTGCGAAGGTTGGACATGGTTACCATGGGAAGGCTAGGGTGTGTCTAGGATTTTGGCCATGTTACTTGAGTGGTTGGCGTGTAAAGGATGGTAATGAATGATTTCGAGGATGAAATCTAATTTAAGGGGGGAGAGTTGTAACACCCCAGTTAGTAAATAAATAAAATAGATAAACTTAATATGAATAGTAGCCCTAAAATCCATAATATTCAGTGGGGTGTTGGTTTTCGGGAGCCAAATGTTAAAATTTGGATTATTCGGGAGTTAAAGTGTAAATTCGAGAATTGTTTTGTAAAGATTCTTATCAGACAGGAGCCAAATGATAAGTCCTCTGAATCGAGAGATATGACAGATATTAATTCCAAATAAGCGGTAAAGTAGGAAAGAGTTATTGAAGCAAGTAAATTATCGCTAACGGAATGATCAGGGGTCTATACATGTATGATGATTCGAGAAATACTCCCATAGTATTTCATGGTTTGCTACGATACTAGCTCGATGTTTGTGGTATTAGGGTAAGTTTTAGGCATGCCGCATACCACAGTCACTCCCAAGCACATGTTGGCCGTGTCTCGAATGAATATAGTTGGCCAGGCTATATTGACCCTAGACACGACTACATAACTGCCCAGGTTTAACTGCAATACACAACACCCATTTACTTATTTTTTGTTCTACTTATAGATACGAATCTCGATGGTTTGGTATACTTGTATATTTTTGAAAATACTTGTAGTCTGAAGATACTTTTATTTCAGAGCACTTAGGCCCTTTAGTGTTTATAGTTTTATACCATGTAAGGTTTGGTATACTTTATTCACTATAAACAAGGGCTCTGATACCAATCTGTCACACCCCGAAAACCGAAGGCGGAAACATTTCCGGGGTTGACTCCACGTTGAGTATCAAATCCAATGTACATAGTAAGTAAAGTGAAACAAACATTACATTACATATTAAAAGTTTTACAATTTGTTTCAAAAGACACAGTTTATATAGTTGTGATACATAATTTTAGATATAAACAAAACGAACGAGCCTTGCACGCACACGATCCTGAATTAAGTAAGTCTTCGGGTACCTGTACTATCTTTGACCTGAGAACACAAGCAGTTTAAAAATCAGCATGATGCTGGTGAGTTCATAAGTAGTTTTGTTTTGTGAAAATGTTTATGTTTCCTTTCTGTTTCTGAAAATATAACACACACCAAGAAAATCCCATATTTTCTTAAAAGTTGATTGTTGTATCACAAAAGTAAAATATAGTTTGATTATCCACTTCATTGTTCTATTCCTTTTATGTACCAGTGTACTCCCAGGAAAGTCCCATACTTTCCTGAATTGTTAGTTATTGTAAAAGATGTAATGGTATTCAGTTGGTTACCCTTTTCTGGTTATGTATATGTTACCCAGGAATTCCCCATGCTTTCCTGTATGTTGGTTTTTAATGTGAAAGATGTATTCTGCTAAACCTGGTTATGTACAAGTTTCCCAAGAAGGTCCCATACCTTCCTGAATGTTAGTTACCTTATGTAAAGATGTAAAAGATGTAAAAGATGTGAAAGATGTAAACTGAATCCTGGTTATCTGAAAAATGAAGTAAGTGGTTCATTATTACTATAAGTAAATCTTTGTTATCCTAGTATCGAGTTCCATAACCATACTAAAGACTGAACCTGTGGCAATAAGTAATCCACAATCCTTATGACTTTCGTCACCCTTGAACCATTTCGGTTCGGCTATAGCTAGCAGCCAGGTGTGGGGTAGTCAGCCCCGTATAGATCTATACACTCAAGTCACGCTCTCTAAATTCCAGAGATTCTGGTTATGGGTGTAGTCCTCTACTCGCGTATCTCTGTGGATTGTTCGCCGAGGACGTGTCTCCAATCATATGGAATAACAAATTTACTAGTAATAATAGGACAATCCTCCATTCGCGTATCTCTGTGGAATGTTACCGAGGACAAGACAGTGTACGAATTATATTGTTCATGTGTTATAATGTCATGCTTTTAACTGATAAAGTGTGGAAACCATTTGTGAAATATATAAAACATAACAGTTTATAAAACCCATTTCACAAATAAATGTTTAAGTGATCTGTATATTCTACTAGTTATCAGTTGTGTAATCAATATTAAAAGCATATGAAATGTGAAACACACACACATCAAAAATAAGTTTTGAGTACAAGAAAACCCTTTTACTTTGCTTGTGTTCCCCCCTGAAAACAGTGAAAAACAGTGAAAAAGGGTAGGGGTATGAACTCACCGGACTCGAAAATGCGTCGGTTTTGGATACTAGACGTTGGTTCGGGGATTGTTTACTCGCGATGTCCCTATGTAAAATGAAATAATGTCCATATATATACAATTAGGGATACATTCACTAATTATATGGAACATTACATTCCAACGAGGTTAAACACCTCAAAACGAGCGTTTGGAGTGACCCGGGTGACATCTTCGGACTTGTAATGGCACTAGGGACTTGGGACTTGAGTTTACTCCCCAAGAGTAAAAATTTTAAAGAGTTTGCAACCACAAAACACACCCACACATGAGTTTACGGCCGTAAACTCATGTTGGTGTGATTTTAAAGGTTTAAGGGCTTAAATGGACATAAGGATTGCTAGAATGGATATCTAAAAATGCCTTGGAACACTTGGAATGAATTAACACCATTTAAAAGGGAGTTTACGGCCATACTCTTGGAGTTTACGGCCGTAAACTCACCCATGGCCAAGAATGATTAGTTTAAGCTACAAAGGACAATCGCATGTGATTCTAGTTAATTTTCCAAGCCTTGAAATGAATTTAGAACACCATTAAACCTTTTTTTGGGAGTTTACGGCCTAGAGGCATGTTCTATGGCCGTAAACTCTCTTATACTCATGAAAAGCTAGTTTTTGATGCTTAAAAACAATCACATGTGATTCTAGAATTTTATATAAGCCATATAAGTGAATTTGATGCATCCTTAAGCAAATTTAATGATTTTACGGCCAAGGGTGTGTTCCTAGGCCGTAAACTCCTATAAATGACATTTTTGATGTGTTACAAACCCTTCAACTATTTTTAGATGCATCTAGATTTTACTACAAAGTCATTGGTTGAGTTTGAAAGCATTTTGACATGTTTTAAGGCACTAAATCACCATTTAAGAGGAGTTTACGGCCCAAGAATATGTCTTGGCCGTAAACTCACTTTTATCACCCAAAAATCATGTTTAAAGTGTTCCAAGTCTAAATTAGCAAGCCTTAATGTCATATCTAAGTCCCATCTATGATTTGGAAGGGTTTAAGTTCATGAAAACCTCATTTACATGAGTTTACGGCCCAAGCTTATGCCTTGGCCGTAAACTCCTTCAAATGGCTCAAAATCTATGATTTAAATGATAAAAGTCTTGTCCATGAAGCCATTAAGCCATAACTAAAGTCCAAAATTGCTTAGGAGTGAATTTAGGGCTTAAAAACCCATGATATATGAGCTTACGGCCCATGAAGGCTCCATGGCCGTAAACTCATGAATGTGGTCTTAATCCATGCTTTGAACTCTAATTTGAAGGCTAAGAAGGTTACAATACAAGCTAAAGAAAGTACCTTAGAGATTTGAAGCCTTAATTCTAGCTTGAGGAGAGAGGTTGTGAGAGTTTAGTGAAAAATTGGCCAAAGGCTTCAAATGAAGCCTTAGAACACTTTATATAGTGTTCGGGAATTGGACACGACGGAATTCTACCCGATACCGACGTGAAGTGAGGCTTTTGGTCATACCCGACCAATTTGTCGTGACTCGATACGGTCGATTCTATAATTATTCCGATTACTAAAGTGGGATGTTAAAATGATTTCTAAATGTATTAAGACACCCATTAAGTCATTTTAGATTGATATAACTAATGACTTAATAAAATGGTGAAATCGGAAACGAATTTGAAAATGACGTTTGGTTGATCGAATTGGATTACAAGTTGAGGTACAAGAAGTGATATGAAATTTCGGGTTGTTACATTACCCCCCCCCCCCCCCCCGTTAGAGGGAATTTCGTCCTGAAATTCAAGACAAGAGATAAGAGAAAATACAAATCATGGATCTAGAAAGAGTTGTGGATACTTCTGTTTCATCGAGTCTTCTCGCTCCCAAGTGAACTCCGGTCCCCGCTTGGCATTCCAACGAACCTTCACCAACGGGATGCGACTCTGTTTTGTACGTTTAACTTCTCGATCCATAATTTCGATCGGTTCCTCCACGAAGTTGAGGTTTTCATCGATCTCAATCTCGTCTAATGGAATCACTAGGGTTTCATCAGATAGGCACTTCTTGAGGTTTGAAACATGAAAGACGGGATGGATGTTACTAAGTTCGTGAGGTAGATGAAGCTTATAGGCTATCGGACCAACTCTGGCGATGATTTCAAAAGGTCCAATGTACCTCGGATTAAGTTTCCCACGTTTACCGAAGCGTACAGTGCCTTTCCAGGGCGAGAACTTCAACAGAACACGGTCTCCAACCTGCAATTCTAGTGGTTTCCGACGATTATCAGCGTAACTCTTTTGGCGATCGCGCAAGGCCTTTTGTCGTTCACGGATTTGGATAATCTTCTCAGTGGTTTCACGGATGATTTCAGGACCAGTAAGTGCACTGTCGGGGACTTGACTCTTGGCAAACTGTGTATCTCCTACCTCGACCCAGCATAGAGGGGATCTGCACTTGCGACCGTATAGGGCTTCGAACGGGGCAGCCCTAATGCTGGTGTGGTAACTGTTGTTGTACGAGAATTCGATCAAAGGTAGATGTGCGTCCCACGACTTTCCAAAGTCAATGACACATGCCCTAAGCATGTCCTCCAGGGTTTGGATTGTTCTTTCGCTTTGACCGTCGGTCTGAGGATGGTATGCCGTGCTCATGTCTAGTTGGGTTCCAAGGGCTTCCTGGAGAGACTGCCAAAATCGGGAAGTAAACCTGCTATCTCGATCAGAGATAATGGATGTAGGTACACCGTGCAGTCGGACTACCTCATGAATATATATCCGTGCGAGTCTTTCCATCTTGTATGATTCTTTGATTGTAACGAAGTGAGCTGACTTTGTCAAACGATCAACAATCACCCAAATGGTATCATGCCCATTCGAGCACTTGGGTAGTTTGGTGATGAAATCCATGGTGATCATCTCCCATTTCCATTCAGGTATCTCAGGTTGCTGGAGCAGACCCGAGGGTTTCTGGTGTTCAACTTTTACCTTGGCGCAAGTCAGACACTTGCCCACAAATGAAGCTATCTCAGCCTTCATATCTGGCCACCAATATTGTTTCTTGAGATCTAAGTACATCTTGTCAGAGCCCGGGTGAACAGAGTATCTGGTTCTGTGTGCTTCCTCCATGACTAACTCTCTAAATCCTCCGGACATGGGAATCCAGATCCGATCCATAAAACAATGGACTCTGTCACTTCTGATCTCAAGTTTCTTTTCCATCCCTCTCCAAGCTTCAGTTGTCATGTTCTCAGGTTTCAGGGCTTCTAACTGAGCTGCTCGGATTTGCATGGGTAGGTTGGAATGGATGGTTATCGACTGGATCTCCACCTTGTTGCTAGTACTCTCTTTTCGGCTAAGGGCATCTGCTACCACATTGGCCTTGCCGGGATGGTAACGGATTTCACACTCATAATCACTGAGTAATTCTACCCATCGCCTTTGTCTCATGTTCAAGTCTTTTTGGTCGAAGATATGTTGCAGGCTCTTATGGTCGGTGAAGATCGTGCACTTGGTTCCGTAAAGGTAATGCCTCCAAATCTTCAATGCAAAAACTACGGCTCCTAGCTCCAAATCGTGTGTGGTATAATTGACCTCGTGTGCTTTCAACTGTCTAGAGGCATAAGCAATTACTTTTCCTCTCTGCATAAGCACACAGCCTAAACCTTGAGTAGACGCATCGCAGTAGACAACAAAGTCCTCTGTCTCTTCGGGTAGGGACAGGACAGGTGCGCTGCACAAAGCTTTCTTCAACGTCTGAAATGCAGTTTCTTGTTTATCACCCCAACAAAAGGGTACACCTTTCTGTGTTAGAGTGGTTAGAGGTTTGGCGATTCTGGAAAAGTTTTGGATGAACCTTCGATAATAGCCAGTGAGACCCAAGAATTGTCGGATTTCTGTGGGTGTCTTCGGTGCTGACCAATTCTCTATTGCCTTAATCTTGGAAGGATCGACATGAATACCCTCCTCACTTACCACGTGACCAAGGAAAGTCACCTTCCGTATCCAGAACTCACATTTTGAAAACTTCGCGTATAACTTCTCGGATCGCAGGGTCTCCAACACTAGCCTCAAGTGTTGTTTGTGGTCTTCTTCACTTCGGGAATAGACGAGTATGTCATCGATGAATACTATGACAAACTTATCCAAATAAGGACGACACACCCGGTTCATCAGATCCATGAACACTGCCGGTGCGTTGGTTAAACCAAAGGGCATCACTACGAACTCGTAGTGTCCATATCGAGTCCTGAAAGCTGTTTTGGGCACATCACTTTCATGAACTCGCAACTGATGGTACCCTGACCGAAGGTCTATCTTAGAGAAGTAACTGGCTCCCTGGAGTTGATCGAAAAGGTCATCTATTCGTGGAAGAGGATATCGGTTTTTGACAGTCAACTTGTTTAGCTCACGATAATCAATACACATACGAAAAGATCCATCCTTCTTCTTGACAAACAAAACTGGGGCTCCCCAGGGTGAGGAAATCGGTCTAATGAATCCTTTGCTAATCAACTCGTTAAGTTGACTGGATAACTCCTGCATCTCTGCTGGAGCTAGGCGATATGGAGACTTCGCTACAGGAGTAGCCCCAGGAATTAGGTCAATACGGAACTCGACCTGTCTCTCGGGAGGGATTCCTGGAAGCTCTTCGGGAAAACACATCAGGAAAATTACAGACCTCGGGGATGCTCGCGAGGTTTTTAACTTCTTGATTCTCGTTGATTACATGGGCCAAGAATGCAACACACTCCTTTCGCAGGAGTTTCTGAGCTTTGATGCAGGAAATGATACGAAGGTTGGAACCGAGTTTATCGCCATAGATCACTAGTGTTTGACCCGAAGGAAGGTTAAGACGGATGGATTTTTCGAAGCAAAGGATATCTGCATGATTGGGACTCAACCAATCCATGCCAATGATGACATCAAAGCTCTTTATGGATATGGGCATAAGATCGATAGGAAATGAATGGTCGTTTAAGGTAAGAGTGCAATCTATGAATACCTCACTCGCACTTTCTCTCTCTCTCCGTTTGCCATTTCGACGGTAAATATTTCGGTTAGAGGTTGGGAATTATGTTTTAGGTTATGTTTAAATGCATGACTAATAAAACTTCTTTCAGCGCCCGAATCGAAAAGAATATTAGCATACGAGTTGTCGAGAAGAAACGTACCCGAGACAACATTGGGATCGACGACTGCTTCTTCCCGTCCCATAGCAAGGACCCTTCCGGTGTTGCTAGGAGTAGTCTTCTTGGGGCAGTTCCTTTTAAAGTGCCCGGCTTCACCACAGTTATAACAGGCTTGACCAACGCCTGTTCCAGAGGATTGATTTGTTGATTGAGTCGGAGCTTTGCAATATCGAACAGTGTGTCCCTTCTTACCACAATTGGTACAGGATAGTTCTCAACAGGGACCAGGGTTGTGGTGATACTTGCATTTTTCACAAAGAGGGAGGTTACCAACATATCGGCTGGTAGGAGTTGGAGCTGTGGATCCTACAACGGAAGCAGCAGCTACGGGGGTAGTAGCAGCATGAACCGCTACTGTTTGTTGTCTTTTGGAGGAGCCTTGCGAAGATTGACCCTTCTTCTTCTTCTTCCAGAATTTCCTTTTCTCACCACTGCTTTTGGTCGACTCAGGGGTAGCAGTGGTGGCTTCCTCAACATCATCACTGTGGTGAATTATAGCTTGGGCTAGAGTCTTAGCACTATCATAAGTATCTGGGCGAGCAGCTAAGACATGACCTTTTGTCGGATTGGTTAACCCCCAAATAAACCTCTCGATCTTTTTGCTTTCAGGGGTGACTAGACCAGGGCAAAGAAGGGCAAGATCATCAAATCGGGAAGTGTAGGCAGCAATATCGGAACCTTTCATCTTCAGGTTCCAGAGCTCGTGCTCTAGCTTCTGCATTTCGCCTCGGGGGCAATATTCAGCAAGGAAGAGTTCTTTCATAGCCTCCCAGCCCATGGCATTGGCTACAGGGAGAGTTAAGGATTTGACTCGGCCATTCCACCAAGTCAATGCTTTATCAAGGAAGGTGCAAGCTGCGAACTTGACCTTATCGGACTCATCACAGGCACAGATTTCGAAGATGGATTCGATTCTCTCGAACCATCGGGATAAGGAAATGACACCACCAGTGCCATTGAGGAAAGAAGGCTTCTCATTCATGAAGTCCTTATAGGAACCCTCCTTACGGCGTTCCTGATTACCATCTTGATTTTGATTACTACCTCCTGAACCACCGGTATTTAGCTGGGACATGGAAGCTGCCACCACGGCGGTAACAGCTGTTTGAAATAACACGGGATCGATTTCAGGAGGAGGTGGCGGAGGGTTGTTGGAGCTGGTTCTCTTCCTGGGAGGCATCTTAATCTAATAAGATCAATAAAGAGAGAGGATGATAAGTCCTCTGAATCGAGAGATATGACAAATATTAATTCCAAATAAGCGGTAAAGTAGGAAAGAGTTATTGAAGCAAGTAAATTATCGCTAACGGAATGATCGGGGGTCTATACATGTATGATGATTCGAGAAATACTCCCATAGTATTTCATGGTTTGCTACGATACTAGCTCGATGTTTGTGGTATTAGGGTAAGTTTTAGGCATGCCGCATACCACAGTCACTCCCAAGCACATGTTGGCCGTGTCTCGAATGAATATAGTTGGCCAGGCTATATTGACCCTAGACACGACTACATAACTGCCCAGGTTTAACTGCAATACACAACAGCCATTTACTTATTTTTTGTTCTACTTATAGATACGAATCTCGATGGTTTGGTATACTTGTATATTTTTGAAAATACTTGTAGTCTGAAGATACTTTTATTTCAGAGCACTTAGGCCCTTTAGTGTTTATAGTTTTATACCATGTAAGGTTTGGTATACTTTATTCACTATAAACAAGGGCTCTGATACCAATCTGTCACACCCCGAAAACCGAAGGCGGAAACATTTCCGGGGTTGACTCCACGTTGAGTATCAAATCCAATGTACATAGTAAGTAAAGTGAAACAAACATTACATTACATATTAAAAGTTTTACAATTTGTTTCAAAAGACACAGTTTATATAGTTGTGATACATAATTTTAGATATAAACAAAACGAACGAGCCTTGCACGCACACGATCCTGAATTAAGTAAGTCTTCGGGTACCTGTACTATCTTTGACCTGAGAACACAAGCAGTTTAAAAATCAGCATGATGCTGGTGAGTTCATAAGTAGTTTTGTTTTGTGAAAATGTTTATGTTTCCTTTCTGTTTCTGAAAATATAACACACACCAAGAAAATCCCATATTTTCTTAAAAGTTGATTGTTGTATCACAAAAGTAAAATATAGTTTGATTATCCACTTCATTGTTCTATTCCTTTTATGTACCAGTGTACTCCCAGGAAAGTCCCATACTTTCCTGAATTGTTAGTTATTGTAAAAGATGTAATGTTATTCAGTTGGTTACCCTTTTCTGGTTATGTATATGTTACCCAGGAATTCCCCATGCTTTCCTGTATGTTGGTTTTTAATGTGAAAGATGTATTCTGCTAAACCTGGTTATGTAAAAGTTTCCCAGGAAGGTCCCATACCTTCCTGAATGTTAGTTACCTTATGTAAAGATGTAAAAGATGTAAAAGATGTGAAAGATGTAAACTGAATCCTGGTTATCTGAAAAATGAAGTAAGTGGTTCATTATTACTATAAGTAAATCTTTGTTATCCTAGTTGCGAGTTCCATAACCATACTAAAGACTGAACCTGTGGCAATAAGTAGTCCACAATCCTTATGACTTTCGTCACCCTTGAACCATTTCGGTTCGGCTGTAGCTAGCAGCCAGGTGTGGGGTAGTCAGCCCCGTATAGATCTATACACTCAAGTCATGCTCTCTAAATTCCAGAGATTCTGGTTATGGGTGTAGTCCTCCACTCGCGTATCTCTGTGGATTGTTCGCCGAGGACGTGTCTCCAATCATATGGAATAACAAATTTACTAGTAATAATAGGACAATCCTCCATTCACGTATCTCTGTGGAATGTTACCGAGGACAAGACAGTGTACGAATTATATTGTTCATGTGTTATAATGTCATGCTTTTAACTAATAAAGTGTGGAAACCATTTGTGAAATATATAAAACATAACAGTTTATAAAACCCATTTCACAAATAAATGTTTAAGTGATCTGTATATTCTACTAGTTATCAGTTGTGTAATCAATATTAAAAGCATATGAAATGTGAAACACACACACATCAAAAATAAGTTTTGAGTACAAGAAAACCCTTTTACTTTGCTTGTGTTCCCCCCTGAAAACAGTGAAAAACAGTGAAAAAGGGTAGGGGTATGAACTCACCGGACTCGAAAATGCGTCGGTTTTGGATACTAGACGTTGGTTCGGGGATTGTTTACTCGCGATGTCCCTATGTAAAATGAAATAATGTCCATATATATACAATTAGGGATACATTCACTAATTATATGGAACATTACATTCCAACGAGGTTAAACACCTCAAAACGAGCGTTTGGAGTGACCCGGGTGACATCTTCGGACTTGTAATGGCACTAGGGACTTGGGACTTGAGTTTACTCCCCAAGAGTAAACATTTTAAAGAGTTTGCAACCACAAAACACACCCACACATGAGTTTACGGCCGTAAACTCATGTTGGTGTGATTTTAAAGGTTTAAGGGCTTAAATGGACATAAGGATTGCTAGAATGGATATCTAAAAATGCCTTGGAACACTTGGAATGAATTAACACCATTTAAAAGGGAGTTTACGGCCATACTCTTGGAGTTTACGGCCGTAAACTCACCCATGGCCAAGAATGATTAGTTTAAGCTACAAAGGACAATCACATGTGATTCTAGTTAATTTTCCAAGCCTTGAAATGAATTTAGAACACCATTAAACCTATTTTTGGAAGTTTACGGCCTAGAGGCATGTTCTATGGCCGTAAACTCTCTTATACTCATGAAAAGCTAGTTTTTGATGCTTAAAAACAATCACATGTGATTCTAGAATTTTATACAAGCCATATAAGTGAATTTGATGCATCCTTAAGCAAATTTTATGAGTTTACGGCCAAGGGTGTGTTCCTAGGCCGTAAACTCCTATAAATGACATTTTTGATGTGTTACAAACCCTTCAACTATTTTTAGATGCATCTAGATTTTACTACAAAGTCATTGGTTGAGTTTGAAAGCATTTTGACATGTTTTAAGGCACTAAATCACCATTTAAGAGGAGTTTACGGCCCAAGAATATGTCTTGGCCGTAAACTCACTTTTATCACCCAAAAATCATGTTTAAAGTGTTCCAAGTCTAAATTAGCAAGCCTTAATGTCATATCTAAGTCCCATCTATGATTTGGAAGGGTTTAAGTTCATGAAAACCTCATTTACATGAGTTTACGGCCCAAGCTTATGCCTTGGCCGTAAACTCCTTCAAATGGCTCAAAATCTATGATTTAAATGATAAAAGTCTTGTCCATGAAGCCATTAAGCCATAACTAAAGTCCAAAATTGCTTAGGAGTGAATTTAGGGCTTAAAAACCCATGATATATGAGCTTACGGCCCATGAAGGCTCCATGGCCGTAAACTCATGAATGTGGTCTTAATCCATGCTTTGAACTCTAATTTGAAGGCTAAGAAGGTTACAATACAAGCTAAAGAAAGTACCTTAGAGATTTGAAGCCTTAAATTTGAGATTTGGACCTTAATTCTAGCTTGATGAGAGAGGTTGTGAGAGTTTAGTGAAAAATTGGCCAAAGGCTTCAAATGAAGCCTTAGAACACTTTATATAGTGTTCGGGAATTGGACACGACGGAATTCTACCCGATACCGACGTTAAGTGTGGCTTTTGGTCATACCCGACCAATTTGTCGTGACTCGATACGGTCGATTCTATAATTATCCCGATTACTAAAGTGGGATGTTAAAATGATTTCTAAATGTATTAAGACACCCATTAAGTCATTTTAGATTGATATAACTAATGACTAAATAAAACGGCAAAATCGGAAACAAATTTGAAAATGACGTTTGGTTGATCGAATTCGATTACAAGTTGAGGTACAAGAAGTGATATGAAATTTCGGGTTGTTATATCGTGATTGCCGCCGTCGCTCGTGATCTTCCAGTTGCCACTATCGTCGTCAAAGCCGAAAACCACCGTTAAGGTGTTGTTTCTGTCGGGGATGCCGCCGTTCGTGACTTTCCAGTCGCCGCTTCCAGCTTCCTCGTCACCACCGTTCGTGGCGTCGGCGCCGCCGCTGGTTCGTTTTGTCGGCCTTTCGTCGCACCGCCGTCACCGTTTTCCCCCTTCAAGATCGAAGTCCAAGTGTGGGTGTGTTTCTGTTGTTAGTGTGTGTTGTGTGTGGTGTCGTTTGGTCGGAATTCATGAGAACAACCACCACTACCACTGTAAGGCGGTGGCTGCCACCATATACCACCATCGGCCATCACAAGGGTTGCTATGTGTGTGTGTGCGTTTATATTAGTGTGTGTGTGTGTGTGTGTTTATTTGGGATTTTGTGTTGTGTGTTGTAATTGGTAACAGAATAATCAAAGAAAACTCATAACCACCACCGTGAGGTGGTGGCTGCCGCCTCCAGCCGCCGTGTTGGATGGTGGTGTGCATTTGCTTGTGTTAGACTACTTTTGGGATGTTTGGACATAATTGATGGGTTTTGAGCATTCTAACAATCCTATGGTGTACATGCAACCCTAGATGCTTTGGATCTATGTTTTTCTCTAATATACATGCAAACTTTCACTTTCCAAAGCATCATCCTAACTAGCATACAGTGGAGTATCTATACTACAAAATTCTAATTAGATGACATACCTTTTGTTGTAGTTGAGATCCTTGAACTTAATTTTAAGAGCTTAGCACCAATAGTGTGAATGCCTCAAATGGAATCACAACACACCTTTGGACAAAGGAGACTTTTGAGAGAGTATCTTCTTGCACCAAAATCAGCTTGCCCTCTAGTATTCCACTTAAGTGCCATTTTGGTAGCCATAAGGCTTCTTATATAATATGACACAACTAGAGTTACATCATGCAAATCCTAATGTCCATGACTTTCCATATTCCGTAGGATCCATAGGTTTTAACCTCCATGGAGTATCCATTGGTCACCACATGGGTTTAGCCCAACATAAATAACTACGGATCATAAGCCCACTTTATAAGAATGAATGATTTTCACAATCAATACCCATGTATATAATTAGTCTCTTTTGATCACAAAATTAATTCTTGATCGATACTAATTAAATAATATGATTTCGTATTAATATATTAGAACCTATAATATATTAACAAATCATAAATAGCCTCTTCTCTAAAGTCCATCCTATCAAATTGTTCTGGTGATATGCAACCCAAATGGACAATTCTACTCTCGGGTCAAGTATAAACCAATTATAGTTATGGGCTTAGACACCTAATCCAACAATAATTGGACTAGAACCATAACCACCACCGTGACGTGGTGGCCGCCACCATGAGTCGTCGTTGACCACCACTACCCGAGGTGGTAGTGGGTGGTGCCCGACTTGTTTAACCCTAGTTGACCTAATGAAACCCTAATTGATGTAAAGACTTAGCTTTTAGGCCAAATTGGGTTGTTATTGGGTTGGAAACCCTAATTAGGGTTTAGAAAACGCTAATTTTGGATATATAGGTTTTGCATGTCGGGACCCGCATTTTAGATGACCGGATTAGGATTATGTATTAAGTCGACCACACTACATGATTGAACCAATAGATTGACGGACTTAATGGATTAAGTCCTTAATGGGTTAAGTAGGAAACAATTAACCCTAATCATCATTTTATTTGAAAACCCTAATCTTACTTGGGCCTTAAGTTGGGCCTTTTTATTGAGCTTTGGTGATTCGGCTATTGATGGGCCATCCAAGAACAATGATATGGACTAAGAATATATGGATGGGCTTTAGGGTAAGGCCTGTGTGAGGGTTTGGGCCCAATTTGGAAAATTGGGCCATAGATGGGCCATAACTGGGCCTTGAGGATTATGAGAGGTTAGACCATTGGAATGCCAAATGTTTGGACTAGACTAAATGTTTGGGCCTTCGGGTAATACCATGTAGAGGTTTGGGCCCAATTTGGAAACTTAGGCCATATGTTGGTCTTTGATTCATAGTTTGACTTTTGGGCCTTTGGATTGGGGCTTGAGTTTGAATCAATCTAAGATGGGGGTGAAGTAGTCTTTTACCCCAAGCATGGACTTATGGATATGTGTTGGAACCCAATTACTGATTTAGTGTTATTTTGATGATTGACAGTTCAAGAATATGTCATCCAGCAGCTAGAGTTTTGTCTGAGGGACTTCAGCAGTGTGAGGTGAGTTACCTTCTAGTAGAAGTGGGTCTAAGGCCATAATGTCGGCCCACTAGTAGGAGATGTTTGTTAGAAGATTGTCTTTGTGATAATTGTTTGGTGTGCCACTATTTGTTATGTTTATCTAGTAGTATGATATGTTACTATGTGGTAGTGGTAGGGGTGAAATAGTCCCCGGTTACCGGTTGAAAGATACCGAAGGCAGTTACCAGTTGAAAGATACCGAAGGCAGTTACCAGTTGAAAGATACCGAAGGGGAAGCCAACTCCCATATATACTAGGCAGTATGTGATTTATGTGTTTATGCTAGGATATTATGTGGTAGTGGTAGGCTTGAAATAGTCCTCGAATACCGGTTGAAATATACCGAAAGGGAGGCCAGCTCTCGGTTACCGGTTGAAAGATGTTCAAGGGGAGGCCAGCTCCCGGTTAGCGGTTGAAAGATACCGAAGGGGAGGCCAACTCCTGTTTACCGGCTGAAAGATACCGAGGGGGAGTCCAGCTTCTAGTTATGCCAGACAGATATCGATCGAAAGATACCTAGGGATTGGCATTATGTATATATGGTATGTGTTATGATGGGGGAACTCTCTAAGCTTCGTCCTTACGATTTATAGTTTTTGTTTCACGTACTTTGTTTTCAAGGGAAAGGAGTTGGCATGATCGCAGCGCATCACACTATGCTTTCCGCTTATGAGATCTTTGGGATTACACTCTGATATTGTTTTATGTTACCATGTTTTGATTATTGACACTTTGATTTTGACATGGGATGTTATTACGGATGTTTCTATGCTAATTGGTTTTATAATAACTTAATTAAAAATGAAACTTTTGGTCTTGAGTTTTGGGATGTTACACACTAATTACATGCTTAATGGAAATTGTGACTTCGACTAAGGAAATTGTTATGAGCTTCTCTAACTATTTTTAACAACTAAGAAAAAGTCTAGGTAATCTCAAGCTTCGTGGATTACTATAGCCAAATTAAGGATTTAAAACAAGTATTGCACCATTGGATTCTAATGATATGTTCATCAAAATCCAAAGTGAGGAAACTTTAAGTCAACCATTTCTCTCTTATTGATTTTACATCAAACACTTATTTTTGTTGAATTTTCCACTTAAATCTCAGTTTAATCATAGTTTTTTTTCAAGTACTTAAAAGACCAAATCCCCCCTATTTTTAGTTTTATTGTCATTTTACAAATACTTTTGCAAAGAGATTTTTCATAGAGTTATTGAATTGAACCAATCTCCGCGGATTCGACCCCTTTACCACTATACAGTATTTTAGTGTAAAAGATTTATGGTTATTAATTTTGTTGGCCTCGACAACCACAAGAGATTAGAGATGTTCTGGTCTATCAAGACCACGATGATGGAGTACTTTGAAGACAGATACACAACCATTGTTGAGAATGCTGCTGTTGCAGCCTCTGCAGTTGTGGTAGCTACGAGTGTTGGGCCAGGACGAGTGTTTCAGTATCGGGACTTCGATAACATGAAGCCCCTGACTTTCTATGGAGTTCAAGATCCGATTATAGCCATGAGGTGGTTTTTTTATGTGGAGGGATGTTTCTTCACTTGTTCCTATCCTATTGACCAAAAGGTCAGGTACACTCTGAACCGACTGAGGTCCGGAGCGAAGTATTAGTGGAGATTGATTAAGAGAGAGTGGCTGGTACAAGAGTTTTCGGATTTGAGACAGAGATCGGAGTCGGAGATGTAGATCACCCGGATGTTTACCGAGAGGGAGATGTTTTGCCTTGAGTTTGCTTCAAAGCAGGCTCAGATGACTCGTTATCTGAGCATGCTCAAGACGGACATCAGACAGTTCGTCTCCACTCAGCGATGTGACACTTTGATGGAGTTACAAGAGGCCACTAGGCAGCGTGAGCTGAAGATTGAGCTTCAATTGAGGGAGTGGAGGCAGGCCCCGGTGTTATCACAACCTATGCCGGAAAGGTTTAGGGTCGCTGACTCCAAGAAGGGGAGTTAGTGGGGTCGCACTTGTGGGAAGTGCGGCAAGGCGCATGATGTGGTTTGTCGATCTTCTTCAGGGTGCCACAAGTGTAGTAAACATACCCACAATGCTAGGGATTGTAGGAAGTAGACTCTGGCTTCTGGGGTCATATTTTGTTACCATTGTGAGCAAGTGGGCCATATGAAGTCCTAGTGTCCCCTACTAGCTGCCAGGCCGGAGCAGGATCCAGTGCCAGCTACCTTGAGGATCATGGACGAGAGCCAGGGTAGGGCAGAGCCCCTGAGGGCTCGAGGACGCACCTTCCAACTTACTGTCGAGGAGGCTAAATTAGCACCAGATGTGGTGACTGGTATGTTTCTATCCCTTATTATATTGATTATATTTGTTTTATTCTGATATGGTTGTACCTCTGTTAAGTATGTTTCTAGTGAACTCCTTGTTGGGTTTTGAGCACTATAACACTCCTATGGTGCACATGCAATCCTATATGATTTGGATATATATTTTCTCTAATTATACATGCATTCTCAATTTTCCAAAGCATACATCCTAACTAGCATACAATTGAAGCTGTACAACATAAAAAACTAGTTTAGATGAATACCTCTTGACGTAGGGTGTAGTTCTTGGCCTTTGAAAGCTTGAGCACCTCAAGTGTGATCCCTCTAATGTTTCACAAAAACCAAATGCAAGAGGAGGCTTGAGAGAATAAGTTACTTAGCTGAAAATCGATTATGACTCTCTTAGAATGAATGTTGCAACCGATTTTGGCTATGAGGAGTTCCTTTTATAGTGTTGCAAATGCTAGGGTTACATCCATGCAAACTCTAATGCACCATGACCTTTCATATTACTTAGGCTTCATGGGTTAAACCTCCATGGACTATCTCATTGGTTTAGCCCATCCTAAATAACCATGGATCATTAGCCCACACTATAAGAATCATTTATTTATACAATCAACCCCCATATATTTAATTAGTCTCTTTTGATTACAAAATTAATTCCAAATTAATTCTTGATCAATACTAACTAAATAATATGATTTTTCAATTAATATATTATACTTATAATATATAAATAAATCATAAATAACCTTATTCTCAAAAGTTCATCCTATCAAATTGCACTGGTGAAGGCAACCCAAAAGGACCATGTTACTTTCAGGTCAAGTACATCCCAATTATAGTTATGGGCTTAGACATTAAATCCAACAGTCTCCCACTTGGATAAGTCTGATAACTATAACTGCCAATGCAACTCCAAGACCCGATTAGTAATCATAGCTCTCAAAAGCCGCTGTCGAACTCTAACCCACTCAGTGACCTGTCATTTAGATAAGGGATCATATATTCCTTTGTTCTCAGGATATCTGTGCGGACAAATACATGGAACATAGTCATGCTTATTGTCCTGCAATTTTTTTCCCGATTTCCGATTCGTCTGACATAGTACATAACTGAACACATCAATTTAGTTTTGATCAGGCCCGACACAAAGTCAAAACAGAATCATCGAGGGGCCCAAGATATTACTTTTAATCCTCTTAGGATAAAAGGAATAGATAAAATTCGACATTATATGCTTGTACTAACTACTCATCAAATCATGCACAACGACACATTTTATAACATCAAGTTACTGATGCGTTTTCATGCCATCAATGCACAACCAACTCATAGTCAACAACTCATATATCTTGGTTTGAATATTATATGATATTATCGTATCACAATTACTCGTGATAAATTCCATGAAATAATTCAGGTGAGTGTGGGTTAATCTAATACTCAAATCTTATTTCAGAAGTACTCACGAATGGCGTAGCAAACTTTTGTTATGTCTAATGCTTTAGACAATCTACAAGCCAACTCATGACAGTCTACCCTCATTAACTACTTCCAAATTATGTTCGACTATGGATGGTTTGAATAATCTTATTATTTGGGAAGTCAAAACATGGAAAGTGAAACACAAGAATAATACTAATCCTATATGGCCCAAATACTTTTGAGTATAAATAAAACACCTTTTATTTAATCACCATATTGATTACTGTGACAACCCGAAATTTCCATTTGTACGAACAATATCTATTCAATAGAAGTCAGTCCAATTTCAGTGATTTTCAGACTTTTCCGAACAAGTTAGTGTACATTAGGGTTTACACTTTAGGAGATATCAGGAGAGTGGATGCTCCTGGGTTTGTGAAATTTGAACATTTCAAGTTTCATAAAGTTACAGTCCAAGTTCAAGAATAAAAATATTTTCTGCCAAAATATTTCAGGACTATAAATAGTTTTCTGAATTTATTTAATTCATTATTCATAATTCCAGCTAGAGAAAAGCCATTTTCTCTCTGACAGATCTTCGGGTTTTTATCCCAGATTGTGAGTAACTCTTTCTAGTAGTGTTAGAATGCATATTAGATGCTTATAACATGATTTAGTGGGCTAAATCATGAGATCTAGGAGTTTACTCCCCAAGGTGTTCTTGGGCGGTAAACTCCCGAAACAAAGCCAAAACTGACATTGGTGCTAGGATAAGGCCTTAGAACATTAGGTAAGCATATTAGGGACATGAAATCACACACAAAACCACCCAAGATTGGGAGTTTACGGCCCATAACTCTCTTAGGCCGTAAACTCCATATCATAGCCCTAAATGGTGATTTAAGGACTTAAGGACTTTAAGGCTTGCATCTAGGTTGTTCTCCCAAGTAGCTTAAGGTCTTAAACACATCAAATGACTCAAATGAAAGTGAGTTTACGGCCCAGAACTCTCCTAGGCCGTAAACTCCATGTAAATGGTCACAAAGGGTGTTTTCATGACACCTAAGGCCCTAGTCCTTTACAAGGAATTGTACCCACTAAATGGAAGGACCAAACCACACCAAAATCACTTAAACAAGTGAGTTTATGGCCAAGACATGGTTCTTGGGCCGTAAACTCCTAAAAAGGGCACTAAGTGGTGCCTAATGCCATCATATGCTAGGATTAAAAGTCTAGAACACATCCCACTAGTACAAGAGGCTTGAAAGCAACCAAGGAATCACCCCAAGGGAGTTTATGGCCGTAAACTCCAAGGGGAAATGTCCTTGACGCTGTAAACTCCTATTTGGAGTACTTCTAGGCCTTAAACCCTTCCAAGAACATAGCCACTAGGTTAGAATAATTCTAGAAAGCATATTGGACTTCAAAACACACCAAACACACATGTTTGGGAGTTTACGGCCGTAAACTCAAGAGTTTACAACCGTAAACTCCATGTGTGATGGATTATGGAGAGTAAACTCTCTTGTAGGGTCCTTTGGAAACCCTAAACTCAAGTACCCTGTCCCACAATAGCTTAGATGAAGTCCTTACGGCTTAAAACACTTACATATAGTGTTATCTATGTCTAGGATGTCTTAAACATTATCAATTAGTCTTTTGTGTCTAATTGAGTGCATATATGTGTGATTATATGTTCATTAGGATCGTAGTGTGTGCACAAGTCCTCGCTTGACACCTAGCAATCTGATACCGTTCAGTTCATTCCAATCACCAACTGCAGGTGAGTTCATACCCCGTAATCAATGTTTTAAAGGATTTTAAATGCTTTAATGGGGGGGAATACAAGTAGAAACAAACATGTTATTAAATCAGTTTCATGTATTTTATAACTGTGTTTTCACTCAGTAGATTTCACATATTTCAAAAGGAGTCACGTGAAATGGTTTTCTATCTTAAAATACTTGGACAACAGAAGTATTAGTTTTGAATTGTATAATGACTTCAAGTCACTTTAAATTATTGTTCAAAGCTCTTAGATATCTTGCATAAACCTACTTGATCAATCACATACTTTCCATTTAACTATCATAGGGATAGTTAGAAGATATCAAACAAGAGTCAGTTCATTCATGAGTCTATACTAATGCCATACATGATACATGAGTACACGTACTTAGGATTATATGATACATGAATTTGTTTACATATACTTACCTGTTACATGAACACACTTACATGAATTCTATACAGGGACACTTCTTCATAGGTACATTATTATGTACTTACTTACCTTGGATACTTGAACTTAGATCTAAGAGGATGATTTATTAGTATTTACTGTATAAATTGTCTTTCCTATCCCCGTTCAATGGGATGTTTCGGCGGGACTTACCATTTCGAATCTCACTGATTAGCACCAGTGATCGATGACGTCTATGGATGTCTAAGGTAGTCACTTGATTTGTGGTCAGTGATAGGACTAACTATCCCTCCGCCCGCTGTTGCAACAGTGGACGAGATGTGAATCTTCAGAGGATCATTAGGTTGACGATCTACGTCAAGAGATCGATGCAGGGACTAACCCTCCTTCCATCCTGCTGCTGCTACAGAGGATGAGGGGACACTCTGCGGATGTTCCTTAGGGTCTATCTTTCGCTTCATGCGATGTAGTGTTGGTCCTAGTACCCAGTGACAACACTTACAATATTATATTTTTCCTGTTTACTTTATTCTGTGACACATTCACATAAACGATGAGTTAGACTAAGCACTTTTAGTACTAGTCTACACAAAGGAAAAACTATCATTTTACAAACAGAACATTCGAGTCTTGGTAGAAGACTGCACTTCATACTTACAAAACATTCAGGTCTTGGTAGAAGACTACACTTCATTCATACAAAACATTCGAGTCTTGGTAGAAGACTATACTTCATTCATACAAAACATTCGAGTCTTGGTAGAATACTACACTTCATTTATACAAAACATTCGAGTCTTGGTAGAAGACTACAATTCATACTTATAGAAAATAAGGGTTTTTCTAGGGATTTCATACTTACCTCAACATTTTCACTTAAATGTTTTCATGGCATTCATAGCAGGTTGTCACAAAAAAAGCAATGACACTTATATACTTATGAACTCACCAGCTTTAAAGCTAATACTCGCTTTCAAAATAACTTGTATTCTCAGGTCGCCAGTAGACAGGTACGGAGGCCAGGTTTTGAGAAGACGGAGCAGTCAAGTCTCGTCTTTTATTTTGATTGTATATTTTTGGTGTCTTACTACATATAAAGAACACACATGTATAAAACTTTACTTATAATGCAATGGATGATGTTGTTTCTTGTTTATTATATTACACTGTTGTGATACTGTACATGACGTCCTCCACCCCAGAACGTTTCCGCCGTTCGTGGTTTTGGGGTGTGACAATTACACATTATTCTTTGTATATTGTTTCGATTTATCAACTAACACTTAAATTAAAACAATAGTTATCCCATGCTCCAAGCATGCACACTATGCTTACCTACAGTCCTTACTTTGTGAAATAGATCAACTACAAACATTTCCAACAATACTCATTTCTCAATTCCAAATCCTTATCGTAAGTGTAAGAATACCAAGTTCTTGCCACTTACTGTAATTTGTTAGATTCTAAACTTATATGCAGTGATCCTTTTGTAACGATTATGTACACAAGTCACACAGACTTTGTCAGTTACAAAACTGTCTATTGGAGATTGTTACAAGACAATTCCATAGATCCGAATCACAACACATTCCTTTGAACATCCTTCTTGCATAAAAGTTTCTAACTTTCTCATAGATTCTTGATATCCAACACTCATTATGGAAACATTTCCATATTTGTCATATGACAAATCATTGTTAATAGAATCCTGTCTATTCATAATAATGTCAATATGGTCCATCCATTACTATACTTCCAACTATCCATAAGCAACCAATCTTTGGCGAACCTTGGATTGTTCTTAGTTGTCGTTTAATAACTTTAGTCATATCCAGTTCTAGGCCTTTTTCCCTCTTAACGCCCTAGGCATTTGGAAAATTAGAACACATCAATATTATAGTATATGCAATCGATCCTATGCCTGAAGCATATGGGATACAATTCATAATGTCTTACATAAAGACATGATACTTGACCAGTCTTTTGCTATAATATTTCCATATATAGAATTTCCAATGTTTAAGCATTTCAACATGACATGGCATTCATATAAATCCTTGACTAAATTTGATTAAAATCTCAATCTAAACTTTTAGAATTGAAATGAAGTATAAGTTCCTCTCCCTTAATTATAGCAAAACAACTTTTCAACGTTGCAACTTTGCGAATTAAAAACTTTGTTTTCTATAATTAACATGGCTAACTTGCAACACTTACCATAATAATTATGCTCCCATTAGCATAACAATTATTTTTCTACTTGCATAACATTTATGCTCCCACTAGCTGTGACATAAATCCAGAAATCAGTTGGACTTCTAAAAATCAATACTTTATTGACTTTCTTACCAAAGTTCAGATTTCTGAAACGGGATGCTTCGATAAGCCTTTATCTAAGCTCACACACCTTTTATTAGAAAGCTCATATGTGTGTGTAAACAATTTTAGAACTTACAACAATAAGTCTGAAATGTTTAGATATTTTTCCATTTCTCACAATTCAAACTATGAATAGGGATGTCGTACTCATAATCGAATTTGAGAATGCAAATATCACAATTGATAACTCTTTAAAATCTACATAGTGAAAGCGTTTCCTCACAATCATTTTCATGAATTGAAGAGAAACCTTATGACACTTCGATTTTTTTATGGTGTATGTGTTCCTATCCATGTGAATTTGTCATAACCATAATCTTAAGACAAGGTTAGTGATAAATCCAAACTCATATGGACTGAACCTATCTACTCTTAATTCCTTGCCACTCAGTAACACAAGGGCCTACCATGTCTTCCAAGTTATTGAGCAGCTCACCCTTACTGTTTAATGAACTTTTACTTATCAAGGTCCTTAGCCTTATGCAAATAGTTGAGAACTCATAGAACTCATGTGCATAGTAAACCTTAGCTGGAATGAGCACATAAACAAAAATATGTCAACACATTATGTTACAAACCTAAAGTCGTGTTCTAGCGATTAACAATAGGTTGACTCTAGATTAGTTCTTAAAACTTTTCAAGATCTTTAAGACCCCTACTAACCCTTTAACATATAAGTTTCTCTCTGTCAAGAAACATTACTTGACAAACAAATATTCAAGAGTTAGTGCCATTTCTTATCAAGACAAACAATTTTGACAATCAGTCTTAGTTGATCTTTGATTTATCCAAAACATTACAACTTACCGATTTCAAATGTACAACAGTAGAAAACATTTTACTGTACATTTGTTGGTATGCCACTCAATATACAATCTTGGAGTATGACTCTAAGATTTGATTTTGGAACGAAGTATGATTCATCTTAATTTATTTCACCATTTCACCAATTCCCGATTCCTCTTCTTAGCCAAACAAATGCACTAAGGCATCCTTAGAGGATCAAATTGTGATATGGTTTTCATAATCATTAAGATGATCATAAAACACGATACTCAAGTACTCTCCCATCTTTACAGATTGTAGAAACTTTTATCTTTCTGTAGACTTTGATTCTTCTTATTTGTTCTGCTATACATTGTGACTTTTCAATGAATCAGAATTATACTTAATCTTGTAAGCATAACCATATTTACTAACTTTAGTAAACCATAACGAATAGTCTTATCGTTCTTTGTGGTGAACCTGACCAACACACAACTAAGTGTACACGGTCCCATAGTCCTTCACTTAACTCACCTCTGTATGTGAACAAGGAATTAGTCCTAGTTTCCCAAAGATGAAGGTTCTAATTCATCATACAATACAAGTTGCATGATCCCAAGTTTCTGTCCAATTGAAACTTGGGTGATGAGAATGTTTCCTATTTGGTAAATTTAGACACTACCACAAATGAAAGAATCAAATCCATATTGCTAAAAAATACAAACATCAATTTTCACATATGCCATTTCAAGGAAATATAAAATAAGATAAAATAAATCTTTTTCTTTATTTATATAATTGCGGAAAAACTTTTCCTTGCAATGCAATTACAAATGAAAACTATGTTATTACAAATTTTTAAGCAATCTATCATAACTCATAAGGAGCAGCTCAAAAACCTGATCATCGAACCATGCGATCGAAATCCATCTCTACACGATCAGACTCAGCATGCTCTTTCTTTAAGCTTTCTTTCTTTTATTCGGTCCTACAAAACATCAAAATAGAAACTTATCACATCATGTATTAAGAATCTCCACATAGGAACTTAATAGAGTTAGATAGTGGACTTACGTGAAGTAGAGTCATACATTTTGACTTTACCATCTCTTAGATCTCTCAGGTAGTCAGGGCAGCTTCGCAACCAATGCCCATTCTCTTGGCAATAGAAGCAAATAGAATCTTTTAGAATGGTACACGGGAAAATCTCAAACTTACCATTTCCATTTCCATTGGAAAGAGAAGTCTTTTCTGTACATCCAATGTTTCCATTGTCAATGTCCATGGAAGTTTGGGAAGTGGATCTTCCATTCAATTTTGCATAACCAGTGCGCCAAATCATCATTGATTCAACAACAATTAGAAAATAGGTAAGATCGATTAGGGACATGTCGCAGTCTATCATATATTAATCTGTAATGAACTCTCCATATGACTTAGGAAATGATTAAAGAACCAAGTCAAGAACCAACTTCCTTGACACAACGACTCCTAACATTCCCATCATGTCAATGTGTGACTTCATCTCCAAGACATGTGCACACATCCATCTTGGTGTTTGCTACCCAATAGGGCTTGAGTGACCTTGAACTTTTCAAGTCTTTGAACTTGTGGGTTAGGGAGAATTATTGGAGAAGGTGGAGGAAGTGAATTATGATATTGTGGAATATCATCTTCATGTGGAAAGCTTTTTCCATTGGATTCGGAAAGACCGTAGTTGTCTGAACTAGACATCTACAATGGGTGAAATTCAAGTTAGTTGATTTAAGTCCTTCGTATAACACCCAAAACGAAATATTAAGGCTAGGACCCAACACAATATTTCACAATTGTGAAAAGGGATGTCGTAATCCAATTGTAAAATAGTTGAAGGAAGGTAAAAGATGATTTACCAATTTCCACCATGAAAAACGAAAAATGAATTTTAGGTTTTAAATGAATTGAAATTCCTAGATCTTTTACGATTCATTGAACTTTTCAATGGCACGTTTAAATCTCGATTGTTCCCTTCAAGTTTTTAACTGGGTTGCCGAGGATCACAAACAAGGTGTGATTAACCATGAAAATGTGTTTGGTACTCTTAATGTTGCAAATCACCTAATCAATGTGTCGGTTAACCACACATGCTCCATTGATCTATGATTAACATCAATCTACCCTTTGCCACACTTTCCAGTCCTAGATTAGCGTGCCGGTTAACCACACACGCTCCACTAATGACTTAGCAAGGTGAAAAGTGCAATTTCATGGAATAGCACCATTTTCACATTTTTCCTTAAGTAACTAAGATTGAGAATTTAATAACAGTTTAGTTACTTTATAATTATCATTATACTTTTAATGAGAATTAATGTCCTATCCTACCCATTTGGCTAACGACCCTCCACCAGTCAAGGAAGCAATGGGTGAGAGTAGACACCCATTAAACCACCATTTTATAGGCAGTAACCTTATACCCCCCTTATAGACCGACTTCGTGAATGAAGCTTACTAACAGTAAGACTGACTTGTCTTATATATATATATATATATATATATATATATATATATATATATATATATATATATATATATATATATATATATATGCACACACACACACATTAAACTTATAATATTAAATGTTTCAGTTGTGAGACTTTACAAATTCAAAACCTTGAGGACAATTTTTGAAACTTTTCAAAACTCTTAGTTTCCATAACTTATGTGTTAATGTTGGTTTTATGAAAAGACTCTTGATTTTCCATAACTTGAGGACAAGTTATGGAGTTTATTAAAACATTTATGATAAGACTATTCATGTTCCATAAGTTGAGGACAAGTTATGGAACTCATTAAAGAACATTTAGATCAATTCTAACAAGGAAAATTATCATATGGTTTTGTTAATAATAATCTAAACTAGCTTATAAGGCAAAGTAATTTCAAATCAAATGATACAAGTAATTAGCTTAACATATAAACTAACAACTACCATAAGAATTTTTACAACTATCTTTTGATGACTCTTGGAATTCATTTCTATAACTTATGAGTTTAATGTTATTTTAATGTATGAGAGTTTTCATTTTCCATAACTTGAGGACAAGTTATGGAAGTCATTAAAATCATTAAGATCAACATTTTAACTAACAAAAAATTATCAAACAATTTATGTATGACCTAGTTAAACTCACAAGTCAAGATAGTTCACATCAGTAATTTTACATGAAATTAACCTACCTTATAAACTAATACAAATCTTGAAATTTTGACAATATCTTTTAATTGGATGAGCATGATCAGTACCATATAAAAAACTGATTTTATGATTCAAAAGAGTTTGTGGTAATGATCCTAATCCAATTTTGGCCAAAAACCCCGAAAACTATTGTCTAATTAACCAACTCGTCGAGCCCAACAATGGTGTTAGGGTGCAAAGTCACTCTTGGATGTTGTGTTTTAGGCTTACTCTCTTGTATGTGTAAATGGGTTGAGTATTTCCTATAAATAGGAAGTGAGTGACTCCCATTATGTAAGGAACCATTTGGAGTGTTAGATTAGAGAGAGAAATTTTGTACAAACCCATTTGTATATTCTTTCTAGATCTAATATGAGCTTAAAAAGAATTATTTACTCCTTGTGTTCTTGATTTGTATGATGAATCACTAGATCTTTCTAATTCCGCACATGCCATCATAATCAACACCACTACAATTGGTATCAGAGCGGGTGTTCTTGAATCTCATCAAGAATTGATCCTTGACAGCTATTTTGATTTGGTGATTCATTTTGTTCATTGATCTTCGTGTTTAGAGAGTGTTTTTGTGTTCTAAAAGTCGAATTTTTCTTTGATTTGATCCATAATTCGACTTTCTCTCTCTAGAATACTTGTTTGTATCACTTTATCTCTCTAGAAAACCTATTCATAATCACTTTCTCTCTCTAGAAAATTTCAAGTTCTTGTAATCATGGAGAAATGGATGATACGTAGGAATGATTTTCAAAGTGAATGCTCATTTGAATATCTTCTTTATAGCTTAACTGTTGGATTGATGAGTGAATGTGATATTGTTGTAAATGCATAAAAGAATGAACTTGGAGAATTAATTAGTTGTACAATTTTTCGAACCAAACATTTGTTTAATCGTTTGATTACAACATATCAAAAGAGACGAAGAAATAGAAGAGATGGAGAAGTCATAAAAGGAATTTCTCGTGCCGAATGCAAATATGGAAGCAATAAACTTGAATATTATGCAGATTGTCGTGAAGCTCGGGATGGTGTTCTTGATGATGATGATGTTCAAGAAAAAGGAGTTCAATGTGATGTTCTTGATGTTCAAGAAAAAGGAGTTCAAGTTGATTCTCAAGATGAAAAAGTTTTTTGCTCGATTGGAGTTCAAACCGATGATACTTTGTGTTCTTGTGATTCGTTTGAAGGAATGATTCCTTATCAGAAGCCGGTGGTTCAAGAAATTCACAAATATCAAACTCCAAAAGATTTGATTCAAACTCAAAATGTTCATGTTGTTGAAAGTGGGTTTGTTCATGAAGTCAAGTCTTCAAGATGCAAAAAGATGAGAAAGAAGAAGATGAATCGGAAGAATAAGCGGGTTTACTCACGAAAATCGTCAAATGTTGTGAAGCCAAAATCCGTGAAGCAAATTTGGGTTCCAAAGCAACAATCTCCAAGTGTTGCATTGAATTTGAAGTCAAAACCCAAAAGTGTTGGTGGTTCTTTTCAAGATGTTCTTGGATCGTTGAAGAACACGAAGAACGAGTTGTACATCTCGCATGGTGGGTGGTACAATGTTCGATTTGGAGATTTTCTCATTCCGACCAAAGAACCAAGATCTTCCAAATTTGATTCGTTCATTGAAAATGTGTAACATCCAAAATTTCAAAACAATTAAAACTTTTCAAAATCACCCATTTTATTAACATTGTTGCAAAAAGGTTTTCAATACATTATTAAACAGAGTAATTTCCCAGGTTCAATTCATAAAACACCAACGCGAGGAACGGTACGATCACGCCTTTGCCTTGCCACAGACTCTTGAGAACCTGAAACATAAAACCACAACTGTAAGTCCGAAAGCTTAGTGAGATACCCCCAGAATACCAACCACATATACGCCTTTCCAGGCCCTGACCTTCCGGTCCATGTGTCTCAGGGGACTTCCGTCCCTGCTGGGTAAACCTTCCGGTCCTACCCACGCCGACCTTCCGGTCCATCACACAACATAATCGCCTTCCGGCCCATAACATATCGCCTTCCGACCCATAACATATTGCCTTCCGGCCCATAAGCATAAAATGCATATATATCATAACAAACAATCATATAACAGTGCACAAACAACAATCGATCACAGATCACATATTATAGCATTACTCTAACAAGATACCGGTCTAGCCGGTTACTATTATAACATTACTCTATGAATCAGTCAACATACTAAATGCATACATACGCCTTTCCAGTCCATGACCTTCCGGTCCACATAGTAATGCCTTCCGGCCCATAACATATATTGCCTTCCGGCCCATAACATATAACAACTGACAACTACCCGGATTTCCATCCGATAAAAGGGTTGGCATTGGTGCCATAAACCCTAGCGATATAGTGAGGATAACTCACCTCGAAACTGCCGACTGAACAGATAGCTCAAGCTGCTCCGATCACTGATACGATCTCCACCTCTGGATAGTCACCAATGCACTGAACTCAAACAATAACAACAATTACCAAAATACCCCTGGAACCACTGGTAAATCCTTGGTCAAAGACAAGGTCAAAGTCAACCCCTGACTGACCCTACTCGCCGAGTCAACCCTAAGACTCGCCGAGTCCCCAGGCTCAGAACTTCACTCAACCCGCGACCTAACTCGCCGAGTCACCCCAAGACTCGCCGAGTTCAACGACTCTGAGTCCACTCGCCCTTAACTCACCGATTCCTTAAGACACCCTTTCTACACGTCGAGTATCCCCTTTTTACTCGACGACTTCCTCCTGGAAGAATCGCGGGGCCACCCCGACTTAACTCGCCGAGTCTGAAGAACAACTCGACGAGTCCCAGTTATCCTTCAAACTACTCGCCGAGTCTGTTCATCAGACTCGTCGAGTCCATGCCATGCAGTCGATCAAACTGCCTCCTGAGATAAGTATTGCCCCGAAATACACAAGCATGGGACCTTCTGGACCTCTAAGGTCCTAATACAGGGTTATAGTCGTTTGGGTAACAAGGGTAACACTTAATCTAATCACAAAGGAGTTCCATAAACCCTAATTCCATACACATCAACATAGCAGAGGATAATTCGAGTTCTTACCTGAATAATGTGCCCTCTGTGTCCCCAAATCCTCAGAACGTGACTCCCTTGTTGTTCCTTTAGCCAAGCCCTTCTCTTCCTTGCACCACAACCCTTCCAAGATCAACAATGGCCCTTAAACTTTGCTCCAGATGCACCCAATCGATTTAGGGTTCTTCTCAGAAGGCCAAAATGAACAATGACGGCCAATAAGTGCCTGTTATACGTCCCAAACCTGAACGGTTAGGGTTTCCGCTGAACAGCGTCGACTCGCCGAGTCCATATCTGGACTCGTCGAGTCCAGTCGCGATCCCGCGACCAAGTCTGCGATCCTACTCGGCGAGTCTAGGCTCCAACTCGCCGAGTCCCCTCTTAAAACACCCCCAAATCATAATTATATCAATATTTGAAATTCCGGGCTGTTACAACTCTCCCCCACTAGAACTAGACTTCGCCCTCGAAGTCTCACTCTGAAAATAGCTCCGGATGCTGCCCCCACATATCACGTTCCAGATCACAGTTCATTTCCGATCCTCTCTGGTGCTGCCACTGAACTAACACTAGAGGTATCTCCTTATACCTCATAGCCTCGATCTTCCGATTTCTGATGACCACGGGTCTCTCAGCATAATTTAGGCCCGCATCCACCTGAATGTCTTCTAATGGGACCACTGCCGACTCATCGGTTAAACACTTCCTCAATTGCGACTCAAGAAATATCATGGATTTGTCTCAAATCCGTGGGCAACTCCAACCGGTAGACCCTCAGGCCTACCCCCGCAATCACATGAAAAGGCCCAACATACCGGGGCCCCAACTTGCCCCTCTTCTTGAATCGAATCACTCCTCTCCAAGGAGAGGCCTTCAGGAGTACGAAGTCACCGACCTGAAACTCAAGCTCGGATAGGCGTCTGTCTGCATAACTTTCCTGTCGGCTCTGGGCGGTCAATAACCTCCGTCTCATCTACTGAATCTGCTCTGTCGACTGAAGCCCGATCTCTGTACTGTCCATCGCTCTCTGTAACCGAAAATTACCCAAGATGCAACTCTGCTCTAAATCCCAACAATCACTCGACCAATAAGGGTTAGGAAACCATGAACCACCGGATCCCCGATCCAAAGCTCACTTTGTCCATCCCGGACCAACTGAGAGATCCATTCTCACTCTCAGAGTAACTCTCACAAGTTCTCCTCTTGCCATCACATACACATGTTGAACTAGCCCCAACACCCGCAGGTTGGAAGACCCGATACACTGATGATATCCTCGAACATCTCCCAAGATGAACCACTACATCCACCCTACACTCTGATCAGAATCACACTGAGAATTTAAGATTCTCTCTCCCCCTGCATCCCTTCTGAGCCTCAACAGACATCCCAAACCGGATGGGCTCCTACTTCGCTGTCGCGAACACGATGCTCAAAGGCATACCCGAAATACTCTAACCATAACTCTGCTCTGCAGCTTTCCTTCTCGTGGACTTGCACTCCCCTTCGGAGTTACACACCTTTCTCTTTTCCTTCCAAGGGACCCTCTTGGCCATACTGCCACTCCAACCGGTGCCACGGTGCTTGCCCCAAGCGACACCACCCTTTTTGCGTAACCGCTATTCACATACTCTGGTTCTCATTGCAGGGGCTCTCAGTCCCATGCACTCTCTCCACTCATCAAAATCACTGCCTCAGCTAAACAAGATCACTAACCCGGGGCCAGACCTTCCAATGCAATCACACTGCAACATATACGATCCGCAATCTCAAACTGATCCAACAATACCAACAGAGTCTCCAGCATGACTGGACCGACTCTCATAACACATACTAGCCACTCGAGGCGATATCCTTGTGGGTCCGTACACCCAAACTCTGCGAACCCTCAGGTTCTAACTCTGGGAACCTTCCGGTTCCAGCTCTAGAAACATGCGCAATATAATCTCGTGGGATTAATGCAGTACAACCCATCACGTACCTCAAACGTACCAATACTCCGATCGCATAATCCCGATTACTTACTCAAGCTTGATCCCAGCCTCCTCTCAGGCCTCCACAATCAAATACCCTAGGTCTGTATCCCACCCCGCATACCCGACACTCGCTCTTGTCGGCCTATACTCTGAGCTGACAACGCTGCTGAATCCTAACAGCTAAGCACCCTCACATACTCATCGATCTCCCGGAGAATTCTCCAATTCTCCCCCACTAAAGCACTGACTAACTGCCACCGATCGTCATTAACGACCTTTCAGAACAATCCTGCACAAGAGAACATTTAGCCACTGACTGCTTCCCACGAGCATAAGCAACCCTCAGCAAAGCACATCTCTTCCCTGATCAATCCGCTCAAAAGAATCTGGTCTTTCAATTATCCACTCCACGACTGCAGATGCTACCCGACATTCAATCCAGTGTCGCATCTCCACTAACAACCCTCACGAACGATAACCAACGGAATTCCCAACAATAACCCGTAACCAAACCCACAACCTGCCAAAGGATGAATACCACATCGAAAACCGCACAAGGCTACCGGCACCAACACACCAAACTATAACTATATCAAACCATCAGGGGACAACGAATGTCAAAGCGAAAACCTGAAACACCAATCCATAACCATGCCAAACCCGCGAAACAACGAATACCGCATCGAAATCCACACTTCCAGCACAAACAATACGCCACAATCAATGCAAGCTAATCAAGACATCAAGAAAGCATCATACCCGCAGCTGCCTCTGGCACTGCTCCGTCTCCCTCTGCCGCAAGCTAATAAGCACGACCCTGAGCCCTTGGGGCTCCACTCCATCTTGTCCTCCTCCTGAACTCCTCAAGGTGGCCGGTGCTAGAGCCTGCACCGGTCCTGCATAAAGCTGTGGACAGTTGACCCTCAAATGTTCAACCTGCCGACACTGATAACAAATCCTCAAATCCCAAATTGGCACTGACTGTCGACAATCCCGTGCACCGTGCCCCTCCTTTCCGCACTTGCGGCATGCACCCCCGGACCAACAAGCTCCGGTGCCATCCCTCCCACACTACCCACAAGTGTGGCCGCTCCGATCCCCCCATTCTAACATCTACGGTCCTGGACCGTTTCGGCGCCGACTGCGACTGCATCGGGGCCTGCCTCAGCTCACGCAACTGTAACTCAACCTCTAATTCACGCCACATGGCGGCCTCCTGTAACACCAACAAGGTCTCGCACCTCTGCGCAGACACGAACTGTCTGATATCCCCCTTGAGCATACTCAGATATCGGGACATCTGAGCCTGCTCCGAAGCGAACTCAGGGTAAAACATCGCCCTCTCAATAAACATCCTGGTGATCTCAGTCACCGACTCCGAATCCTGCTTCAGCTCAAGGAACTTCCGAGCCAATCTCTCCTTTTCCTCCCGCGGAACATAGCGAGTACTGAACATCTCTCTGAATTGATCCCATAAAACCGCAGCCCTCTGTGCATCGGAAAATGACCTCGTAGTCAATCTCCATCAATCCTTCGCTCCTAGTCTCAACAGGTTCAGAGCACACCTCACCCTCTGATCAGCAGGGCATAAACTCGTGGAGAAACACCCCCCCCCCCCATGTCTGATAACCATCTCATAGCAGCAATCGGGTCCTGAACTCCATCGAATGTGGGGGGCTTCGCATAATAGAAGTCCCGATACTGAAAACCCCGACTAGCTCCTCTCTCTGCCGTTGCTACAGCCGCTGTAACTGCCGCGGCAGCTGTCTCTGCGAGAGCCGCATATCGCTCATCAACTACTCAATCATGGCGGTCCTGATCGACCCAAACCATTTTGGCAACTCAGCCCGTAACAATGCAGCAACCTCATCACGCAGGACCTCGCGAATCCTCGCATCCCGCTCGCTCGTACTCGTCCGATCAATAACCTCCGACGGCACCGATCCACCCGGAACTCGCTCTCCAGCTCCCGATCCTGATCCGGATCCAATATCATCATGCCTCGAGATCTCCATAATGAAGACACCCTACCAATCTCAGACACTCCCCAAAATCCTGGGATCCAACTCTCGCAACCCTACCCTAGAGTCCATGGTTTCCCTGATACGCGTATGGGTCCTGTGCTTTCAGTAGTACGGGCCCATACTACCTTCCACACCTACCCATATTTGTATGAAGTACTACCACAATACCCTAGGGAACATGCATAACACTATCAACCCTCACCACTAGAGGAACGCTGAGAACATCCCATAAGGGACCCTAGGCTACAGGCATCACATATCAGGCAACATTATCATGAATTCCTGAAGATCCCTAGCCTAACTCTAGCATGTTGTTCTATCAAGCTCAAATAAACAAATATCATGTATGGTATCTTGGGGTTACTTACTGGCTCCGGCTGATTGTACCTCCGCGTCCTCCTTTTACTAACTTTGAAAACCATTTTAATTTCTCATTTTAATTTTTCTTTTTAAAATCCTCCTCGATTTGAGACTGGAGTCACACGAATGTTTCCCCAATTCACTCAAACCAAGGCTCTGATACCAACTTGTAACATCCAAAATTTCAAAACAATTAAAACTTTTCAAAATCACCCATTTTATTAACATTGTTGCAAAAAGGTTTTCCATACATTATTAAACAGAGTAATTTCCCAGGTTCAATTCATAAAACACCAACGCGAGGAACGGTACGATCACGCCTTTGCCTTGCCACAGACTCTTGAGAACCTGAAACATAAAACCACAACTGTAAGCCCGAAAGCTTAGTGAGATACCCCCAGAATACCAACCACATATACGCCTTTCCAGGCCCTGACCTTCCGGTCCATGTGTCTCAGGGGACTTCCGTCCCTGCTGGGTAAACCTTCCGTCCTACCCACGCCGACCTTCCAGTCCATCACACAACATAATCGCCTTCCGGCCCATAACATATCGCCTTCCGACCCATAACATATTGCCTTCCGGCCCATAAGCATAAAATGCATATATATCATAACAAACAATCATATAACAGTGCATAAACAACAATCGATCACAGATCACATATTATAGCATTACTCTAACAAGATACCGGTCTAGCCGGTTACTATTATAACATTACTCTATGAATCAGTCAACATACTAAATGCATACATACGCCTTTCCAGGCCATGACCTTCCGGTCCACATAGTAATGCCTTCCGGCCCATAACATATATTGCTTTCTGGCCCATAACATATAACAACTGACAACTACCCGGATTTCCATCCGATAAAAGGGTTGGCATTGGTGCCATAAACCCTAGCGATATAGTGAGGATAACTCACCTCGAAACTGCCGACTGAACAGATAGCTCAAGCTGCTCCGATCACTGATACGATCTCCACCTCTGGATAGTCACCAATGCACTGAACTCAAACAATAACAACAATTACCAAAATACCCCTGGAACCACTGGTAAATCCTTGGTCAAAGACAAGGTCAAAGTCAACCCCTGACTGACCCTACTCGCCGAGTCAACCCTAAGACTCGCCGAGTCCCCAGGCTCAGAACTTCACTCAACCCGCGACCTAACTCGCCGAGTCACCCCAAGACTCGCCGAGTTCAACGACTCTGAGTCCACTCGCCCTTAACTCACCGATTCCTTAAGACACCCTTTCTACACGTCGAGTATCCCCTTTTTACTCGACGACTTCCTCCTGGAAGAATCGCGGGGCCACCCCGACATAACTCGCCGAGTCTGAAGAACAACTCGACGAGTCCCAGTTATCCTTCAAACTACTCGCCGAGTCTGTTCATCAGACTCGTCGAGTCCATGCCATGCAGTCGATCAAACTGCCTCCTGAGATAAGTATTGCCCCGAAATACACAAGCATGGGACCTTCTGGACCTCTAAGGTCCTAATACAGGGTTATAGTCGTTTGGGTAACAAGGGTAACACTTAATCTAATCACAAAGGAGTTCCATAAACCCTAATTCCATACACATCAACATAGCAGAGGATAATTCGAGTTCTTACCTGAATAATGTGCCCTCTGTGTCCCCAAATCCTCAGAACGTGACTCCCTTGTTGTTCCTTTAGCCAAGCCCTTCTCTTCCTTGCACCACAACCCTTCCAAGATCAACAATGGCCCTTAAACTTTGCTCCAGATGCACCCAATCGATTTAGGGTTCTTCTCAGAAGGCCAAAATGAACAATGACGGCCAATAAGTGCCTCTTATATGTCCCCAACCTGAACGGTTAGGGTTTCCGCTGAACAGCGTCGACTCACCGAGTCCATATCTGGAGTCGTCGAGTCCAGTCGCGATCCCGCGACCAAGTCTGCGATCCTACTCGGCGAGTCTAGGCTCCAACTCGCCGAGTCCCCTCTTAAAACACCCCCAAATCATAATTATATCAATATTTGAAATTCCGGGCTGTTACAAAATGGATCTCGATTCGTCAAAAAGGTATCACAAATTCTCAAATGGATTCCAAAACATCCATGATTTTGATTCGTGCTTTGCGTTTTTCATTTTTGATCGATTCGCCTCATTGGATCTAATCCGTTTCAACCCCGTTGATGATCCAATAAATTTTTTGTTTAGATCAAGTCCAAACTAAAAACAAAATCTAATTTTCGTTACTGTTCATGAAAGTCCAATTTAATTCAAAAGCCCAAATAAACATAGATTGTTACTGTTCATGAAAACAATTGATCCAATACCAAAATCAGTTTCTGTTTAAGCCCAAACACTCGAATTATAATCATTTTGATCTGTTATTCACGAGATTCAATTCTTTTACAGATCATAGTTCTTGGTTTTCGCATTCTATTGTTTCACTTTGTATTCATAGTTCCAGTCATTAATTCAAATCCTTTTTGTTGATTTCATCGACAAATTGATATGATCAAAGATTACTTTCAATCGATGATGATTTAATTGTTCTTCATTGTTCTTTTGTATCATAAGTCTCGTAATTGAAAATCAAACGAGATTCTGAAAGTCAAAATTGAAATTGATTTTGTTTCATTATTCGATTAATATCGAATGGAAATCAAGTATGATGATCAATGTTTGATAACGAACAAATGAAGAACATTGATTGATTGATTTCGAAAGTGGTAGGAATCGTTTGTTGGATTTATTTCGAATTGACAGTTAATGTTAGGAGGTATGATTGGAAACGAAATAATTTTTGTGTTGGTAATTTGATATCGACTGATTTTGGTACCAAATCAATTTCTTGGAATTTGTTGGTGTCGATTAGGTTCTAAGTTGGAGTCAGACGACTTGGATTCGATGTGTAATGCTTGAAGTCATCGATCTGATCGATTTCTGTGATTCGGAGTCGAGTATTGAGGATCGATTGGGTATTTGAGTTGAATACAGGGATCGATTTAGATTGGAGTCGATCTTGACTGGAAAGCGATGTATGTGTAGCTGAATTTGATTGTGTTTGGGATTTGAACGAACGAAGCATTTGATGGTCGAATTGTCAAGAATGGTTGATGTCGATTTTGATTTGGATGATTGTTAATGTCGATGAATTTGGATCCGATATTTCGAAGGGTTAAATAATCGATTTGGAATCGTTGGTGAATGAAAAATCGAAGGGTCCCTGTGTTTTGATATTGACAATCGATGTTCGAAGGGTATGCTTGGAACGAAATCGATTTTGTGTTTTGTTGATATTGGGAACGTCGTGATATGGGGATGAAGATTTCGAAGACTTGGATTGATTGTCGACAACTTGGGGTCTAAGTTGAATTTGATGTCGATGGTACTCAAACTGTTAACGAAGGATAAAGGATTTGACGATCGACGGCTTAATTGTTAATTTTGGTATCGACGATTTTTTGCTAAAAGCGAAGCCATGGTTTACAGTTGAATAATTTTGATTCGAAGGGTGTTTGGATTTATTTTCGAAGGGTATGTGGTCATTTAACGAAAAACGAAAAATCATAAGTACGAAGGGTTTGTTTTTGATGAATTTATGAAGGGGCATTTTTGATGTATATGATACGAAGGATTTCTTGGATGAGAAATCAAAGTGTAAATGACTGAATATACGAAGGGGGTGTATTGGAAATTGGAAAGTACTATTCATTACTGTTCATATATAAGTCTTCGTATGCTTGAAGTCTTCGAATAAATTGAAAGGAAATGGCAAAGTTTCAAAAATGATCCCTCAACTTATGAAACATTGACAGCCTTTATAACTCTTCGTATTCGTATGTTTGGAATGGAAAAGCAACATTTTCGAAATCAGCCCCTAAACCTTCGAATTTTTGTCACTTAGAAAACTAAAGCAAGTCTTCGTATGTTTGAACACAAAGAGCAGAATTTACGAAGATGGTCCCTGAAACTTCGAATTTTTGGCAGTTTTCACCCAAATTCGAAAAATGACTATTTTTTGCTGAAAATTGAAGATTGTGCATTTCTGGTCCCTGCAGTTTGTGCAAATTGACGCTTTCTACCCAGATTTGAAAAAGGGGGAGAGTTTTGCATAATTGGCTGTTTTGGACGCAACGGGTCCCTGCAAGTTTCAGAAAGTGACAATTTCTACCCGGATTTTGAAAAATCTTGCAACTTTCACTTAAAAAGTCAAAAATTTTCATAAATTGGAAATTTTTGTGGCTTTTTCGTGATTGTTTTTCCGTGCAAGATTTTTGGTGATTCATTTTTGGTACATATCAAGGGGGAGTATTGTGAAGACTATTCCTCGGGCGCTTCTCATCCTTAGTGGGTTTTATAATCATTTTTTATTATAAAAAGGGGAGAATAATGGGTATTCAAAGCTTCTCGGGTTTGTCGAATATTCATTTGCGGCTTTGAAGACCGGTGTTACTTCGAGGGGGAGTTTGGTCTTGATCGCGCTAGCTCGTTGGAGATTGAAGCCGGACATCCAATCCTAACTTTGAGGGGGAGAATGTTAGGGTGCAAAGTCACTCTTGGATGTTGTGTTTTAGGCTTACTCTTTTGTATATGTAAATGGGTTGTGTCTTTCCTATAAATAGGAAGTGAGTGACTCCCATTATGTAAGGAACCATTTGGAGTGTTAGACTAGAGAGAGAAATTTTGTACAAACCCATTTGTATATTCTTTCTAGATCTAATATGAGCTTAAAAAGAATTATTTACTCCTTGTGTTTTTGATTTGTATGATGAATCACTAGATCTTTCTAATTCCGCACATGCCATCATAATCAACACCACTACAAATGGACTCGTCGAGTTCAAGGAAAAACACAACCTACCCGTCGAGTCCAATCATGTACCCGTCGAGTAGGTACTGTCAGAACAGCTTTCCAGCTTTGAAAAATAATACAATAAATTCAATATAATAGAAAACAATCCTAGTCTCTGATACTACTATTGGGTTTTGAGCACTATACCACTCCTATGGTGAAAATACAACCCTATATGCTTTGGATCTATGTTTTCTCTAATCATACATGCATTTTCAATTTTCCAAAGCATACATTCTAACTAGCATAAAATTGAAGCTATACAACATAAAAACTAGTTTAGATGAACACCTCTTGAAGTAGGGTGTAGTTCTTGGCCTTTGAAAGCTTGAGCACCTCAAGTGTGATGCCTCTAATGTGTAACAAACACCAAATGCAAGAGGAGGCTTGAGAGAATAAGTTATTTAGCTCAAAATCAATTATGACTCTCTTAGAATCAGTGGTGCAACCGATTTTGGCCATGAGGGGTTCGTTTTATAGTGTTGCAAGTGTTAGGGTTACATCCATGCAAACCCTAATGCACCATGACCTTTCATATTACTTAGACTCAATGGATTAAACCTCCATGGACTATCTCATTGGTTTAGCCCACCTAAATAACCATGGATTATTGGTCCACACTATGAAAATCATTTATTTACACAATCAATCCCCATATATTTAATTAGTCTCTTTTGATCACAAAATTAATTCCAAATTAATTCTTGATCAATACTAATTAAATAATATGATTTCTTAATTAATATATTATACTTATAATATATTAATAAATCATAAATAACCTTATTCTCAAAAGTCCATCCAATCAAATTGCACTGGTAAAGGCAACCCAAAAGGACCATGCTACTATCGGCTCAAATACATCCCAATTATAGTTATGGGCTTAGACAATAAATCCAACACTCCTTGCATGCTCTTGTATTATTTGACTCGGGGGCGATTTGGTCGTTTGTCTCTTGAACGTTTACTATGGAGTTTGGTTTATGCTTAGGAGAGCTAGAGTGTCCGTTGCGAGTTTCTATTGCCAACGAACATGGGGTTTCTGCTTCCTCAGTTTATTATGGTTGCATGCTGGAGATCTTCGGGGTTTCCTTCCCAATTGACTTGATTATGATTCCCATGGGGGATATCTATGTGATCGTGGGTATGGACTGGCTGAGTCTTTTTGGTGCCATGATCGACTGCGAGGGTTAGCGTGTGGTAATTCAATCCCCAAGTAGGTGAGAACTGGTTATCTATGTGGAGGGCACCAGGTTGGGTTTAGGGTTTTTCTTGGAGGCTAGGGCTCAGTAGTATATTCAGCATGGGTGTGCGGGTTATTTGGCATATGTGGTAGATATGCGGGTCAAGGATCAGGTCCCAGTTTCTAATGCTCCATTTGTTAGAGATTTCGCTTATGTGTTTCTGGAGGAGTTACCCGGAGTGCCTCCAGAGAGGAAGGTTGAGCTCAGGATCGACCTTGTGCTAGGTGTGGCCCCTATTATGATTGGAAACGCCTAAGATGTAGGATTTGTCATCTCAGCTGCAGGAGCTCCTAGGCAAGCAGTTCATTCATCTGAGCAGTTCTCCATGGGGAGCGCCGATTCTCTTCGTCAAGAAAAAGGATGGCTCACACCGGAAGTACATTGATTACTGGGAGTTGAACAAGTTAATGATGAAGAACTGTTATCCTCTTCCATGGATAGATGATCTTTTTGATCAGTTGCAGGGAGCATCTTGGTTCTTCAAGATATATCTGAGGTCTGGGTACCATCAGGTCAGGGTGATGGAGGATGACATGGAGAAGACCGTGTTCCGGACTCGTTATGGACTTTACGAGTTCATGGTAATGCTGTTTAGGCTCACCAACACACCGACAGTCTTCATGGACCTGATGAACCGGGTGTGTAGGCCGATGCTACATGGTTCAGTTATTGTATTCATCGATGACATCATGGTGTACTCCAATACAAGAGAGCAACATGAAGAGCGTCTCCATGAGTTATTGGGAGTTTTGAGGCAAGAACGGCTTTATGCCAAGTTCTTGAAATGTGAGTTTTGGTTGCGAGAGGTTCAGTTCCTTGGACATCTCGTAAACCAGGAGGGGATTTTGGCCAAGCCGATCAAGATCAAGGCGATGATGCAGTGGGAGCTTCTGAAATATCCCTCAGATATCTGGAGTTTTATAGGATTAGCAGGGTACTACTGGAGATTCATTCAGGACTTATCAAATATTGCGGTACCCCTAAATCATTTGAAGAGGAAGGGGTAGAGTTCTGGTGGGGCTCTGCGCAGTAGATGAGATTCAAGACTCTTCGACGGAGACTTTGCGAGGCCCCGGTGTTGATCCTCCTTGAGGGAGTAGAGGATTTTCTGGTTTTTTGTGATGCATCCATCACTGATTTAGGAGCAGTCCTCATGCAGAGAGGACAGTTGATTGCCTATGCTTCGCATCAACTGAAGCCACATGAGAAAAGATATCCCACACATGACCTTGAGTTAGGAGCGGTAGTTTTCGCTCTCAAGATTTGGAGACATTACCTATATGGGGTCCGATGTACCATCTACACAGATCACAAGAGCTTGAGGCATATCATGGATCAACCAAACCTGAACATGAGGCAGTGTAGGTGGCTAGACATAGTCAAGGATTATGATTGAGAGATCCTTTACCATCTGGGTAAGTCGAACGTTGTGGTGGATGCCCTAAGCCCCAAGTCGGCTGGATCTTCTGTCCCAGCGTCATGTATGAGGATATCTATGGATTCTCAACTTGTGAGCTTGATCCGAGAAGCTCAGGTTGAGGGTGTATGGTAGGAGAATTGGAAGATTGAGAGGCTCAAAGGCTAGATCACCATATTTGTTCAGGACAATCACCGATTGTTGACTTGTTGCGGTCGGGTGTGGGTCATGATGTCTGGTGGGGTTAGGTATATTGTACTTGAGAAGGCTCATAAGTCTTGCTTCTGTATTCACCCAGGGGTCACCAAGATGTATCGGGATCTGAGGTTGAGTTACTTGTGGTTGTGCATGAAGAGAGAGAGTGCATGGTATGTTGAGAGGTGCTTGACATGCAGGATGGTAAAGGTTGAGTATCAGACACCGCATGGCAAGTTACAGCCTTTGGAGGTTCACATGTGGAAATGAGAAAAAATTACGATGGATTTCATCACCAAGTTTTCGAGAATAGAAAAGGGTTTTGATGCTATTTGGGTCATCGTGGATCGATTGGCCAAGACAGTCCATTTTCTAGCAATCCGGGAGAGCTCATTGGCCGAGAAGTTGGTTGATATTTATATTCGCGAGATCGTTGCTCGCCATCAGGTACCACTCTCTATTGTATCAGACGGTGATGTTCGATTCACCTCCCACTTCTGGCAGAAGTTCCATGAGGAACTGGGCACGACGCTGCATTTCAGCACAACTTATCATCCGCAGACCGACGGCCAAAGCGACCGGACCATTCAGACCCTCGAGGATATGTTGCGGGCCTATGTTAATGACTTTGGTGGGAGTTGGGATTCCTACCTACCTCTTGCAGGGCTCTCCTACAACAACAACTTTCATTTTAGCATTGGTGCTCCACCTTTTAAGTTGTTGTATGGCCGGAGATGTCGTACCCCAGTCTGTTGGGGCAAGGTTGGTCATAGGGTGATGGGTCGGATTGAGTTTGTTCTGTAGACAACCGAAATGATTCAGCAAATCAGGAAGCGGTTGTTGACTGCTCAGATTCGGCAGAAGAGTTACGTCGACCGGCGCCGATATGAGTTGGAGTTTCAGGTTGGTGATATGGTGTTGCTGAAGGTCTCACCCTGGAAGGGTGTGATCCGCTTCAGGAAGAGGGGAAAGTTAGGTCACTGATACATCAGGCCATTTCTAATTATTGCCAGGGTTGGCAAGGTGTCATACAGACTGGATCTCCCAGAGGAGCTCAGTCAGATACATAGCACATTTCATGTTTCCTAGATGCAAAAGTGCATATTAGCTGAGGATGCGGTTGTATCATTCGATGATATTCAGGTCGACGAGCACCTGAACTATGTTGATAGGCCAGTGGCTGTCTTGGAAAGATAGGTAAAGGTTTTGCGCAACACAGAGATACCTTTGGTAAAGGTACAGTGGCAGCATCGGAAGAGATCCGAGTGGACTTGGGAGCCGGAGGCTGAGATGCGGGAGCATTATCTAGATTTTCTCACCGCAGCAAGCTTCGAGGACGAAGCCTAGTTCAAGTGGGGGAGAGTTGTAGCAACCCGATTCCCAGGTATGAATTTAAAGCTTTTTTATATTTATATATACATGGCAAATCGGCGAGTTGGAAGGCTCCAATTCGTCGTGTAAAAACCAAGATGGTCGCGTGATTTACAAAACCTACTCGACGAGTTGGAATGCCCCAACTCGATGAGTTGGTGGCTAATTATGAAACCCTAATTTTTAGAGTTTTGCGCACCATTTAAGGACCTTAAGTCCCATTGTTGGGCTCTTTATCTGCCCCCATTGTCCAGAGAAACCCTAATTTGTGCATCATATCTCATTGTGTGTGTGTGTGAGAGAGAGCTTGGAAAGTGACTTTTGGTGCTCTTTGGAAGGAACTCAAAGTTCGATGAGGTTGGATTGAGTGAAGGGTTGTAGATCCAGCATCTATTCTGTTTTGGGAACCATTTTGAGGTATAAAGTTGATACCTTGGCCTTTTATTGCTTAGATCTCCTCTTATGGAAGTATATTGTTATTTTAATGCATGTTGGGGTCATTCTTAGATATGAGCTTGTCATGATGCTATGGCTTCAGATCTGGACATCTCATGGCCCCTTGGACGTAAAGTTGCCAAATTTATCAAGTCTTGGCTGTTCGTCATGATTCTAAGTCCTTAATAAGCCCCTTTTGAGTGTTTTAGCTTCTTGGTGTTGTGCATGAGCGTAAAGTTAGCAACTTTACATGGATTATCAGCTCACGGACTCCAGATCTACACCCTTGAGCTTTAAGAGGAAGGAAAGGGACTGAATATGTTAAGACAGGAAAACTCGATGAGTTGCACCGACAACTCGATGAGCTGGATCGGGTTTTCCCGCTTTTTGGATACTGAGCGAACTCGACGAGTTAATGAGATAACTTGGCGAGTTGGCTAGGGTTTTTCCTGCTTCTCTAAATACTATAGGAACTCGATGAGTTGCAAGATGCACTCAACGAGTTGGTTCGACATGGACTGTTGACCTTGATTGTTGACTGTTGACTTTGACCATGGTTGACTAAGTTTGACTTTAAGGGTATTTTGGTAATTTGGAATTTTAATGAAGTGAGTCACATGGTGGTTTTAGGAAGTCGAGATGGGAGCTGAGAGTTGGGATTTGATTTTCTTGATTCAACACTACTTGTGAGATGAGTTTTCCTCACTATACTAAAGGGTCTAAGGCACCAAGGCCGATCCTTTGGATTGTTATCCTGATTTATGTTGTTATGATATGTTAGATCGGTATCCTGGTAGATAGGACGATTTTGTTTTGTCATGATCTATTAGATCAGTATCCTGGTAGGTAAGATGTTGTTATGCCTAGTCATCTAATAGATCGGTTTGACTATTTGTAGACTATATATGATTATCTTATATATATATATATATATATATATATATATATATATATATATATATATATATATATATATATGCATATATTTGATTGGTGGTTGAGGCTCTACTTCTTTGTGTGTAAGCCAACAGACTGGGGAATTCCAACCCGATGGTTAAGGACCGAGAGTATTCCATCCCGAGGATGATTGGAATCATAGTATGTGGGCATTCCAACCCGATGGTTGAGGGTCGAGAGTATTCCATCCCGAGGATGATTGGACTCACAGTATGTGGGCATTCCAACCCGATGGTTGAGAGTCGAGAGTATTCCCTCCCGAGGATGATTAGACTCATATTATGTGGGAATTCTAACGCGATGGTTGAGGGCCGAGAGTATTCCATCCCGAGGATGATTGGACTCTTAGTATGTGGGCAGTCCAACCCGATGGTTGAGGGTCGAGGGTATACAATCCCGAGGATGATTGGACCAATAGTATGTTGGCATTCCAACCCAATGGTTGAGAGCCTGGGGTATTCCAACCGGATGGTTGATTGGGCCCATAGTATGTTGTTATTATATGTGTGTTATTGTTATGCGGATATTTCGGGGAACTCGCTAAGCTTCATGATTACAATTGTGGATTTTGTTTCAGGTACTTCAGATGACCGCGGGAAGGCGAAGGCTTGATCGTGCACCTCCTCGTTTTTCATGATTTTGATTTCTTCGATTTCTATGATGTTAAGCTATTTGAAAACAATTTATAATAACTGGTGGTTTTTGGATATTTTCAAAGTTTGAATTTTTTTGTAAAATTTATGGATGTTACACAAATCTTACTAAACCATACTTCTAACCAACTACAGTATATGCTAGGCTTTCCAGGTCGGGCGCCACAACCCCGGATCTTAAAGACAATTTCCAAAAGCAACCTCCTGGTATTCCATGCAAGCATTATGTAACATCCCAAAAACCAAGGCCAAAAATTCCAGTTTTAGTTTAATAGTTCATAAAACAGATTATCGAAAACATCATCAAGTTATCTCATATCATAAAACCAAATAGTCATGTGTCTCAAAGAAATTCATATAATGTCAGAGTACAATCCTAAGATCAACATAGTGCAGAAAATAGTGGTGTGATGTGCTGCAGTCATGTCGGCCGCTTTCCCCTCGAGGATGATATATCTGAAACCAAAAATATAAACCGTAAGCACGAAGCTTAGTAAGTTCCCCCCATCATACCACATAATCATATACTATCAGGTATATCTCGGTGCTAGGCCTACCCTGTCAAGCATATCTGGGTGCCCAAACTACCATGCCAAGCATATATGGGTGCTCGACCTACCCTCTCAAGCATATCTGGGTGCTCGACCTACCCTCCAGTTTATCTCAACCGGCTACGGGGACTATTTCACCCCTACCACTACCATACAATCTCATAACCTAAACATAATGTCAGACATATATGGGTGTCCAACCTACCATGTCAAGCATATCTGGGTGCTCGACCTACCCTCCGGTTTATCTCAACCGGCGGCTGGGGTCTAACCTACCCCTAACCACTACCACATAACATCATAACAAAGTAGCACATAATCATCACAGATAGTGGCACACCAGAAAATTATCACACAGACAATTATCTACTTTTGTGCCTCCTTCATCAGGATCTGACGCACACCGCCTGCATATGAATATCGGGACTTGTGCGCCTCCTCCATCAGGATCTGACACACACCTCTAGATGTACCAGGCTACATCCCGCTTTGAAACCTCCCATCTCATCATGGCCTCCACTTTGGTCGGCTCAACAAAAATATCGTTCAGGTTGACAAGGTGCCCAGAAACTGCACCTCGCGCAACCAGAAGTTGAACTTGGAGAACTTGGCGTACAAGCTCTCCCTCCTCAGGGTATCCAACACTTCCTGCAAGTGTTTCTCATGTCGTTCCTACGTCTTGGAGTAAACCAAGATGTCATCAATAAAGACTATCACAGAACGATCTAACATCGGTCTGCATACGTGGTTCATGAGATCCATGAATGTGGTAGGGGCATTGGTGAGCCTAAAGGGCATCACCACGAACTTGTAGCGGCCATAGCGAGTCCGAAAAGCAGTCTTCTGTACATCCTCATCTCTGACTCGCATCTGGTGGAAGCCTGAATGAAAACCTATCTTGGAAAACCAAGATTCCCCCTGTAGCTAGTCGAAGAGATCATCAATCCTCGAGAGTGGGTAAGGGTTCTTCACCGTTCGGCGTACTATACACATCCGATGCGGCCAGTACTTCTATACACATCCGATGCGGCCAGTACTTCTTCTTCACAAATAGTATCGGGGCTCCCCAAGGCGAACTGTTCGGTGTAATGAATCCCGTGTCTAACAGCTCCTGCAATTGTGTAGACAACTCCTGCATATCGGGAGGAGCCAACCGATATGGTGACTTGGCTATTGGAGCCGCACCAGGGACTAGGTCGATCCTAAACTTCATCTGTCTCTCTAGAGGTATCCTAGCAAATTCCTCTGGAAATACATCTGGGTACTCTTGCACCACTGGCACATCACTCACAGTCGTCTAACCCGTCTCCTGGCTATTCATAACGTAGGCGACATACCCTGCGCAACCCTGCTATAGGTAGCATCTAGCCCTTGCTGCTGAGCACGAAGCTAGTCCATGTTGCAGCCTCTCGTCTTGAATCACCAACTCACCCCCACTTAGGGTCCTGTCTCGCACCAATTGTTGCTCGCAGTCGATCACCGCCCCGTTAGGGCTCAACCAGTCTATGTCTATGATAACCTTGTTCCCCCTTAGAGGAATGGGAACCAAATCCACCAGATACCTCTCGTCGTACAGTCTCAAAACGCATTCTCTGAAAAACTTAGATGCCTGGACGGATCGGTCGACAGCAATCTCGACCTCTAAAGGACAATCCAACATGTCTGACGACTTAGGAAACCTCTTGCTTAGTGAAAGCGAGACAAATGATCAGGTAGCCCCCGAGTCAAACAACACTTGTATTGGGATGTCGTTCACATGGAACGATCGTAAACAAAACCATAAAACATAGCACATAAATATCATAATCGACATGTAATAATAGTTAGGGAGAAGAAAACATACCCGCCACCACATCCGGTGTGGCACGTGCCTCCTCGGCGGTCAACTGGAAGGCTCAGCTCCTCACCAATGGAGCCTCTATCTTGCCCTGTCATCCATCTGTGATCTGCAGGGTCGCTGGAGCTGGTGCCGCCACTGGCGCTTCTGATTTCAGTCTAGGGCAGTAGGCCTTTTTACGTCCCTTTTGATTGCAATGAAAGGAAATCAGGTCTGATGTCTGAAAGATGGGGGTAGGGGCAGTACGATCCCTGACAAAGTGCCCAGTCTTGCCACACTTGTAGCAGCTTGATTCCCCAGCCCTGCACACTCCATCGTGTGGCTTGCCGAACTTCCCGTAGCGGCTCCGACCCTGGTGGCCCTTCGACCTTGAGTCGAATCCTTTTGGTTTATTCCGAGAAACTTCAGTCACCTGCCTTGTCTCCGCCTTCCTCTTCCTGACATGCTCTATATCAATCTCGCTATCCCGAACTTTTAACATGGCGTGGTATCGGGTCTTCTTCATCTCTTCGTCACCTGCGTACTAAGGCACCATAAAGGCCTTCTCCCTAAACTTGACGGTAATCTCCTCCACTGACTTAGTATTCTGCCACATATCCAGAAACTCTCTGGCCAGTTGCTGAAGCTCCACAACCGACACAAACTCAGCCCTAAACCTGGTCACAAAGTCTGAGCAGGTCATAGCCTCAATGGATGGGGCTCCCAACGAGTCAATGGCTGCCTCCCACCAGTCTCTAGCTCGATTCCTCAAACATCATGTGGAATACTAGACCTTCAACCCCTCATAGCAGAAGCCCGTCAACTGCGTAGAATTGATGTCTACAATCCATCTCCTGGCGACAATGGGTTCCTTCACCCCATGAAAGTCTGGCGCACTACATCCCATGAAGTCCTTGCAGGAGAGTGTGTGTGTCCTTGACTGGCTAGATGCCATGTCCCTCAGGAATGCCCTGAGGCGATCCTCCATCAGCTCGATGATCCCTTCCTTGATCGACCCGAAAATCAATGGGGTCGCCTCAAAGATGCCTCTCGTAATCTCAAACACGACGAACTTGTGTAGTCCGTCATCAACCGGCTCGGTACCTGCACCCGATAATCTTTTTCAACTCGTTCAGCTCCCGATAATCTATACACATCCGATGCGGCCAGTACTTCTTCTTCAAAAATAGTATCGGTGCTCCCCAAGGTGAACTGTTTGGCATAATGAATCCCTTGTCTAACAGCTCCTTCAATTGTGTAGACAACTCCTGCATCTCGGGAGGAGCCAACCGATACGGTGCCTTGGCTATTGGAGCCGCACCAGGGACTAGGTTGATCCTACACTTCACATGTCTCTCTAGAGGTATCCCAGGAAATTCCTTTGGAAATACATCTGGATACTCTCGCAGCACTGGCACATCACTCACAGTCGTCTAACCCGTCTCCTGGGTATCCATAACGTAGGCGACATACCCTGCGCAACCCTGCTATAGGTAGCGTCTAGCCCTTGCTGCTGAGCACAAAGCTGGTCCATGTTGCAGCCTCTCGTCTTGAATCACCAACTCATCCCCACTTGGGGTCCTGTCACGCACCAACTATTGCTCGCAGTCGATCACCGCCCCGTTAGGAATGGGAACCAAATCCACAATATACCTCATCCCCACTTAGGGCCCAACCAGTCTATACCTATGATAACCTTGTTCCCCCTTAGAGGAATGGGAACCAAATCCACAATATACCTCTCATCGTACAGTCTCAAAACACATTCTCTGAAAACCTTAGATTCCTGGACGGATCGGTCGACAGCAATCTCGACCTCTAAAGGACAATCCAACATGTCTGACGACTTAGGAAACCTCTTGCTAAATGACGCCAACATGTGAGGTTAAAGTTGTTTAAATAGGGTGCTATTTATGGTTTCCTGAAACTCGTCCAACTCGTTGAGTCAGTCCTCCATAACTCCTCGAGTTGGTTTTTAAATTCCCACGTGGCAGATTATTCAAACACATCGATCCCCCCCCCCCCCCCCCCTTGAACTTGACGAGTTAGCCTCTTAAATGAAGATTATTTTTCCTTAATTAGCCTTCCAGATTTCGAGTGTTATATATATATATATATATATATATATATATATATATATATATATATATATATATATATATATATATATATATATAAGTTTTGAAAGGGTTTAGACACACATGTAAGATATCCAATGAAGGTGTATAAGCTTAAGAAGTCTAGTTGAAGACTTATGAAAGCATCGCATAGCAAAAATATGTATTTCAGTAAGAAAGTCAAAGGTGTTGATTTTTAGAGGTCTAATTGATTTCTGGGTACATGACAAAGCTAGTGGGAGCATACTTGTTATGCTAGTGTTGCGTGTTGACAATACTGTTTGTTGGGAACAAAGTTTTCACTTTGCAAATTGCAAATTTTGGAAATTGTTTTGCTATGATAGACTTGAGGGATAGGGCACTCATGCTTATTTTCGAATTTAAAAGTTTAGATTTCATAGTTTAATTGAAATTAGTCATGAACATATATGAATGATGCGATGTGGCTCTAAACCACCTTCGCTACTGGGAGATGATTGATGGAATAGAACCTGGGAGGTCACAAAGAAGGAAGAAACATCAGTCGCCTTCTGGAGGGAGGTCCCGGAAAGACGCTCTGACGGTCAAGTTACTGGGAGGAGTATGGAAGTATGAGGGTGAATGATCGGGAAAGAAGAGCTTACCTCTTAAGTCAGAGTGATTGGCCTTTTATACTGAGGATATTCCTCGATTCGTATGAGGGATAACGACTGCTATCACAATAGGATCCGCCGTCCTTATTGGAGGACCATGCTCCACGTTCGTGTCTAGTCCAATGATTGGTTTAGGCGATAATGCTCTGGCCATGCTCTTTTACGCCTGGAGCCGTTATCTTTGGACTGTAGCTGAGGACAACCCCTGGCCAGGAAGGACTTCACACGCGGTCACCTCTTATGGGTCTCGGGTGATCAGGGTGACCGAGTCGCCAGCCCAGGCTTTGTTAGGAACTCCTCGTCGGGGGTTCTCCTGTCTTTGGCCTGCTCTAAGGCATGCGTCATCAACTCCCCCAGTCCAGTAGTCATAGCGTATGCTAGCTAGCTATGACGTTTTGGACATAACTGCTGGCGTACGTGTCACACTTTTACTCGGTCATCGTTTCATTTTCGGCGATGTGACGCTTTGACGGGTGTGTGGCGGTTACGTCAGCCATGTCAGGGGGTTTTTTGTAAGTCCCACCTTTTTCCTTTTATTTCTTGTAGGCGGTTTTTTCAATTTCTATCTTCCTCCTTCATCTCTTTTCCCCTTTTCTTAATCTGTGTTTCCAGCATGACTTCCTTTTTGAGTTTGATCCCTAGTTCTACTAAGTTCGCCACACTCCAAGAGGCTTATGGCCTCACTCCGACTGATGGGGTAGAGTTTTTAGCTTCTGGATCTCTGATTACCTCGCCTCCGCCGGGAAAGGTCGGTGTTTACATGAAATCCTTCAATGCCGGCCTTCACCTTCCGCTGACTAATTTCCAATAGGAGATGCTCCGGCGTAATGGGTGTAGCGTCCAAATGTTGATCCCTGGTGCCGTTCATAAGATGGTAGCTTTCGAGATGATATGTCGGGCCAACGGTATCATCCCTGACTATTTTGTTTTTAAGTTCTTCTTCTGGTTTGCTGGCACCAATGGAAAGTACACCTTTTCTGCCCATCAAGGAGGTCATAATCTTGTCATTGACAGTAAGACACCAAAGAACTGGCAGGACAAGTGGCTATGGGTCAACCGAGAACTACTTGGTTGTAAGTAACCCCGAGCAAAGACACTATCCGATACTATGCCCAAGCTGTTTCCCCACAACCAAACAACCGCCGATCTCTTACGCACTCTCTAAGTAGATATTGATGTGATGTCGGATGTGATACTTGCTGGTGTTGGAATGAGCCCCAGTTGGCGTGCTCGAGAGGCATATGTTTGTCTTCTATACTGTCTCTAACGGTAAGTTTTTTTTACATCTTTCTTTTACCTCGTCTCTCCTTCCCCCCCCCCCCCCCTTTTATGATGATGGCGAGGAGGTCATACTTGCTTTTATTCTGTTATATTTTTCCATTATGTTCGATATTTGTTTGATAGGTTTCGAGTGTTCTATTTCCATGGACTCCGTCCTAAGGAAACGATACCAAGGGAAGTTGGAGCATCGCATGGTTCCTTTATACGAGACTCTGTCCCCACCCCTTCATTTGAGCGCTTCTACCCCAGCTTCCCCACATCCGATAGGGAGCTCCACTACGTCGGGGAGCCAACCGGGTTCTAACGTTGCCGCAACCCCAGCCATAATGTCTCGCTCGCCTGTCAGATCAGCCAGTGATGGTATGGTGGATAGTAAGGACGGGATCATTGCCAGGGTCCGTCGAGTTGTAAAGAAACAGAAGGCCGCTCAGGAATGAGTGGGCCGATACCCAAGGGAAATTTTGGGCCTGTTGGCCGGCGTGTGTTGCAACGGCGTGGACTTATGTGCTTGCTATCTTCTGCATCGTCGCATTCAGGGGATGTGTTGGTGATACCTGATGATGACGTTCAATAGTCTGAGGGTATTGAGGGGGCGTCTCATCAGCCCATTATTCCTATTCCAATCTCTTTGATCCTGGTTTTAGCCCTCGTTTTTCGAGGGATAGCGTTGAACGGTTGCTTCATGAGTCTGCTACAATAGAGATTCCTCATGGTGCACCTGCTTTTGTTCCGGGATGGAGTTTGCGATCCGATTCTCACTTGTCTTTTCGTTCTTTCGCTTTGAATTTTACTCGTCATGCTATTCCTCCCGCCACTGTGGAGCGTATAGATTCTATGAATAACGATGTTTTGGCTTATAACCTTGCCTACGCCATTGCCCAAGCCATGTCCTACTTGGCCGACGGGTCTCGCCGTGTGTAGCGGTTCAGTTAGTTAGAACATGCACATTCTATTCTTGCAGCGAGCGAAGCTAGTTTGAGGAGTAAGGTGGCGGAACTTGGTGCCACCGTCCATCGGTTGGAGCAGCAAAACAAGTCATTTGTGTCGGAAAAGTTGGTGCCGTAGGATGTTCGAAGTGTTTTGGAGGCCCATGTGGAATCTTTGACCCAAGCGAATGAGGGTTTAATGATACAAAATGAGAGTTTGAAATGCTACCTTGTCGACCGTGAATGAGAATTGGAAACGACAAGAGCTGATCGTAACTGGCTTATCCAGGTTGGCCTTGTGCGTGTGATGGATAAGCTCATTGAACATCCTGAATTTACCGGTGGTATTAGCCGTATCCGTCACGCTGCATTCGTCAGTGGAGAAGAGTCAGGTTGGGCTAATCTAAAGGCATAAGTTCACATTGGGACTTATGACCCCTCTGCTAGTGACTCGTGTTCGAGCCATTCTTTGGCCTTGGATGATGCTCTCTTGGCATTTGCGACCATGGACTTTGCAGGCCTGCTTGGGTTGGGCCAACTGGATGCGGATAGAGTGAAAGTGTTGTGTACTTTTGATGAGGGCGATGATGTTGTGGAGGGTTTGGGAGTGGGTCTTGCTGGTGAAGGTAATGGAGCCGGTGCATTTGGCGGTAATGGTGGTGGATCGGGTGATGGTGGAGTTGGGGCAGGTGCAACTGTAACTGGTGTGTCTGGGCTGGTGTAGTGGATGCCGAAGTTGGCGTAGGTGACACCGATGGATGTGCCTGTAATTGTTTAGAGCTGCCCTTTCGGGGTGTGAAAATCTTGGTGAAGCTTTTTTTTGTTTTATTTTGAACAATTTGTGGCCTCTAAGGCCCTTATCGCATTATGTTGATGGTTATTTTGGCATAGTTTGTGGCCACTAAGGCCCCTTATCACATTATGTTTGTATGAATCAACGATGGTTTTTTTTTGCCTACTATGTTTTTGTGCTTCTGGGTGCTACATTGTGTTGTTTATTGAGTATGTTTACTTACTTCGAGATTTGCCGTCTCGTTGTGGATTCACTAAGTATCCTCTATGTCATGTTTGTATATATATGTTAAACATACTCATAGCACAACATATTGAGGCTAGTGCATTTTTGTTTTATTTATGTAGTTCTGATACATGCTAATTTTGCACTACAATTCCCTGTCGGACTACTCTGAGCGTCTGTCTGTTGGTCTAGGTGATCAATCCGGCCTAGGGATGTTTCATCGTCCTCCCTTCTGCATAGGGGGTTGTAATTCTGCTCGACAGTGGTGTCTCGTCGTCCTCCTTCTATATAGGGGCTTGTGGTTCTGTTCAAAAGTGGAACTTTCTCAAGTTCCTTGCGTTTGACGTCCTTGGTATTTGCCTTCGTTCCGGTGTTTCCAGGGAGTACGACCCGTTGCGGTGTGCCTCTATCACCATGTATGGTCCTTCCCATGTCTAGCCCAGTTTCCCAAGAGGTTGTGCGTTTTTGACCTCATTCTTTTGTAGGACATAATCCCCGACCTACGAAGCCTTGTCTTTGACTCGCTGGTTGTAGTATCTTTCTACTACCTTTTTGTAGGCGGCCTGACGCATACTCGAGCCTTCTCGTCGTTCTTCCAAGAGGTCCAAATTTTCCCTTAGATTTTCATTGTTTTCTTGCTCCTGACAATACTCCGCTCGTATTGACCCTATCATTATTTCTGCAGGCAGCATCGCCTCGGCTCCATAAGCGAAGCTGAACGGTGTCTCCTTTGTTCTAGTCCGTGGTGTGGTTCGATATGACCAAACAACTTCTAGTAGTTCGTCTACCTAGTTGCCTTTTGCTTTGCCTAATCGCTTTTTTAATCCCTTGTACTAACGTCCTATTAGACACCTCTGTTTGTCCGTTGGCTTGAGGATGCGCACGGACGTGAACATTTACTCTATTCCTTTTTCGATGCACCAATTCCTGAAAGGGTTCTCAGCGAACTATAACCCATTATCGTTGATCAAAATTTTGGGCGTCCCAAATCTCGTTATGATATTTTTCCACATGAATTTAATTATCTGCTTTCCGGTGATACATACTAACGGTTCGGCTTCTATCCATTTCGCGAAATAGTCCACCGCCATGACTAAGAACTTCACTTTCCCTGGTGCTTCTGAGAAAGGGCCGACGACATCGATCCCCCACTGATAAAAGGGCCACGGGCTGGCTATACTCGTTAATTTAGATGGGGGTACTGTTAGCGCTGTCGAAGAGCTCTGGCATTCCACGCACGCACGGGTTAGTTCAACGGCGTCCTCATGTATGTCTGGCCAGTAGAGCTCCATACGTAGCATTTTGCCTGTGAGCGCCCGCACTCCCTCATGGGCTCCAGCTGACCCCATGTGTGCTTCCTTTAATACCTCCTTCCCTAACTCACCGTCTATGCATTTAAGCCATGGAGCCGTATGGCCTTTCCTATACAACGCTCCCCCCTGGATTGCATACTAGGAGCTCGTATCCTTGTTTTCCATGCCTCTTCGTGATCGTCGGGGAGTATGCAATGTTACAGGTAATCCATGATAGACATCATCTAGTTGGGTCGTGTTGTAGATAGGGAGTCAACTTGGCGCTCGTCGATGCTCCTCTCTTTTAATACCTCCACCAAAACTTCCTTAGAGAGGTGCCCAAAACATGTTGATGCTAGCTTGCTAAGGGCATCTGCTCGCCTATTGATTCCCCTCGAGATCTGCTTTATTGTGAAACTCTTCAGTGAGCTTGTGATTCGTTGTACCGCCTTGACATATATTTCCATCTGTTTATCTTTTGATTCGAATTCTCCCGTGACTTGGTTGGCTGCTAGACGTGAATCAGCCAGAGCTATAACCCTTTTCGCCCCCATTTTTACTGCCAATCCGAGACCATCCAACAAGGCTTCATATTCGACTTCTTTGTTGGAGGTGAGGAAGTAGAACCGTAAGGTGTCTGTAATTTCTTCACCCGTAGGACTGGTTAGGATTAGACCTACACCCGAGCCTTCTTTGCTGGAGGCTCCATCCGTGTAGAGAGTCCACTGTTGGTCGGATTTTTCCTCCAGACACCCTTGTCTGGTTGTGCCAATTATTTCTTTCTACAAATCCCCTAGGATGTCAAGTAGGAAATCTGCTAATGCTTGTCACTTGATGCTTATCCTGAGGCGATAGCTGATGTCATGCTCCCCCAGCTCTATGGCCCATTTTGCTAGTCGTCCAAATGTTTCGGGCTTCAGGAGCACTTGCTTGATCGGGCAGCTAGTTAACACTTCTATCTGATGGACCTGGAAATATCGGCGGAGCCTCTGTGCTGTGTAGATTAAGGCGAGCTCCAGCTTTTCGATGATTGGATAGTTGATTTCGGGCCCCTGTAGGGCCCGACTCACAAAGTAGATCGAGAGTTGTTGCTCTTGTCTCTCAACTACTAGCACTAACGAAATGGCATCTTTTGATGCGGAAAGGTAGACCTACAGCGTTTCCCCTGGTATTGGGCTGGCCAAGGTAGGGAGTGTGTGTATCGCCTTTTTTATTTTGTCTAGTGCGGGCTCGGCTTCTGATGCACATTGGAAACTATTCTTTTCTATGCACCCTTTGAGTGTATGGAATAGGGGCATGGCTTTCTCGGATGACTTGGAGATGAGTCGGTTGAGCCCCGTTAGTTTTCCATTCAACCCTTGAGCGTCTCTTAGCGTGTTTGGGAAAGGCGTCTCCTCGAGCTCGCTTATATTGGCTAGGCTTGGTTGGATCCCCTCCTTTGTCACATAATACCCCAAGAATTGTCCTTCTTCTACCACTAAGGCAGGGTTCAATTTCATCTTAGTTTTTTCCAGGATATGCAACGTCTCCTCCACGTCACGTAGTAGCCTCTGCTCGTCTAGGCTTTTAATGACCATGTCGTCAACGAAGACTTCGATGTTCCTGCCAATTAGGTTGGCAAACAGGGAATCGACCGGTCGTTGGTAGGTTGCCCCGACGTTCTTTAATCCAAACGACATTTTTGTGTAGCAGAAGGCGATGTGATCAGTGTAGAAGGTTGTCTTCTCTTCGTCATTTTTGCTCATTAGGATTTGATTGTACCCCTTGTATACGTCCAGGAAGCATTTCCACTGGAAACCTTGCAGGGACTATACTTTCTGGTCTATCTCTGGTAATGTATAGCAATCCTTGGGACATGCTTTGTTGAGATCTAAGTAATCAATACATATGTGCCAACTAGCGTCGTGTTTCTTTACCATCACCGTCTTAGCGATCCATGTGGGAAAAATCGAGTCCCTAAGGATTTTGGCGCTGGTCAATCTGACCACTTCTGTATTGTTTGCCTTGTTGCGGTCTCCTCCTTGTACTCGCTTCTTCTGCTTTATTTCCTTAGCTCTTAGTTTTATCATTAGCTTGTGTTTGATGATTCCTTGGTCAACCCCCACCATGTCTGTAGGAGTCCAGGCGAACACATGTTTATACTTCTACAACAGCTGAACCAAAGCTTTCCTCGTTTTTGCAGGGAGAGTCTTTCCTGCATTCACTTGTTGGTTTGGGTATTCCCTGTTAATTACCTTTCCCCCATTTGACGAGTCTGGCCTCGGTCTCTTGGCTCCAGCTGAGATGTCTCTTGGTTGCATGATCTCTTAACATTTGAGCTCCCTTGGGGGAGTGGCTAGGATTGTCCCTGGTCCTTGGCTTGTATTGAATTTCACTATTCCATGGATTTTTGATGAGATTGCTCCGAACTTTAGTAGGTTCGTCCGTCCCAATATGACATTGTGTTCTGACGGATGTCGTACGACCACAAAATCCACCAAGGCGGTCTGTTGCTTGGTTTTGTCTTGGCTGGTTAATGTAAACGGTAAGTGAATCGTACCTAAGGGCCACAAGATGTGTCCTATGAAACTTGTGAGTTAGCCTACGGCTGGCCTCAGGCCTTCCTTCCACGCGTTCGATAGCAGCCGGAAACAATGCTCATAGATGATGTCTGCAGAACTTCCCATATCGACGTATACTCGATGAACGATGACATCTCAAATGGATCCTTGGATGACAAGGGGGTTGTTCCCGCTCCAGCTGGTTGGGCTTGGGTGGTTTATGGAGAACGTCAACCCCTGCATTGCTTTTGTGATGCTTCGTGTGTTCGCCACGCATTATGCTCTCTCCCTTTTGTAGTAGATCGTAAGGATCTACCCTTCCAGCAGCATCTTTGGGCTTTTCTGCATCAAATTTGGCTCGTCGGCTCTTGGCAATTTCTATCATGTTTCCCTTTAGTTGCTTTTCCTCAATTTCCCTTTTTAGAACTGAATATTGTGTCATGTGTCCTACTCTTGTGGTATTCACAATACCGCTTCTTGGTGCCTTTTGCCGCCAGTTTCTCATCGACTGTGTAGACTTCTGATCGTCTTCCCCGCCTCTCATCTTTAATGAAAGGTCTGAAACGCCCCTGCAACCATCTATCTCTCCCCATGAACTTGCCTCCCCCCCCCCCCGAGGATCGTGATGGGTAGTAGGGTGGTGGCTTCATTTTCCAGCGAAGATGTCATGGCGATGAGATATGCCTGCTTCGAGGTTTCGCCTTCTTCTTGGCGTAGGAATCGTTCCACTCGCTCCTTTAGTTCTGCCCTTGTTTGGGGTTTCTTTCCCATGAGTTTCTGGGACAACAACCCTAGTAACAATCCCCATGTGAATGCTCCCGCGATCAACCCCTCATTGTGCCCTGGGACATCTAGTGTTGCTTTGCACCCAATGATCGAGTGGAAATCACCCTTGTACTTCCGGAGTTGCATGAAGTTGATTAGAAAAAGGTACTTTAGTTGGCTAAAGTTGTTGATGTTTCTTGGGCGCAATTTCTTAAACTGTGTCCCTGCATGCCGTCTAAGGTAGTGGGGAAGTATGTGCACCAGAACCGTTCGTCTAGCTTGGGGGAAGTCATGGTCCTTCGTATGTATCAATGTGGCTATCTGCCATTGTATGTTTTAAGGTGGGGCAGCTTGGCGGTGTTAGTGATTATGTATTCCAGGAGTTCTTTGACGAACGACGATGTGACACTTCATGATAAGCAGTCTTGGTTTGGGGTCTGCTGAGTAAAGTGATACCCTAGCTGTTGCATTTCCAAAAATGGTTGTACCAACATGTTGTTATAGGCTGTGAGGTTTGGCGTTAGTAAGCCGTAGAAGTTTGACAGCTGAAATGGAGTAGGGAAAGTGTGGGACATGGGTATTTGATGTTGGGTCATGGGTATTTGTTGTTGGGCCATAGGTATTTGATGTTGGACCATGGGTGTTTGTTGTTGGGCCATGGGTATTTGTTGTTCATCCATGGGTATTTGCTGTTGGGCTGTGGGTATTTGCTGGTAAAGCGCGAGTGGTGATGCTGACACAGTGATTGCCATCAATGACGGGTGGTTCTGCGCTCGTGGTGTAACGCTTGGGCCGATTATAGTGTTGTTATTATGTAAGTTGTTCACGAAAGACATTATAAGTGGTGTTTGGGGGTTGCTAGAACCGATGGTGTTAGGGAAGAATGGCGACAAAGGGGGTACAAAGTATTGGTTAGGCACACCGCTATTTGGGAATGGTGGGGGTGTGAGACATCCCCAATTTCACGGCTCGAAAAGACCGATTTATTTAAGCTTGATTTTAAGAATCATAGTATATTTTAAAGAAATGTGTTGCAGAATTTGTTCTCAAAAACATGATAAATATATTATTAAATCATTTTCGAGGAAATGTATTTTATTCATTTTAAGGCATTGGGATGTCATCGTCAATACAGAAACATAAGTATAAGCAGAACTTACATTCATTTACATTAGTGATTTTACATTTCCTTTGATCTCTCATTCTAACGTAGCTTCATATCGACACCTGTGATAAAAACAACTTGAGTGGTTCAGGTTGGGAAACCTTGTGAGTGCATAGGGTTTTCAACCCACAATAATAAAGTTATTGTGTTTTTCATCAAACAATTACCCCAATTACCCATCCCCATTATCTTCTTTATTTCTTAAGGATTTATCCTAAGAATCATCTATCACTCATTCCTAAGGATTCATCCTAAGGAACAGGCACGAAGTACATCGTTGCCAGGGTTTATACAACATGCACTAAATTCATAGTTGTCAGGGTTCATTTAACATGTGCTAAGTCCATAGCTCTCATTTATCGACAGTATCATTCACGGGAATCCACCTGCAATACATGTCAATGGGTTTTTAGAGTACATCTGATGAACATATAGTTCACAACAACAGCAGGTTGCGAGCCTGCTAGTGTTCCACAGACCGTCTAGAATAGTCCATGGTTGTCATCCATACTCTGCTGAATGACGGGGAGCAACGTTTGGGTAAGGGCTTCTCTCATATTTCACCCCTCATCCTCATCTCATGATCTATATCACCGATCATCTCATTTATCCAACTCATGTTTCCTCACATACCAATTATTTCATCTACCCATGTTTTACCCAACATTTTTGTAGATATAAAATACGTATACAATTTAAATCATTTAAAACCTGTATAAATCATCATTCAACATCCATCTCAAACAAACAAACAATATATATTCACATAGCACGTATTTTATGTAAAATACTTCATACCTATGTGTAAGATGAAAGTGACTATACACTCATCTGATAAGACGGTGATTAGACAACACTTCGTTTCTTAAAACAATCTTTTTCGACGAAACCGAGAGGTTTGTTCAAAAACCGGGTTTCACGCGAGCAGAGTTTCGACTCAAAAAATTTATTTTATCGGGGACTTCGGGGCTTCGGGACTTGCTTCGGGTGTTAGGGATATTCCCTAGGCTTCGGGTGGTTTAGAGTGGCTAGAGAAGGAGTAGAGAGTGAAAAAGTATGAGAATTCGTACATAAATTCGGCTGACTTCGGTTCCTATTTATAGGGGACTGAAGCTCCTCATTACGCCGGACGTAATTATTGGTACACGGGGTGTAATGCCTCGAGAAGTTCTTCGCTGGGCGTAACATCGATACGCTGGGTATACGAGTGGATAACTTCAGACGTGTTCATCCACGTGTCAAGCATGCGAAGGGTGTGTCGTGGCGTCTTCTCGACCGAGCAAAATGCGAGTACGCTGGGTGTAGCGGCTATGTGCCTTATGTTCGGTTTCCGGACTTCGGACGTGTCAAGGCTACTAACACATAGCGAAGCTAGTCCGAGTACGTTGGGCGTACTCCATCGAGAAACTATTTTTCATACTTTAAAATTTTATAACTTTCGTATAGGAGCTCCGTTTTTTATGTTCTTTATATCCACGCGTAGGTAAAAACTCACAAGAAACTCGTCATGTTGTATTTTTATTAAAGCCATTTTTGAAGAACTCAAATAATTCGGGAGGTGAGTGTTCATAATGTTCATCCACATTGACCTTGATATACCGAAAGACTCCCCTCCTAAAAATTAAAAGTTTTCAAATTAACAACACATTTAAAAGGTTGCATCTGTCACACAACTGAAGACACGGTGTTTCCATGACTACCATTGAAGACATTGGTGCGAAAAACACTCATGTCTTTTACAGACTAGAGACACAAATCTTTGTTCCATCTTCTTTAGGTGAAAACAAAAAGCTTCAAATTTTATCTCGAATTTGAGGTCCATAGACCCAATATGGAAGTAGGTCGAACCCCAAAATTTACTATCACACCTTCAAAATATTTCGATTTTACTTAAATAATCTTTTTTGGCAACCTCTTTTGTTGAGAGTCCCTTCTTTTTAACCTTTTTTTATTGCTAAAAAAATCTTAAATTTTCAAAGCGTTTTTAATGTTTTCGTTTTTTTAGTTTTTTTTTTTTTTTATGTATGATGGACCTTGATATTTTCGTTATGAATTAGCTATTAGTTACAATATAGAGTTTGAAATCATCATGTTATATTCCGTGTAACAAATGGACAAGAGACATGAGAAGAAGATTGAAAACATGGTTCGTCACCTATTTCTATTGTCTCTCTTTTGAAAGTAACAATGAAAATCGGAAGAATGGTAGTGTTCATGTAAGGTTCCCAAATGATGTATTTTGTGGGTGAAGAAATATCATCGACACCCGAGTTGAATTCTGTTGAAGTTGGTAGGTCGATTTGTGACCCAAAAGGAATTGGTTCGGGTTTTCCTAAAATAAGTCGACATAGTAACACATGCATCAAGCCATCCACGTCAGCAATTGACAATCTTGCACTGCAAGGAACATAATCAAAAGAGAAACTATTTTATTATTAAATGGAATGCCACGTGGCAATTGTTTATTATTTATTTATAATAAGCATGGATGTTGAGTTTCATACTTGCATGCCAATCCACAAAAGTACTTCAAAGCAAAATCAATTACGTCAACGTTTTATGCAATTTCTATTTTGTATGTGTACCTTGATGAAATATTATATGATATTGAAAATTGGTATCCACAATTAGTTAAAGTAAGTTAAAGAGTCGAAAAGACATTGTAAGTTAATATATATCGGGATTTTTTATATTAATTAAAATCATAAAAATTAGTAAATTGAAAATCTCGAACTGTATAATAACTTTAAATTGTCAATAATATATTCGATTCCAATGCAAACGTCCCTACTCGATCTCTAATTTTGGTCGGAAAACGATCGACTAAAGTTCGATTCAAGATCTTAGATCCAAATGCGAGATCATACATCAAAATCATCTTGAAAACTATGGAAGAAGTTTAGGTCAAAATTCACATAGATCACAATTTTGAAACGTATATGCTTTGATCTTGAAGTTGAAGAATATGGTTCTTGTTCTTATATATCTTATGCTTACAGCCTATCAACGATATGATGCAAACTGAGGCACAAACATAACTGAATTAAATTAACAGAAAATTGCAGATATGAATACATCACAAATTCACAACACATATATGTATATTGATTGATTGAATTAAGGAACTGTCACTAACCTCGCTATTGGATTGTTCGCGGGTGAGAAGTAAACACCATGGCCATGCGACGACGATCTGTTTTCAAATGAACAGAATCCATGAAACAAAATCTCACGAATCTCTTCACGAGATCCGCCATACCAGCCAAACTTGATATTCGGATCTCCGCCGTTTCTACTCGCAACTGCTGCCGCAAAAACCCTAAACGCTTCCAGGCGAGCTTCGTCGATCACACTCGATTGATAATTCCTCCGGTGAATCGCAACGACTTCAATGTGCTTGTCGAAATTCCTCATTCCATTGACGAAACTCCTTTTCACATTCACGTAATCTCTGGTTCCTTCTTCAATTCTATTCACCATGAATTGATCGTTCTTTGTAAAAATTGCGGATTGCCAGTAACAAGGAACAGCCGCTTCGGTATTTGAATCTGAATCGGTGTCAGTCTTTATGATTTCATCGCCTTCTATTATAAGAGAATCTTGATTTTGAAAATGAGCAGGTTGATCCATGCGTGATGATTGATGTAACTTGTGAAAGGATTAATACAAAGCACGAACTCATAAGCAGCAAACTTCCGATTTATAAAGTAGAATGGAAGTGGAAAGTTTACTTGGAGAAGTCAGAAGTGTGGGAAAACATACACGACGTCGTCTAATGAAAGACTAAATTACAATAATGGTCCCTTTGTTATTTCTGAAATTGCATTCCAAGTCCAACTTTTTATTTTTAACCATCTAAGATATCGTTGATTTTTCTTGCAATTATTTTTATAAATTTAGTCCACATTTTCCATTTTTTATATGTAGATGGTCCCTAACATGTAGTTTCATTGGATGTTTGTTTCCTTCAAAACACGCGTATTCTTCAATATACCTGTTTTTTGTCATTCCTTTTGCATGTTAGTTCTTTTTCCTCTTCAATTCTTTTCTTTGAAGAAGAGTGTCGATTTTACCCTTTATCGGTAAAAAGATCAAAATCATAACCAAAACCTCTGAAACAGATTTGAAAATCGATAATTTCAATAGTAAAAGTTGTGTCGTCAAAGTGTTCATGCATGAATTTCTTGCCAGAGTTTCTTTCTCAATTGATTTTTGACACTCTCGTCTACATTAATTTGAATGAATTCATTTTTTTCTTCAACAAATACGTAAACTTACATCCATATTAAATGTTTTAGTGTTTGATGGAATGCCTCGGTGTTGCAAAACTTGGCCTACTTGGTCGAGTACTCGGAATCGGCCCTCCACCAAGGCGAGTAATATCAACTCGGCCAAAAAACTCGTATTTAATCAAAATCGGCCAAAAATCGGTCAAACTCGGTCAAAAATCGGACAAACTCGGTCAAACTCGGGCCTAATCGGTCTTACTCGGGCCTACTCGGTCAAACTCGGCCAACTCGGTCAAAATCGGTCAAACTTTGTCAAAGGGTCAAAATTGTCATAAAAAGAGAAAAAAATCAAGAATTTCAAGATTAATATGCATAATGTCATTAATGATTTACTATTTAACACAAACATGTAATTGTTACTACATATATATATATATATATATATATATATATATATATATATATATATATATATATATATATATATCTTAAATTTTTAGTAATTATCCACGTACTGAGACAATTATGTGTATTTCAGTTTTTATGTATTCGCATGTATCTAATTTTGGTTATATATTTCAATTAAATTATGATTTTAACTTATGATTTTGACATATATAATTTTCCAAAAAATATTTCTACATGAATTACCGAATCCGAGTACTCGCTACTCCCCAGTCGGCCGAGCAGGTACCGAGTAGCGAGTTCTACAACCTTGGAATGCCTCAGTGAAACTTTTCGTTTTAGTGATTTCATATTAAATTTGTTTGTCTAGCTAAAGATAATGAAGATTGGATTACTTTTCTTCTCTCCAAATGGTATTTGAACATGTATCAAGTATTTGCTAAAACCGTCTCTCTAACTAGAATTTACACCTAAATCCTAAAACATTTCATAATTGCTCCTTACGTCCTTTTAGTTGTCCGTCTTCAAAATTTTACCCCAAACCGAATCAGTCACATCCGATAGAACATCAATTATCTTCAAGTTTCTAACATATCTAATTTTTGAAATCTTTCTTTCCTGCGAAAGAAACATCTTAATTAATTATTTATGTATTCATTTTAAGAGACAAAAAGAAACTAAGAAAGATTCAATTAAAAAAAATTACTTTAAAATTGCAATTTTTCTTTTTGATAAAAGCCATCTTCAAAGAACTCAGATAACTCGGGAGGTGGTGCTTCAAAAGCCCAAAATGCTTCCTCTTGAACCTCATCCATCACGTTCCATTTATAATTCTTCTTGTGAATCCCAACGGCGTGATACTGGAAATTCCTCTTCCCATTGATATAAATCTTCTCCACATTCACGTAAGCGTTGGTTTCTTCCTCAACTCCATCCAACATCAATTGGTTGTTATCTGTAAAAATTTCGGATTGCCAGTAATTGAGAATGGATTCCCAGTAATTGAGGATAGCTTCTTCGGTATATGGATCGGAATTGGAATCCATGTTAGTAATTTCATTGTCTTCTATTTCTATTGTAGTAGAATCTTGATCTTGAACAAGCACAAGTTTATCCATGCGTGCTGATTGATGTAACTTGTGAATGTATGAATGTATATTACAGTGTAACAGTTACACCATCCAAAGTATACATGTTTTCAAAATTTGGTGGTAATCATTATTTGCTTATATCATAAAGGATTACATGAATAAAGATATCGTTTAGAACATTTTTACGTTATAGTGATTACATATGTAAGCTTTTGAACATGATTTAGGGCATCCACAATGCATTGAACTCTATAAAGTTCAATGGAGTGCCACGTCATCATTCACTATTCCATACAACTCTATTCATTTTTATCTCACAATGCATTAAACTCTACAAGTTTAATGGAACATGTTAAAAAATATTTATTTAAAGATTTAAAGACTTTCATTTTTCCCATTAAAGAGTTCAATGGTTATTGAACTCCAAATCCATTGAATGCCAAAGTGGCATTTCACAATGGTGGAGTTGTATCCATTGAATGACAAGTAGACATGTCACCTCATTCAACTCTTCCATTAAACTCCCCATTATGGATGCTCTTAAATATACATATATGTTACATTAATAAAGATTATGTTTCCCTTAGTTAAAAGTCAATCCTACACGATATAATTCCAATTTCCATGCATAAGTAAATATAACGTTTGTCAATTAATTAACTACATATATTTCCAAAATATTTTGAAATAAAAAATGTTAGACCCTTTAGATACATACCATCCAACTAGATAATTAAGTATCTAAAATATCATATCATATCGTATTATACTATAAAGAAAACATTTTTCCTTTCACCATATTCATTTGAAACTCCCATGTATTTTTCATTTCACCACATTAATTTGAAACTCTCATGACTTTTATAAGTTGGTTAATAAGGTTAAATAAATATCAAACTTAAAGTGTAATCACATATAAACTAAATTTTAATATTAAAATAATATTTTTACTTCTACTTATTAAGTGATTATTTTTAACTTTTAACATATTATACTTAATTTATTAGTTTTAATATATTGTTAGATGTAAACCATTATCATTTCAAAGATATAATTTTGGAACAATTTGTATAAAATATTTAAATTATTAATTTAAGTATAACATTACAGAGTCAACTTAAATATAAATTTTAGTTTAACTTAAACAACCCAAAGAATATTTTGTAAATAGTTAAAAGTGATTAATCGTAGTGTTTTTCTAATAATGATTATAAGTTGGTTAATAAGGTTAAATAAATATCAAACCTAAAGTGTAATTATAAATATACTAAATTTCAATTTTAAAATAATATTTTTACTTCTACTTATAAAGTTATATCTTTAACTTTTAACATATTATACTTAATTTATTAGATTTAATATATTGTTGTATGTAAACCATTATCAGTTTAAAGCTATAACTTTTGAGAAATTTAGACAAAATACTTAAATTGTTATTTTAAATATATCATTACAATGTCAACTTAAATATAAATTTCAGTTCCGTTTAAAAAAGCCAAAGAATATTTTGTATATAGTTAAAAATGATAAATTGTAATGATAAACGAAAAAACTAAATAGTAATCTCAATTTAACTAAAATATTTCCTAAAGATATTTTTATAATCATTATAAGTTTTCAAATAAGTAGCTTAAAATAACTTACAATAACAATAGTTAAAAATATTTAAGTGCCAAATATGTTTGTGTATCAATCAGATCCAATTGATGGTGCGGGATCCCAATCAATTGGATGATGCTAGATCAAAATAGAGAAGAATAAGAAGAAGAATATGAATCTGCAATGTATTGATGAATACAATGGTGCTCCTTTACATGAGATTCACACACACTAACACACACTTAAGCTCCATTCTCTCTCTCAGCCGTACACTTTTCCTCCACTCCTCACCCCTAACACATATATAGATACTTGAGGAACATGGGCCGTAAATGGGTTCACGGCCATGAACCAATTCACGACCGTAAACACCCATTGGGTCGTAAACACTTTTCGGTCCTAGACTGAAAATTATAATTGCCTAGAAAAGTAAAGTATAAACCTTATTTTTTACCCAACAAAATCCCCTTTGGTTTATAGCTTTCTTTTTTAATTGTAACGTCCAAAAATTTCAAAACAATTAAAACTTTTCAAAAATAACCCATTTTAATAACGTTGTTACAAAAAGGTTTTCAATACATTATTTAACAGAGTATTTCCCAGGTCCATTTCATATAACACCAACGCGAGGAACGGTACGATCAAGCCTTTGCCTTGCCACAGTCTCCTGAGAACCTGAAAACATAAAACCACAACTGTAAGCCCGAAAGCTTAGTGAGATACCCCCAAAAATACCAACCACATATACGCCCTTCCAGGCCACGACCTTGCTGTCCAAAACACATTGCCTTCCGGCCCATAACACATCGCCTTCCGGCCCATAACATATTGCCTTCCGGCCCATAACATATCGCCTTCCGGCCCTTAACATCAAATGCCCACAAAACATAACAGATCATAGAACAGCCATACATACCGGGTCAAACCCCAGACCAAGCAACCGTGCACATAACATATAATCATATAACAGTTCACAGTCAGCAAATCGATCAACAGATCACATAGCATATCATTACCCTAACCAAGATACCAGCCTAGCCGATCACTAGCAATACTTCACGCTACGTCTCAGCCAAAATACTACTTACACACATACGCCTTTCCAGGCCATGACCTTCCGGTCCACATAATATATAATGCCTTCCGGCCCATATCATAATGCCTTCCGGCCCATGTCAAGCAATACCATAACAGACAACTATCTGGATTTCCATCCGATAAAGGGTCGGCCTTGGTGTCGTAGACCCTGTCGATATAGTGAGGATAACTCACCTCGAAACTGCCGACTGAACAGATAACCCAAGCTGCTCTGATCACTGATACGATCTCCACCTCCGGACAACCACCAATGCACTGAACTCAAGCAATAATCAACAATTACCAAAATACCCATGGAAACCACTGGTTAACCCCTTGGTCAAAGACAAGGTCAAAGTCAACCCCTGACTGACCCTACTCGCCGAGTCAACCCGATGACTCGCCGAGTTCCCATACTCAGAACTTCACTCAATCCGCGACCTAACTCGCCGAGTCACCCTGCGACTCGCCGAGTCCAACAACTCTGAGTCCACTCGCACACAACTCACCGAGTCATCCCTTGACTCGTCGGTTCTTGACTCAACCAGAAAATATTGGGACTCTTCGACAAGACTCGCCGAGCCCAAGAACAGACTCGCCGAGTCTAAGGCTATCTTCAACCTACTCGCCGAGTTGTTCATACAACTCGCTGAGTTCCAGGTCATCTTCATCCAACTCGCCGAGTTGTTCTTCCAACTCGCCGAGTCCCAGCTCATCTTCAAGCAACTCGTCGAGTACACCCATGTGACTCGCCGAGTACCATCGGTCTGAATCCATTCAGAAGCATTCCAGGCCATGCAATTGCTCCAAAACATAGATCTAGCCTCCTACCACTCATCCATCACGTAAAGTGGCAAACTTTACATGAATCCAACGAGATCTAGGCTTTTTGCACTTTGGTTTAGGGTTTGGGACATGTAAGCTTCACTAAACACTCCAACACAGGGACTTTCATGCTCTCTAATTCTTCTGTATTCCAGATCTGAGGTAGCAACCTCAGATCTAACCTCTAGACTTCCAATTACATCCATAGACAAGTTCCCACAAACCCCAAAATGAAGAAGCAACATAACAACAGTCCAAGAACGAGATATTACCTCCAAGGGATGCCCCAACTGCAATGTAATTCGAATCCAAGCAAAGCCCCTTGCTCCAAGCCTTCAATCTCCCAAAATTCCTTCAAAAATCATCTCCTTCAAGCTCCCAAATGAGATATGATCACTCATACACGAAGGCTAAGGGTTTTTGGACTTGGGGATGAATAAAGAGGCTGAGAGTGGGCTGTTATGTTCTTTATATAGGGTTTAACCCCGGGAATTAGGGTTTTCTCCACTCAGTGCCTACTCGCCGAGTCCTCCTTACTGACTCGCCGAGTCGGCTACTTAACACACAACCCAGTCGCGACTCTACTCGCCGAGTCCATTCATGGACTCGCCGAGTCACTCTTTCACAACTTACTCTTTTAGCCCTTCAACTCTACTCTTGATATTTCGGGATGTTACAATTCTCCCCCACTTAAATTAGGCTCCGTCCTCGAAGCCTACAGCAACTCAACTCCAGAAATACTCCCACAACGTGCCACTTGGCCTTAATCGGACCAGGTCTCACAAAGCCTACCCATCAAAACTCGAACACACTTTCCCTTTCTTTACGGTGTCCTAACCACCATCTCGAACCAGGCACTGGCTGTACCCTCTGATAATCACTCACAATATCCGAGAATTACCCAAGATGCAAGTCTGCTCTAAATCTCAACAATCATTCGGCCTATAAGGGCTAGGAAACCATGGACCATCAGATCCCCGATCCGGATCCCACTCTATCCATTCCGTGACGATGGAAAGACCCATTCTCCATCTCAGAACAAATCTCACGAGTTCCCTTCTTGCAACCGCATACGCATGCTGAACTAGATCTAACACCCTCGGGTTAGGAAGACCCGTCACACTGACGACATCTCCAACATCCCTAGGAGGAACCACCACTACGCACACAACCCTTGATCAGAATCAATCTAGGAGTCCCAGACTCCATCCCTGCATCCATCCTGAGACTCTTGGCTCTACACCCGCGGAATCCCTTCCTCGTCCTCAGCAGACATCCCATCATGATGTCATTCCATACCACTGTCACAGACACAGTGTTCTACCACCATACTCCAAATCATCCATTCTCACTACTACTTTCACTTCGGCGAATCAACACTTTCCCCAGCAAATGAGGGTCCGACACCTCCCCCCATACAACAGCTCAAAGGGTGGCATACCAATGCACTAATGATGGCTGTTGATATAGGATAACTCAACCAAGGATAAATACGTGCCACCACTCCCTCCGAAATCTAATACACATGCCCGAAGCATGTCTTCGAGCGTCTGAATCGTTCGCTGGCTCTGAAGTGTCCTCAGACATCATCATTATAAGCTCTAGCTCATTTCTCACATCCCTCTTCGAGACTGAGCACCAGGTCAGCTTTTCACTCCACAGCTGAGCCTCCAAAGATCACCCATATCATGATCCAAATATCCCACTAACTTTTTCCCCCGTGACCACTATCCCGGCCTAGTGACACGCAAGTCACGAAATTCTCTTTTCCTCATGCGAGGAAAATACAATCCAAACGAGGATCGTCTTAACTCTGATCACTGGTTTCTGCTGCGCATACCCCTTGCGCATCTCACCGCATCTCCTAATAGAGACGGGGGCCCCAGTCTCGCCCCCGGTTCAACTTCCAGGCTCCAAAAACCCAATACTAGGGCTACTCAAGCCCAAAACTCTCCACATCATACACTGATCGGAGAACATTCCATCATCCCATTCTCTTGCCATCCAGTGAGTACTACGGCTCCCCGCAGTATCACAACACCCTCTGACTAGTGAGTACTACGGCTCCCCGCAGTATCACAACACCCTCTGACTTGTGAGTACTACGGCTCCCCGCAGTATCACAACACCCTCTGACTTGTGAGTACTACGGCTCCCCGCAGTATCACAACACCCTCTGACTAGTGAGTACTACGGCTCCCCGCAGTATCACACTGCATCATACATACTCAATCCCGGCCTGCTCCCAGGCCTTCCACAATCAAATGCCCTAAGTCTGTATTCCGCCCCGCATGTCCGACACTCGCTCCTATCAGCCTATACTCTGGGCTGACAGAACACTGCTGAATCCCAACAGCTAAGCACCCTCAAGTACTCATCGATCTCCCGGAGAATCCTCCAATTCTCCCCCACTTATAACACTCGCTAACAGTCACCAGTCGCCATCACCGACCTTCCAGAACAACCCTGCACAAGGAAAACACTTACACGCAGACTGCTTCCCACAAGCATAAACGACCTTCAACAAAACACAGCTCCACACTGATCAATCCGGTCAAAGAAACCCGATCTCCACTTATCCACTCCACGACTGTAGATGCTACCCGACATTCAACCCAATGCTGCATCTCCACTAATAACCCTCACGAAAGATAACCAACGATAGCACAAACACCAAACTATAACCATACCAAACCCTCAGGGAACAACGGATACCAAAACGAAAACCCGAAACACAATTCCATAACCAAAAACACCAACCCGAAAAACGACGAATACCGCATCGTAAACCACACAAGAATACCAGCACAAACAATACACCACAATAATCGCAAGATAATAAGACATCAAGAAAGAAACATACCCACAGCTGCATCCGGCACTGCTCTGACCTCCTCTGCCGCAAGCTGATAAGCACGACCTTGAGCCCCTGGGGGCTCCGCTCCACCCTGACCTCCACCTGAAATCCTCAAAGTGGCCGGTGCTGGAGCCTGCACCGGTCCTGCAGAAAGCTGTGGACAATTGACCCTCAAATGTCCAACCTGATGACAATGATAACAAATCCTCAAATCCTGAACCGAAACTGACTGCCGACAATCCCGCGCATAGTGCCCTTCCTTTCCGCACTTGCGGCATGCACCACCGGACCAACAAACTCCGGTATGACCCCTCCCACACTTCCCACAAGTATGGCCACTCAGATCCCCCACCCTAACATCAACGGTCCTGAACCGTTTCGGCGCCGGCTGCGACTGCATCAGAGCCTGCCTCAGCTCACGCAACTGCAACTCAACCTCTAACTCACGTCGCCTGGCGGCCTCCTACAACTCCAACAAGGTCTCGCACCTCTGCGCAGACACGAACTGTCTGATATCCCCCTTGAGCATACTCACATATCGGGACATCTGAGCTTGCTCTGAAGCGAACTCAGGGCAAAACATCGCCCTCTCAGTGAACATCCTGGTGATCTCAGTCACCGACTCCGAATCCTGCTTCAGCTCAAGGAACTCCTGAGCCAAACTCTCCCTCTCATCATGCGGAACATAGCGAGTGCTGAACATCTCTCTGAACTGATCCCATGAAACCGCAGCCCTCTGCGCATCCGAGTATGACCCCGTGGTCAATCTCCACAAATCCTCCACCCTGAGTCTCAACAGGTTCAGAGTATACATCACCCTCAGATCAGCAGGGCATGAACACGTGAAGAAACACTCCTCTACGTCCGATAACCACCTCATAGCAACAATCGGGTCCTGAACTCCATCGAAGGTGGGAGGCTCCGTATTATCGAAGTCCCGATACTGAAAATCCCTATCAGCTCCTCCCCCTGCCGTTGCTACAGCCACTGTAGCCGCCGCGGCAGCCGTCTCCGCGAGAGTCGCATAGCGCTCATCAAAATACTCAACCATGGCGGTCTTGATCGACCCAAACAGTTCTGGCAACTTAGCCCGGAACAATGCAGCAACCTCATCATGCAGGATCTCACGAATCCTCGCATCCAACTCGCTTGTGCTCATCTGATCGATAACCTCAGACGGCACCGATCCACCCAGAACTCTCTCTCCAGCTCCCGATCCTGATCCGGATCCACTCCCAGCATGCCTCGGGATCTCCATACTAAAAAACGCTACAAAATCTCAGGCACTTCCCATAATCCTGGGATCCAGCTCTCTCTCAATCCAACCCTAGAGATCATGGTTTCCCTGATACGCGTATGGGTCCTGTGCTTTCAGTAGTACGGGCCCATACTACCTTCCACACCTACCCATATTTGTATGAAGTACTACCACAACACCCTAGAGAAACATGCATAACAACGCTCAACCCTCACCACTAGAAGAACACTGAGAATCTCCCATAAGGGACCCTAGGCTACAGGCATCACATATCAGGCAACATTGTCATGAGTTCCTGAAGATCCCTAGCCTAACTCTAGCATGTTGTTCTATCAAAGCTCAATAAAACAAGTCTCATGAATGGTAAATTTGGGGTTACTTACTGGCTCCGGCTGATCGTACCTCCGCGTCCTCCCTTTTACTTAATTTAAAAACCATTTTAATTTTTCTTTAAAACCTTCCTCGATTTGAGACTGGAGTTACACGAGTGTTCCTCCAATTCACTCAAACCAAGGCTCTGATACCAACTTGTAACGACCAAAAATTTCAAAACAATTAAAACTTTTCAAAAACAACCCATTTTAATAACGTTGTTACAAAAAGGTTTTCAATACATTATTTAACAGCGTATTTCCTAGGTCCATTTCATATAACACCAACGCGAGGAACGGTACGATCAAGCCTTTGCCTTGCCACAGTCTCCTGAGAACCTAAAAACATAAAACCACAACTGTGAGCCCGAAAGCTTAGTGAGATACCCCCAAAAATACCAACCACATATACGCCCTTCCAGGCCACGACCTTCCGGTCCAAAACACATTGCCTTCCGGCCCATAACATATTGCCTTCCGGCCCATAACATATCGCCTTCCGGCCCATAACATATTGCCTTCCGGCCCATAACATATCGCCTTCCGGCCCTTAACATAAAATTCCCACATAACATAACAGATCATTGAACAGCCATATATACCAGGTCAAACCCCAGACCAAGCAACCGTGCACATAACATATAATCATATAACAGTTCACAGTCAGCAAATCGATCAACAGATCACATAGCATATCATTACCCTAACCAAGATACCAGCCTAGCCGATCACTAGCAATACTTCACCCTACGTCTCAGCCAAAATACTACTTACGCACATACGCCTTTCCAGGCCATGACCTTCCGGTCCACATAATATATAATGCCTTCCGGCCCATATCAAGCAATACCATAACAGACAACTATCCGGATTTCCATCCGATAAAGGGTCGGCCTTGGTGCCGTAGACCCTGTCTATATAGTGAGGATAACTCACTTCAAACCTGCCGACTGAACAGATAACCCAAGCTGCTCCGATCACTGATACGATCTCCACCTCTGGACAACCACCAATGCACTGAACTCAAGCAATAATCAACAATTACCAAAATACCCCTGGAAACCACTGGTTAACCCCTTGGTCAAAGACAAGGTCAAAGTCAACCCCTGACTGACCCTACTCGCCGAGTCAACCCGATGACTCGCCGAGTTCCCATACTCAGAACTTCACTCAATCCGCGACCTAACTCGCCGAGTCACCCCGCGACTCGCCGAGTCCAACAACTCTGAGTCCACTCTCACACAACTCACCGAGTCATCCCTTGACTCGCCGGTTCTCAACTCAACTAGAAAATATCGGGACTCTTCGACAAGACTCGTCGAGCCCAAGAACAGACTCGCCGAGTCTAAGGCTATCTTCAACCTACTCGCCGAGTTGTTCATACAACTCGCCGAGTTCCAGGTCATCTTCATCCAACTCGCCGAGTTGTTCTTCCAACTCGCCGAGTTCTAGCTCATCTTCAAGCAACTCGTCGAGTACACCCATGTGATTCGCCGAGTACCACCGGTCTGAATCCATTCAGAAGCATTCCAGGCCATGCAATTGCTCCAAAACATAGATCTATCCTCCTACCACTCATCCATCACATAAAGTGGCAAACTTTACATGAATCCAATGAGATCTAGGCTTTTTGCACTTTGGTTTAGGGTTTGGGACATGTAAGCTTCACTAAACACTCCAACACAGGGACTTTCATGCTCTCTAATTCTTCTGTATTCCAGATTTGAGGTAGCAACCTCAGATCTAACCTCTAGACTTCCAATTACATCCATAGAGAAGTTCCCACAAACCCCAAAATGAAGAAACAACATAACAACAGTCCAAGAACGAGATATTACCTCCAAGGGATGCCCCAACTGCAATTTAATTCGAATCCAAGCAAAGCCCCTTGCTCCAAGCCTTCAATCTCCCAAATTTCCTTCAAAAATCATCTCCTTCAAGCTCCCAAATGAGATATGATCACTCACACACAAAGGCTAAGGGTTTCTGGACTTGGGGATGAATAAAGAGGCTGAGAGTGGGCTGTTATGTTCTTTATATAGGGTTCAACCCCGGGAATTAGGGTTTTCTCCACTCAGTGCCTACTCGCCGAGTCCTCCTTACTCACTCGCCGAGTTGGCTACTTAACACGCGACCCAGTCGCGACTCTACTCGCCGAGTCCATTCGTGGACTCGCCGAGTCACTTTTCACAACTTACTCTTTTAGCCCTTCAACTCTACTCTTGATATTTCGGGATGTTACATTAATTGACCCAACAAACTCCCCCGAAAAATGTAGTTGGCTTTTTTTGTCAATCTTCATTGGGAGATTGGCCTCAGTTTTAATCTTCAATTTCTTCACAGCTTCAAGATGAACTTGATGAATCTTCAATAAATGACTTCATCTTGATTAGTTGCGCTTTTGTTCAGAATTTGACTCTAAATGCACATTGGGTAAGGAGGCTTAATGTACTGATTCTTGAAAGATAGCGCTTTCAGCTTAAGAATCTTCAGAGAGCACAACAGAGAGATCTAATCTTCTGGATCACTTCAGCCGGTTCATGAATAACAACAAATTGATTGAGGAGGTTTCAATGCAATTTGTCACATAATTTTCAATTATAGCTTCACCTTGCTTCTAGGGTTGAAGGATTGTATGTTGAAAGAATAATCTTCATTTCTTGCTCCTTCGAATGAGAATTCTTTGATGATCACGAATGAAGCCTTGGCTCAAAAATTTTGGACACAGACTCCATGAGTTTCATCTACATCTAAATTCACTTTTCAAGACAAAACAAAACTAAAAGAAAACTTAGCACACAATATTTTTTTGGATTTTTCATATTTTCTGAAAATTAAAATAGAAACAAAAATATTTTTGGATTTTTGATTTTCTTGAACAAGAAATAAAACATAAGCAACACTATTTTTGGATTTTTAATTTTCTGATTTTTGTTTATTTTTTTAATTTTCTGATTTTTGTTTGATTTTTGCAATTTTTTTAATTATCCCCCTAAATTTGTGCATAGAGGAAAACTATGAACAAATTTAACAAAAACAAAAATACTTGGGATCAAAGTTGTCAAACAATTCAATATCGTTTATCGGCACACGCTTGCATGTCTAGATCTGGTCAATCACCGATATTGTGGTCCACTTAAACACAAAGGGTATGGACAGATCTGACAGATTATATATGACAATTCATTGTGATATATATTCCTAAATGGACCATTTGGCTAACGACGACCAAGGATATTGTTGTCCACTTAAATTCAGCAGCAAGATCTACAAACAACCTATTAAATGGTTCAATTTTAGATGCACTAGAACGTGTTCCCCACTTCCCAACATACCCCGGAAATCAAGAACTTCCAAAAAACTCCTTACGTTAGGTGAGTATTCAATCATTAAGAAAGAAGTCAGATATAGAAGTGCATATGTTGTATCCCAGGTCGGATGTCTTCCAATCACGTAGAGGGAACAACATATAACTAACAGAGATAGAGGGTTATAGAGATAGTAGGGTGCATATGCTGTGTCCCAGGTCGGATCATCCGATCACGCAGAGGGGACAACATATGGCTAACAGATAGAAAGAATTGCATAGATAAGGGTATGCATAGAGATAGAGATGTATATGTTGCCTTCCAGGTCGGGTATGTTCCAATCACGCAAAGGAAGTAACATATGACTGACAGATAGAAAGCAAGAAAATAATTTCCTACAGACCTACTTTATCAGAACCCCCCAGTCATCCTATTAGTACCGGAATTAAGGACATGAGTCCATACATCAAGGAAATGTTTAGCCACAGTTCTAGATAATTAACTTTTAGTGTATATTGCATGTTCTCATGTTTACCTCACTGCTCAATCTATGCAAGTGTCATATGGTTAGTCCAAATAGAACTATCTAAATCCATACTGTCAAGTCCTTTCATTGTCCATCTAAGTCTAGTCCTTTTGAATTCTTTGTGCCTACTAGCACATTGAACACAGAGTCTAGACAATTCGACTTTCGTGCATTACAAGAATTTCAGATTGTCATTTTGTAACACCCAAAGTCTGGAAGGCCAAGAAAGGAAAGAAAACCCTAATTTTAAGGGGCGACTCGGCGAGTCCAAGAAGGAACTCGGCGAGTCTGAGCGGGATCCGGGTCGAGGAGTAAGTGACCGACTCGGCGAGTCGGCCAATGAGACTCCGCGATTCTGGTCTATGCGAGGAAAACACTAAAATTCGGGACTTGGAGCCTATTTAAGCGCCTTATTCTCTTCCCTAGGGTTCCTTTACTGCCTCTCTAACCCAGAACACCAAACCCTAGCCGCCATATCCATTGTTTGAGCCAATTGTTGCCTTGAAGAGTGCATTAAAGCTTGGAGAAGGAAGAAGGATCTTGGAGGTGTAAGAAGGGGCTATAGATCTGGGATTGGGAAGATATTTCTGAGCATTTTGAGGTAATCAACTAGTTCTTGGACTCTTTTGCACCTAGATCTATGTGTGAGTGTTGGGGCTTTTTAGCCATAATGGTATCCATTTGAGTTAAAAGCCAGATCTGAAGTTGCTACTTCGGATCTAAGCATATTATGGTCTTGAGAAGCATAAAGTATCTGCCCTTGAGTTGATTATGGATCCTCTTTGCCTTAAACCCTAGTTTATGGTGTATTTTGCCTAGATCTCTTTCTCTACACGTAAAGTTTTCAACTTTACGTGAGGAATAGGCTTGGGAAGGGTAGATCTATAGTTTGGAGTCCATGCATGACTCAAAAGTCCTCTGCATGTATGGAGATCTGAATGGACTCGGCGAGTCATTTGAGTGGACTCGGCGAGTAGCATGAAGATTTGGAGGAACTCGACGAGTGGGATGAATAGCTCGTCGAGTCAGATGAAGTTGGGCAGGAACTCGGCGAGTTGGAAGAACAACTCGGCAAGTCTGTTGAAGGATGTCTTGGACTCGATGAGTCTGTTCTTGGACTCGGTGAGTCAGGTTGCGAAACCCCAAACCCTTCGAGTTGAGACTCGAATCAGTGAGTCAAGTGGAGACTCGGTGAGTTGGACAGGTCAGGACTCGAAAATCGGTAGACTCGGTGAGTCATGGACTGACTCGGCGAGTCGAGTCACGAATGGAAGGACTCTGAACATATGAACTCGGCGAGTCAGTAGGGTGACTCGGCGAGTAGGGTTGACCTGGAAGGTTGACTTTGACCTTGACCAGAGTTGACTTGGTTGTCTTTCGGGGGTCAGTTAGACTTAGTGTTGCATTGATATTGGTAGCTCAGGGAGCAAGTGGAGCAAGAGTTCAGAGAGTTGTCGGGCAACAGCTAGTGGGATCATCAACAAGTTCAGCCAGTACAGTTGAGTTTCCCTTTTGTGTGAATGGGTCTACGGCCACAATGTCGGCCCATGTAGTTATGAGTAAAAGACCCGGGGGTTAGCCCTAGGCACAGTATGCTAGTATGATATTCAAGACAAGGTCCAATGATAGCGGGCGGGTGCCCAAGGAATGGTTTATGTGATAGTTTATACTTGTTGTCTGTGTGATACTTGTATGTGCCTGGTAGGGAGGTGAGTGTGGGCGAGGTCCCGTAACTCACCAATAGCAGAGTGTGGATGGTGTTCCACATCTCATTAGCAGTAGATAAGGGGTGAGGCCCAAGTTAGGGAAGGAGTGAGAGTGGGCTGGTCCCGTACCTCACTATCAGCAGGAGTATGGATGGGGTTCCATGACTCAGCAGTAGCAGGACGAGGGCGAGGCCTAGAGACAGGCGAGGCCTTAGGACAAGATTCGTTAGTATGTTTTTAGCTTATGTGATGTGATATGTTTATGTGCTATTATATGTTAACGGGCGAGGCCCTGTGACAGGCGAGGCCTAAGTGAAACAGATTTGTATCCGAGCGGGGCTCGAAGCCAGGCGGGGTCGTTGTAGCGGGCGAGGCCCGAGGTAGCGGGTGAGGCCCGACGTAGGGGGCGAGGCCCAGGATAGCGGGCGTGGCCTAGTATGTGCAGTATGTAGTTATGCATGGTATGTGGTAGGGTGGGGAACTCACTAAGCTTCGTGCTTACGGTTTTTAGTTTTGGGTTCAGGTGCTTCCGGCAGCGGAGGGAAGAGCTCGGGGTGATCGCATGGCACACACCCTAGATTAGACAGCCTGGGAATGTTTACTCTGATAATGAACACATGTTTTGGAAATTAATACTCTGATTATGTTTTGGAATGATGACTTTGCTTAAAGTAATGTTTTATTAAAAGAATTTTTTAGTCTTAAATTTTGGGACGTTACACCTTTAGCAGTAGACTTTATATCACTTCCCAAACAATACCTACAAACGAAAAACTATAAGAAAGTAAAAAATTGTCTTCAAAACGAATCAGTTTAAGATAAACTCAGGAGTATCGAGAAGAAAAACTCAAACTGTAATTCACCGATTGAATTTGCATCCAGAAGGTCTGAGAATAGCACACATAGACTCAGAACAGATCCGAAAATTCTTCACATCGTTAAGCACAAACCCCATGTGTGATCCATTCCTTTCTTCCCTTCCCGCAAAGGACACATACTCTCAAACAATGTTCTGAGTGTTGTACAATTGAGAGGTGCCTCCTATCATGTGCTTGGAATAGCCACTACCAACAAACCAAAGTCTGATGATATGCCTCCATAGCTGCTCCAGCACAAAGTGGGATCAGTTGGTCTTTGGAACCCAATCTGTTTTGAAACTGGGTTGAACTTTATCATCAACACAAGGTATCCTCTCCCATGACATATCCTGTTTATCTCAAACATAAGATGAAGAAATATTATATGCATTAGATGATTTGGGAGATTGAACCTTTGGTACCCATCTGTAGTTAGGTTTAACCCATTTCTTTTTCGATCGGATGGGTGCATCGGTAATTGCTTTTGAACTTGAAGTCGGTGGTCGAGATGGCTTTGACCTAGCCGATCTTTGCTTCATAGGAGCATCTCTTGAGCTTGGCTTCTTGGACGACATTCCCTTCTTGTTCTTAGGAATCAGATTCTTGCCCTTCTGCGCGTTCCAGTCACCATTGTTTGAACGAGACCTCGAAGGGTTTCTTTTGGAAAACATCCCTCTTGGCACGTTCTGCCATCCTTGTGCATAGTAGGGAACGTAAGAGCAATTTGGACAATTTCTAGCAATGTATCCAGGTGTTCCATAGTGAAAACATGTCTTTTGTCTTCAATGGGAAGTTGTTTCTTCCTGCCCCTAGTGGCGTGCCTTTGCCTCGCTTTTGGTTGTTCCCACATGCACACATACAACAAGCCGTCGGTTTCGCTTGTTTTGGTGGCCTGTATTTCTCAGTAGCAGGTGTATTAGAGGTGACTGAATTAGAAGCAACGGATTCAGAGTTCAAAGAGTTATTTGTTTGAAAATCAACATCATCAACAGAATTAGAAGTAGATATGTTATCCTTGTCCTCATCTTCTGCTACTTTACCTTCACAGGAAGTAGAATCATTAGAAACTTTAATCTCAACACCCTCAGTTGGCCCTGATTGTTCAGTCTTAACTGAAGCTGGTGCAGGGGTTTAGCCATACTGAGCAGGTGTCTCTACCTCATTGGTCTCAAGGGGTGGGTTATAATTCTCATTAAAGGGAGGTGGAACACTGTGATACCCTAACCCCTTAGATTGATTATCATTAAATTTGAATTGCTTTTCAATCATGGATGCAACTACCTCACTTGACACATCATATTTTCTAAAATTAAAATCTGCATTTTCAAATTTGTTTTTCAATGTGTCAAGCTCGGCATTCACAAAGGCAAGTTTTCTCTTAATATAGTTATAATTTTTCACATTTGTTGCTATATTCTTCCTCCAATTTCCTAAAATCGCTAATCTTGGCCTCTAATTTCTCTTTTGGTGGTCTTTGATCTCTCTTTAGTTCATAACTTTCATATTTTAAATCCTCGTTCTCTCTTTTTAGTAACTCGATTTGATCACACAAAAAATTAACAGTTTTAATACAAGATTGAGAACATGAACTGCTAGCCGAGAACGAGGACCGCAAACCACCGACCGTGAACTCCTAGCCGTATGTAACGCCCCGTTTCCGGTATGTATTTGATCTACGTTTATATCATTTGTATTAGTGACTTGACGAGTGGCCGCCCTAACTCATCGAGTAGATGCGAGGTTGGGATGCGGGTTTAAGTGACCTACTCACCGAGTCCAGTTTGGGACTCGACGAGTAGGCCAGTCTGGATGAAACCCTAATTAAAGGGGTTTGCACCCTATTTAAGCAACATTATGAGCTTCAGGTCCAGCCTCCATCACCTCCATAGCATTACTTTCGAAACCCTAATTCCTTTTTGGCAAATTTGAGCTTTCTTAGTGACTTGGAGGGTTTTGGTGCATTGTGTATCTAGTAGAAGAGTTGGAAGGAAGAAGGATCAAGGGAGAAGGACTAGATCCAGGAGCAACATCAGTTTCTCTTTACTTTCAGGTAATCAACCTCAAAACTTGACTTGTGGTTTTATAGATTTTCTCCTTTGCCCCTTTATGGAGTTTTGGGGTCAATAAGCTTGATCCTTAAGACTTAGATGTCCCAAGTCGATTCATCTTCAGATCTAGACTCTAGAACCGAGTTCATGGCATAAGGATGCAAGCTTTATGGCAATATTAGCCCATGCACCCCTTTAGACCTCATTTTGGGTCCTTAAAGATTATACTTCCATGCATGCACGTAAAGTTCATAACTTTACGTGTTAGATCGATCTTAGAAGCCTAGGTCTGCCTTTTGGATGTGAGTTGTATGCCAGAAATCGAGATTATAGACTTGGACAATAGGCAACTCGACGAGTTGTTCTTGGAACTTAGGGAGTCCGGGGCTTCAGTCCCCAATCTGTTGTGGTTCAAAGGGACCCATCTGAGTAATAGCAAGCATTTAGACGAGTCCAGAGGAGTGATCCGACATATTGAGATATAGACACAATTTGGAAATCATGGGACTCGACGAGCATTAGAACACACTCAGCGAGTCCAAGGCAATCTCCTTACCCACAAGAACAGACTCAACGAGTTGTTCATACAACTCAGCGAGTCATAATCTGGACGTGTTCATATGATGAAGGAGGACTCGACAAGTTGTTTATACAACTCGACGAGTCAGATGAAGGTTGACTAGATGTCATTTTAGAAGGGGAACTCATCGAGTCTTTACTAAACTCAACAAGTAGAGTCAGATAGAAGGATAAAAGAAAGGATAGGGACTCGACAAGTTGGCGGCCCAACTCGGCGAGTCAGGTCAACTGGAAGTTGACTTTTGACCAGGGGTAAAATGGTCATTTTACCCTAAGATTAGTTATCAGTATTTGATTAAGTGTCTTTATGGGAATTGTAGCAGGGGAGTTATGGGAGTAGCAGTCAGACAGTTCCTGATCAGTATTTCAGCAGTCAGCCTTACGAGGTGAGTCTCTTTCCAGTAGGAACGGATCTATGGCCACAATGTAGGCCCGTTTAGATAGCCATAGTTCAATATGCTTGATGTATTTGTGATCCAGTCATGACTATGTGTTATGTGTTTCGGGCTGCGGTCCGATGCAGTATGCAGTATATGTGTTATTGTTAAATGTTATGATTATGCTATGTTCAGTCAATTCCGGACTCTAGTCCAATGCAGTGGGCAAGGTCCAAGTCAGTTTCGGACTCCAGTCTGATGCAGAGGGCGAGGCCCTAGTTAGTTCTGGACTTCGGTCCGATGTAGTGGGCATGGCCCAAGTCAGTTCCGAACTCCAGTCCGACGCAGAGGGCGAGGCCTAGTCAGTTCCAAACTTCGGTCCTATGTAGTGGGCAAGGCCCAGTATGTGCTTTATTATTATTGCATGGTATATGGTAGTTTGGGGGATCTCACTAAGCTTCGTGCTTAAAGTTTCAGTTTTGGTTTCAGGTACATCAGCTAGCAAGGGGAAGGGCTCGAGTTGATGGCATGACACACACCACAGTTTTAGCCTTGGAGTTAGACTCTGATATTTTGACATGACTTTGACAGCAGTTGATAAGAGACATATTTTATGATACTTGAGACACACGACTTATGTTTTCTTATATGATATTTCGATATTATTGTTTTAGTAATGTTTTCAAACGAAACTTTTGGCTTGTATTTTTGGGTTGATTCAAGTTGGTATGAGAGCCTTGGTTTGAGGGATTCAGACACACTTCCGAGGGTGCCTGGACTCAAACAAAGGAAATGGTATAAGGTTTTCAAAAGGAAAAACATTTTTGAAAAGAAATTTTGAAAAAGAAAGTTAAAAAAAGAAAAGAGTTTGAAAAAAGAGAAAAAGGGTGTGGTGCATGCGATCAGCCGAGCTCAACTAAGTACTCCCAAATTACCCATACAAGTTCATGTTATGTTATGATTATCAACTTTATTAGAACAGCATGCTAGATTAGGACTAAGGATCTAGGAAGGATGCATTATGTGCCTGTTGTATGTGTTCAAATTTATGAGAACTGGATGTTAGTACAGATTAGCCAGTATGATAGCCAGAGTAGTATATGCTTGCTTATGTGTACCCAATGCCCGAATGCTGCTTGCTTTGTGCTTTTAGGAGTTCTAGTTATCTTTGACTATCTAGTAAGTGAATATGTTACGTTACATATTGTGAGGATTAAATAATTTTAGAAGGTTAGGTCTAGCTCTATTGCGCAGCTCTTGTCTGAGTCCAACCGTTGTAGGGTAGGATCTCTCATTCGAATAATTATTTAGTCTTAGTAATATGTAATAGTATCCACGAGCAAGTTAGGGGAAGATAGTAGGGACTTCATATACAGATGATGGCGGAGAGTTGGTTGGTGATTACCCTAGGGCAAGCCTAGGATGAGATTAGCATGAGATTAGCAGTAGTAATTGAAGGGACTTGGTGGAGTTGAGGCAGTTCTTGAGGAAAGTACGGATAAATGTGGAAGGTAGTAAGCGCCCATACTACTGAAAGCAGAGGATCTGTACTTGAATCGAGGAAGGCTAAGACAAGACCAGGAAACTTGTAGTAGATGAAATCCCTCCAGTTATATCAGTGTTTCTGACGTTCTCATATTATGTTTTCAGAATGGTGGTTTTACGCCCTAGGCCAGCAGCCGGCAGTTTAGGTGCCGGAGAGGGATCAGGTTCAGGCTCGGGGGCTAAGCATTTGGATGAGCAGACTAGGGAGTTCATCTCCTCAGAGATCACACGTATCATACTCGAGCAGACTCTTGTGATCTTCGGTTCGATCAAGGAAGGTATTTTGGAGCTTTTGGATGAGAGGATGAGTACGTTCAGAGTTGAGGTGGCGACCATGATGGGGTCACGCACGCTCACATTCAGGGAGTTCAGGGCTTGTGGAGCTCCAGATTATCAGGGGGCCCGAGACCCCATTGCGAGTACTAGATGGTTGGCTGATGTGGCCAACGCTTTTTGCTCTAGCAGATGCCCCGAGGGGGACAAGGTCCCACTTGTAACGACGTGAAAATTTAAAACAAATTTTTCCTTTTTAAAATGCATACTTTTCATAACACTTGTAAAACAATCTCATTTGTTCAGTTTTCAAAACATAACTCCATATTTGATTAATTAGTAATTCAGGATCCTCAAAACATAACTCTTCCTCTGGTGTGTACAATCAAGTCGGTGCCGTCCCGCTAACCTGAAAACCTAGAACACATAACACATAACACATAACACTATAAGCACAAAGCTTAGTGAGTTCCCCAAAATACCACATATAACACATATTAGCCACTCGAGGCTATAACTCTGTGGACCCTCCGGTCCTAACTCTATGGGCCCTTTGGTCCTAACTTTGTGGACCCTCTGGTCCTAAGCTCGTTTGGACCCTCCGGTCCGGTCTGCTTAAGCCTTCTGGCCTCATAAATCGTTGGACCCTTCGGTCCGGTCTATAAACTCCGCATAGCATAAATCACAAAGACATAATGCATGGCATGTCACACACAATAGGATAACATAATACTAAATGTAAGCACATAAGACCTTCCGGTCACACATAACTACCACTCACGATAAAGTATAGTGAGAAGACTCACCTCGGATGAAGAACCGCTCCTATAAACACTGTTGCCATGCACCGGCCTCTACCTCTATTCCAAACCCACAATTATCTGAATTAGGAGCTAAGTCCAACCTCTGACTTATTTGGGTCTAAAGACAGCCATCTACCAGCCCATTAATGCCCTGAATCCATTGGGCCCACCAATGCCAAATACTAAATGGGCCCTCACACGGCCCAAAACCCAAACAAAAAGGCAAGCCCAACTCAAGGGCCCCAAAGCACATATATATATATATATATATATATAATTCACTGGTCCAAGACTCTATTGCATGAAGCCCAAACTCTAGGCCCAACACTCGAGGCCCAAAATATAACTCAAAAGCCCATAGAAGGAGTTACGCGGGGCATACCTCCTTGGTACGCTCAACGTACTCAAGCGCGCCTGGAACTGATCGGGGACCTCAACCTACTACGCCGCACGTTCTGAGACTTACACTTAACGCAAGTCCCAGACTTATCCTTCCTCTATTATTGGTCTGAACAGGTTAAGTCATGGGCTCATATCACAGATCTAGGCTCTTTACTACCTCTTAAGTCAAAAAGTCGAAACCTTTAAGCCTTTGCATGGCTATAAAGGTCACCAACCACTTCCAACATACAACATCTTTTCCTATTAAGACTTAAACTCATGCATGACTTAGCCTCAACGTCCAAGATTGGATTTCTATAAACCCACAACACATAATACACTGAAATAAGGCAGATTCTAGCTTATGGAGGCCATTTGGTCAAAAAGTCTCCATCTTGGGACCAAAAACCCTAAAAATTGGTCCAAGAAGCACACAACCATAATAACAAGGAAAGTTTTGAGCTTTTTACCTCCAAATGAAGCTTCTCCCTCTGTAGAACTCAGATCCAAGCTTGCACTCCAACTTCTAACCTTCACAAGATTTTCCTCCTCTTCTTTACTAACACACAAAGGAACTTTTAATCCTTCATATTGACATACTTTCAATCCTTCATTCTCGCTACTGTTTTCACTTCCGTGATCCAACACTCCCCCCCTCGGAGCTACATACCTTTCCTTTTCCTTACCTAAGGTAGTCCACCAGTCAACTTCGCGACTTCAACCAAGTGCCACAGCACTCCTATCCCACTCTACACCATCACTCACAAATTAACAACTACCTCATTCATCACACATGCTCTGAATCTGATTGCAAGGACTCTCGGGCCCATGCACTACCTTCCACTCACACAATCAATACCCAGGGCCAGACCTACTGATTTCTATAGCATCGCAGCATACACAATCCATCTCCTCATATAGATCTAACAACATATTCAGAATTTTCAGCATGACTGAACCGCCTTTCCACGCCGGCAGCCACCCTGAAACATTCTCAGTACTTTCGGTATGGTGGAACTACCCTCCAGGGCCTTCAGCCTAACTGATACGCCTTCTGGCCTTCGGTCTAACTGATATGCCTTCCGGCCTTCAGTCTATTCGGACCGCTCAAACTATCATACATCATCACGAACTATCGTCCCTGGGAATCTATCCCGCATATACTGTTCTAGCCCTCTTGGGGTTCCGAACTCTAACTCCGTTCCATATTCTCAGATTCCAGCCTAACCTTAGACCTCACAACATCCGATCGTCTTCCTCCGAAAACCTTGGTCTGCACCCCATCCCACCTATCTGACACTTACATATAACAGCTCACACTCTTGGCTGACTGAAACACTGCTGAATCCCAAATAGCTAATCAACCTCTAATGTTCGCCGATTCTTCTGAGAATTTTCCAATTCTCCCCACTTAGAGCATTGGCTTCCACTTACTGGCAACCGAACCGGAATCAATTAATCAACCCTACTCAAGATATTTCCTTTTTATCCATGCACTGATTCCTTCAAAACGAGCAACCTTCACAAGTTCACATCCCAAAATTGCACATCTCGAACTCTAAAAGAGTTTGACCCTCGACTGAACATACCTCAACTTGCCAAAGCTATGCCCGGCATCCAGACAGAGAAACCTAGTTTCCCCACACCAATCCTCCTGGACATTAACCAATTACGACTCCCAATACCAAAATCCTCGATTGAATGATAAACCCGACGAAAGAAGGAACAAATACAATACTATAACTCATGCGAACAAGACTAGCATATATAGCTACTCCACAATAACCAACAGATGGAAGATAACAAGATAAAAACATACCCGTAACTGCATCTGGTCCTGACCTAACCTCCTCTGTAACAAGCTGAAAGTTCGACCCAGTGTCCCCAGAGGCTCCGCTCTACTCTGACCCCCGCCAATAATCCTCAAGGTGGCCAGTGCTGGAACCCGCACCGGTCTGGCAACAAGATGAGGACAGCTGGCCCTCAAGTGACCAACCTGATGGCAATGATAACAAATCCTCATATCCTGAACCGGGGCTGACTGCCGACAATCCCTCGCATAATGCCCCTGTTTTCCGTACTTGCGACACGCACCACCGGACCTACAACCTCCGGTATGACCCTTCCCACCCTTCTCACAAGTGTGGCTACTCTGACCTCCCAACCTGGAATCAACGGTCTTAGACCGTCTCGGTGCCGGCTGCGACTGTACCGGGGCCTACCTCTGCCCTCACAACTGTAACTCAACCTCCAATTCATTCCGCCAAACGGCCTCCTGCAATTCTAGCAAGGTCTCACACCTCTGCATAGCCACAAACTCTCTGATATCCCCCTTGAGCATACTCACGTATCGAAGCATCTGAGCCTGCTCCAACACAAATTCAGGGCAAAACATCGCCCTTTCAGTGAACATGCTAGTGATCTTCATCACCGACTCCGAATTCTGCTCCATTTCCAAGAACTCCTGAGCCAACCTCTCCCTCTCCTCTCGTGGAACATAACGGGCACAAAACATCTCCCGAAACTGCTCCCAAGGAACCACATCCCGTTGCGCCTTCGAATAAGCTCCCATGGTCAACCTCCACCAATCCTTCGCCCCAAGCCTTAATAGGTTCAGAGCACACTGCACCCTTTGATCCGCAGGGCATGAACATGTGAAGAAACAATCCTACACATCCGACAACCATCTCGTAGCAAGGATCGGATCCTGAACTCCATCAAAAGTAGGGAGCTTCGCATTATCGAAGTCCCGATACTAAAAACCTTGTCCGACTCCTCCACCTGCCTCTGCTACAGCCGTTGCAGCTGCCACAGTAGCCGTCTCTGCAAGAGCTGCATACTGCTCATCGAAATACTCTATCATCGCGGTCTTGATCGACACAAACATCTTCGACATCTCGGACCGGAACATAGCAACAATCTTATCATGCAGGACCCCACGAATCCTGGCATCTAACTCATCCGTACTCATCTGACTAGTAACCTCGGGTGGTGCTAGTCCACCCTGAACACTTCCTCCTGCTTCCGATCCTGATCCAGATCCATTCTTGGCATGCCTCGTAACCACCATAGTGAAAACACCGCAAAATCTCAGGTACTTCCCACTAACCCGGGAACCAACTCCAAACCAAACCCTAGGGGTTGTGACTTCCTTGATTCGCGTATGGGTCCTGTGCTTTCAGTAGTACGGGCCCATACTACCTTCCACACCTACCCATAGTTATATCAAGTATCACTACAACACCCTAGTGATGAACACACATAAAAAGCAATCAACCCTCACCCTTAGAGGAACACTAAAATCTCATACAGAAGGAATCCTTGGCTAGCAGGCATCATAAATCAGACAACTATATCATGTAATTCCTGAAGATCCCTAGCCTAGTACTAGCATGCTGTTTTAACATATCACATAATCAAATAACTTGCATGGTATTTTTGGGTCTACTTGCTGGCTCTGGCTGATCGTACCTCCGCATCCTCATTTACTTATTTTGAAAACCATTTTAAACTTCTTTTTGAAAATGTTCCTTGATTTGAGATTGGATTCACACGAATGTTCCTCCAATTCACTCAAACCAAGGATCTGATACCAACTTGTAACACCGTGAAAATTTACAATAAATTTAAACTTTTCAAAATCAACCCATATTCATAAAATCATTACAAAAAGGTTTTCATTTCATTTATTATCAGAGTATCCCAGAACATCAACATAAAATTTGAGGAGCGGTACGATCATGTCTTTGCCTTGCCATGATCTCCTGAATTACCCGAAACATTGCACTGAAACTGTAAGCTCGAAAGCTTATTGAATTACCCCCAAAATACCACATGCAACACATACGCCTTTCCAGGCCATAACTCTATGGCATCTTCCGATCCGAATGTCTCAGGGGACTTACGTACCAAACCTGGTAGGTCTTCCGGTCTTACCCATAATGACCTTCCAGACCATACTCTATTTACCTTCCGGTCCATGCTCCATTGACTTTCCGTTCCATAACATACAGTTCATACATGACATATACAAATCACATATCATAAGACAACCTATATCGCATACTCTTCTTAACTCATAAGACCTCCCTGTCATACATATATCTCATACTCATATTGCAATCCTACTCATATGAATCACATAACATCTATCAGCTTAGCTAATACTTCTCATGGTAACTAAGACCTTCCGGTCGCACATATAACTCATACTCATATCGCATCCCTACTCATACGGATCACATATCATATAATTACTTATCCATAGCACATAAGACCTTCCGGTCACACGTATATCTCATGCTCATATCGTAACATAACTCTACAATAAAGTAATCAACAACTATCTGGCTTTCCATTCGATAAAGAGGGCCGGCCTTGGTGCCTTAGACCCCATCGATATAGTGAGGATTACTCACCTGAAATTGCCGACTGGATAACTAGATCACGCTGCTCCGTCCAGTGCTACAAACTCCACCACTGCACGCTACCAAACAACCAATTCCAATAAACACAAATTTACCAAAATACCCTTAGAAGACAAACTGGTAAATCCCTTGGTCAAAGTCAAGCTTCCTGACTGACCCTACTCGTCGAGTCAACCTGCTGACTCGTCGAGTCCTAATACTCTGAGAAACCCCATATCACGACTCAACTTGCTGAGTCAACCCGAAGACTCGTCGAGTTCCTATGCTCTGAAAACTCCCATGCCTCGACTCTAATCACCGAGTCACCCCGAGACTCGCCGAGTCCAAGAATCCTCGAGTCCTATCTTGTTGAACACACCGAGTCGTCCCTCGACTCACAGATTCACGATTTAACCAGAAAAGTTAGGGTCCCACGACCAGACTCGCCGGGTCCAAGGCAATCTTCAACAGACTCGTCGAGTTGTTCTTCAAACTCGTCGAGTCCATGCTCATGTTCCTACAACTTGCCGAGTACACCCATGTGACTCGTCGAGTACCTCTAGTTCTTAACCCATACAGTGGCCTTCCAAGTCATGCAAGGGCTCCAATCTATAGATCTACTCTTCTACAAGCCATACATCACGTAAAGTGGCAAACTTTACGTGAATCCAAAGAGATCTAAGCCATAAACACTCAAGGCTAGGGTTTGGAACAAGAAGGCTTCACCAACAACTCAAGGACAGGGACTTTATGCATTTCTGAATCATCTCAATCCCAGATCTGAGGTAGTAACCTCAGATCCATCCTCCAAACCGAACATAACACTAGATATGCTCCCAAAACTTCCACAAATGATAGATCTAGATGCACAAAAGCTCAAACAACGAATTATTACCTCAAAAGAAAGCTCCAATTGAAGAATAATCACAATCTCTGCAAAACCCCTTGCTCCAATCCTCTAAATCTTCAAAATCTCTTAACCAATCACTTCTCAAAGCTACAATTTGCTCTCCAATGCTCTCACCAACGGATCTAGGGTTTTCTGGACTTTAAAGGGGGCTAAGGGGACTAAAAGGAGGAAATTAAGTCCTTTAAATAGGGTGCAATCCCGAAGATTAGGGTTTTTCTCTCTTCAGCACTAACTCGCCAAGTCCAGCCGCCGACTCGCCGAGTTGGCCACTTAACACGCGACCAGAATCGCGACTCAACTCGCCGAGTCTACCCATGGACTCGCCTAGTTGACCATCCTTATTTACACTTTGAACCCTGAACTTGCACTTCTGAACTTGGGATGTTACAACCCTTTTAATGGTCCACTGACTATCAGACCCTAAATACACTCTACCAACCCTGATTCCCTGATCGATCTCGATCGCAACCTCAGAAAGGTCATAATCTCCTCCTTTCTTCACTTCTTACTGCAAGAACCATCGTCAGGATTCATTAGAGTGAATGAACCCCAAACTCTAATCTCAAACACCATAAGGTGATCATGCTTGTCTGAAAATATCCTCTGACCTCTATAAACCCAATCGATGAACTTCAAGGTCTCCCACTCCATGACCAGAAGGTCTCACCAATTTCCCACCATATAATAAGTGTCTCAACTCTTAGTGATGCACAAGTCATGCATTTCCCTTTCCCTCAAGCGAGCACTACACTCTATTGAAGATCAGATCACCCCTGAACTCTATCGATTCTGCTCAATAGTTCTGTGCATCCTACTGCACTTCCCGAACCAAGGCCCTGACCTACTCAGGTCCAAGACATCATATGACAAACAATACTCCTCACATGGAACCCACCCTCGATTCCAGAACCTCATCTCGTCTATCCAACAAACCACCAGGACTTAACTCAACTCGATAGTTTGGTCCGACTCGATGGTGCATGGTCCTTTTGGGTTGCCTTCACCAAAGCAACTTGATAGGATGAATTATGGAGAGAGAAGATTAATTATGATTTATTAATATATTATGAGAATAATATATTAAAGGATAAATCATATTGTTTAATTAATATTAGTCAAGAATTAATTGATAATTAATTTTGTGGCTAAAAGAGATTAATTAAACTTAAGGGACTGGAACTGTAATTATAAGATAATTGCATTTGGGCTATGGATCACCTTGGAATAATAGGTTGGACGAATTCTATTGGGAAACCCATTAGAAATCGTCCAAGGGATATTCTAAAAGGGTCCATGGGCTGCTTAGGGCTTAAGCAGTCAAATTAGGGTTTCCTAGTTGAAAACCCTAATAGCCTACATGTATATATAGTACCCTTAAGCCCCAAAAAACGTGGCTAAGAGTTCCACTAGGGTTTCTAGACGTTTTGGGCAGCCTCCTCTCTCCTTATTCTTCATCCTCTTGCTCTTGGTGTTTGTGAGCCATTAGAGGAGTGACAATTGTGACTCTAAGCTTTCTAAAGTCATTACAAGGAGGAATTGAGATTGTTATTGCTACATAACAATCAAAGGTAATTCTCTAAACCCTAATTTCAGTTTATAATATGTTAGATCCAAGATTGTAAGACTTGGATACATTGCATGTACAATAGAGAAACCTAGATCCAAGCATTAGGGTTTGCATGAGCACATAGGATGTTCTTATGGTCCAAAAACCCATCAGTGGTATCAGAGACTGGTTGGTTTCTGTTGTATGTGATGCTATGTTGAATTATTAACTGAAAATCGAATTCTGGCCTTCTGTTCGAATTGAATCGGCAAGTCACTATATGGACTCGACGAGTCTGCCCTACCCGGCGAGTTCCAATGTGTGACTCGGCGAGTCGGAGCGTCAGACAGAGGGAATTTCGGATTTTATTGTTGTTTTGCTTAAGGATAATTACCATATTCGCTTTAAACTTTTAAAATATGATTTTTAATGTTTCTAAAAGATTATCCTTGCCAAAACACAAGATAATTACCAATTGATTGGATAATAACTTCCTTATATGATTAAAGATTGATTATTTGTATTAATTGGGTAACTTATCTTGCAAGAAATTGAAATTAGGTCAAATATAGATAATGACAAAATTAATTGTTTAATTTCTATTATTTGTTATTTGATCCGTGTGTTGTGAAAAAGTTTCATTTGTGCCTATGGAAGTTTTATGGTTTAAATTTAAACTTAAAGGTTTTGTTTTGAAATTTAAATAGTTGAAACCCTAATTTTTTGAGATGTTTCAAAACTTGCCCTCAAGTTTTGGAATTTAAAAGTTGATTAAAAGTTTAATTTAGAAATGTTAAATTCTAAAACCCTAGTATTGTTTTGAAAAGTTCAAATCACACCCTTATGGTTTTTAATTAATTAAAGTGTATAATTATTAAAGTTGACCACCTAGTATTTTAAAAGTGTAAAATACACCCTATACTATATATAAAGTCTAATATATATGTATGAGTAAAAGTCAGTGTTACCGTTAGTAGGCCTCATTCACGAAGCTGGTCCATAAGGGGTGTTTAAAGAAATTGCCTATAAAATGGTGATTGAATGGGTATCCACTCTTACCCACCGCACTCTTGACTAGTGGAGGGTCGTTAGCCGAACGGGTAGGATAGGACAGAAACCTTCCATTATAAATATAATGAAGTATAAAAGTAACTAAATGCTTTTACAAATTTCCAGTTTTAGTTACTTTAGGCAAAAGTGAATTGACGCAATTCCATGAAATTAAACTTTGTGCCCTTGCGAAGACGTTAGTGGAGCGTGTGTGGTTAACCGGCACACTAAATGGTTCTAAGCAAAGGTAGCAAAGGGTGACTCAATGTTTTTCATAGTTCGGTGGAGCGTGTGTGGTTAACTGGCACATCGAATAGGTGATTGTAACATGTGGGGGCACCATGTAAGTCTGCATGGTTATTCACACCCGCTTTGTGATCCTTGGTATCCTAGTCACAAACTAGAGGGGCATATCGAGATTTAAACATGCCATTGAAATGTTCAATGAATCTCACAAGATATAGGAATTTTCAATATATTTAAAACTTAAATTTCTTTTTCATTTTTCATAGTGGAAATTAGTGAATCGTCATTCACTTACCTTCAAATATTCTGCAAGATTACGACATCCCTTTTCTAGGTTGTAGAGTATTGAGTTGGGTCCTAGCCTTAATATCTCATTTGGGTGATTTATTAAGGACTCAATCAATCAACTAACTTGAATTTAATTTTTCTCCCATTTTGTAGATGTCAAAGTATGACAACTATGGTCTTCCCAAATCCCGTGGAACAAGCTTTTCACATGAAGATGATATTCCACAATTCGATCGAGGAACACGAGATCATGCTTCACTTCCTCCACCTCCTCCTATTATTCTCCCTAACCCACAAGTTCAAAAGATTGAAAAGGTTCAAACTCACTCAAGCCCTTTTAGCAAGTAAACATGAAGAAGGAAAGGCAGTGTGTGCACACATCCTAGAGATGAAGTCACACATTGATAGGTTAAGAATGTTGGGATCTATTGTCTGTGAGGAGCTGGTTGTTGACTGGGTTCTTCAGTCACTTCCTGACTCATATAGTGAGTTCGTAAGAGAGTATTGTATGATGAACCACGACGTGACCCTCATCGATCTCACATATATGCTTACTACTGCTGAATCAGCAATGATTTGGCGCAATGGAAAAGCAAAGTTAATTGGTGGATCTGCCTTCCAGACCTCTATGGTTATATGCAATGGCGACGAAAGGCATGCCATTATCGAAAAGTTTGATCATAAGAGAAAGGCAAAGTCAGAAGTAGTTCCGTGTGCTGTTCCAAAAGAGTCAATTTTCTTTTATTGCCAAGAGAAGGGGCATAGGAGACGAAGCTACCCTATTTACCTAAGAAATCTACGAGATGGGAGAGTCAAAACGTATGGCTCTACTTTAGGTAAAATCCATTAACTAACTCTTTTAAGTTCCTATTCTAGATTCTTAATACATGATGTGATAAGATTACATTTCGATGTTTTGTAGGATCGAAGAAAAAGAGAGGAAGCTTAAGGGAAGAAGTGAGCGGAATCTAATCGTGAAGAAATGGATTTCGATCGCATTACTTGAAAATTAGAATCTTGAGCTACTACTTGGAGTTAGAAAAAGATTGCTAATAAATATGTATTAACATAGTTTCTCAATTGAATTGCATTGTAAGGACAAATTTTTCCGCAATAAAATAAATTTTGATTTTATATTATTTATTTATCCTTGCAATGTCGTGTATGAAAATTGATGTTTGTAAGTTTTTATTATTAGCAATAATGGATTTGATTCTTAATTATGTTATTTGTGGGAAGGTCAATAATTTACCAAATAGGGAAAGTTTCTCATCGCCCAAGTTTCAATTGGACAGAAACTTGGAATCATACAACTTGATTACATGATGAATGAGAAATTTCATATTTGGAAATTAGACTAATTCGTTGACAAAGTGTCAAGTGAAGGACTAGGAGATCGAGTAAACAAGGTTGTGTGTTGATCAAGTCCACCACAAGAGTAACAAAGATATTCGTCATGATTTACTAAGGTTAAGTAAATATGATTATAATTATAAGATTAAGTACAATTCTAAGTTGATTGAGAGAGTTTCAATCAATAGCAGAACGAATAAGAATAATCAAGTAGGCAGAAAGATAAAAGTTTCTCTATTCTAAGAAGAAGGGAGAGTACCTTTTATTATGTTTTATGATAGGTCTTAATGATTAAGAACCATATCTCAATTGATCCTCTAAGTGAGTCTTAGTACAATTGTATGTCTGAGAAGAGGAATCAAGAATTGAAGATATGGTTAAATCAAGAAGTCAATCATACTTCATTCCAAAAACAAGTCTTAGAGTTAAAATTGTGAATTGAGTGACAAGTCTCAAGAAGGTTTATAACATTCATCGAATGTGAAGTTTGGAAAAAGGTTTTTCTTGCACATTTGAAATTGGAAAGCTGTGATGTCTTGGATAAGACAAAGACCAACTAGGACCAATTTTGTGAGGTGTTTTGTCTTGATAAAAGCTACACTAACTCTTGAATATTTGTTTGTCAAAAAAATGTTATTGACAAGAGAATCTTATATGTCAAGGAGTCAGTGGGAGTCTCAATGGTCTTGAAAGGTTTCAAGAACAAATCAAGAATAAACCTTAGCGGTCATCACTAGCACACGACTTGAGGTTTACAACCAATTGTGTTGACATTATTTTGTTTCTATGCCATTCCAACTGATTTAATTATGCATGTGAGTTCTATGAGTTCTCATTTGAACGCATAAAAGGCAAGCACCTTGATCAATGAAAGTACATTGATATGAAAGGGTGAGCTGCTTAACTACTTGGAAGACATGGTGGGCGCTCGTGTTACCATAAGGCAAGAAATCAAGATTGAGAAAATTCAGTCCATATGAGTTTGGATTTGTGGCAAACTTTGGTTTTGACAAATTCGCATGGATAGGAACACATACACCATTAAAATCTAAGTGTCATAAGATTCCCTCCTTCATGAAGATGACAGTGAGGAAATGCTTTCACTAATACAGATTTTAAGAAGATAGTGATTGTGAAATTGTATTCTCAAATTTGATTATGGTTACGGTATCCCTTTCCATAATACGAATTGTGAGATTTGGCAATTAGTCTGAATTGTTTAGACACACATATGAGCTATCTAAGGCAAAGGTGTATAAGATTAAGAAGCTTAGATAAAAGATTATCCAAGCATTAGGTATTAGAAATATGAACTTAAGAAATTCAATAAGTATTGTTTTCTGGAAGTTTAGCTGTTTTCTGAATACATGTCAAAGCTAGTGGGAGCATAAGTGTTATGCTTATATGATAATAATCATCATGATAGTGGGAGCATAAAAGTTGTGCTTGTATGATTATGAAGACAAGTATTGCAAGTTAGCAATATTAATTATAGAAAACAAGAGTTGTACTTTGCAAAGTCGTAATGGTTGAATAGTTGTTTTGCTATAATTAAGGGAGAGAATATTATGCTTCGTTTCAAATCTAAAGGCTTAGGTTGTGGAATGTTAATAAATTTCGTCAAGGATACATAGTGTGTTCTCAAATTTTTATTACGATTATGGCATAGTTCGAATTGTGAGAGAACGTGGCACATAAAATATTATGGCAGAAGATTGATAAAGTATCAGATCTTTATGTAAGACATTATGCATGGTGTCCCATATGCTTCGGGTAAAGGATCGATTGCAGATGCTATAATATTTGACCATTCTAAAATTTTCCAAATGTCTGGTGCATTAAGAGGGAAAAAGGACAAGAATCGGTTTTTACTAAGATAATTAAACAACTATAAAAGGACGATCCAAAGCTCGTTAAGGATTGGTCGCTTGTGAGTAGTTGGAAGTATGCTATTGGATGGACCATATCGACATTATTATGAATAGATAAGATTCTATTAAGAATGAGTTGGCATATGGTAAATATGGAAATGTTTCCATATTGGGAGTTGGATATTGAGAATCTATGTCCAGATTAGAAACTTTTATGCAAGAAGGATGTTCATAGGAATATACTTTGAGTGAGAGACATCATATCTATAGAATTGCTTCTGATAGAGATTGGCCAAGTCTTGATGATTTTGAGCTATGACTTTACGAAAGGATCATTGCATAAAATGTTAGAATCTAGCATATTCTATAAGTGGCAAGAATTTGATATCCTTCTACTTATGATAAGGATTGGGAGTTGTGAAATGAGTATGATTGGAAATGTGCTCATTTGATCTATTTCACAAAGTAAGGACCGTAGGTAAACATTGTGTGCATGCTGAGAGTATGGGACAAATGTTGTTATAATTCGAGTAAGAAGTTGATTACCCGAAACAACAAATAATGAGTAATCAATATGGTGATTAAATAAAATGTTTTATTTATACCCAGGGTTTGAGGCCATATGGGATTAGTATTATTCTTGTGTTTCACTTTGCATGTTTTGACTTCCTGAATAATTAAATTGGTTCAGAACAATCAAATTATTCGAACGGACCACAGTCGTTCATATGTTGGAAGTAGGTATGAATGAAGACTGTCGTGAATTGGTGTGTGGATTGTCTAAAGTGTATTAGAGATAAGCAAATGTTTGCTGAAACGTTCATGAGTGCTTATGAATATGATTTGAGCATTGGATTAAACCCACGCTCACTTGGATCACTTCATGGATTTTATCATGAGTGATTAGTGAGACGATAATATCTTAAATTCTTGAAACCAAGATGTGTGAGTTATATCTTGCAAGTCGGTTACACATTGATAATATGTAAACGCGCCAGTAACTTGGTGTCATAAAACATATTATTGTGTGTGATTCGGTGAGTGAGTGCAAGCAAGCATTGAATCAAAGTTTATCCGTTGCTTTTATCCAAAGTAGGATGAAAGCAATATCTATGGGCCCATCGATGATTTAGTGATGAGTCCTTAAGTGCTTGGCCAAGCCGAGACTAATTTGATGTGTTCAATTGTAGTCTGTTGTCAGTTGTCGTAAATCGAAAATCGGGAAACAACACATAGACAGAGAGAATGATTTAAATCCATGTCTCAGTCTATATGATATCTAGAATGGAGGAATATATGATCCCTTATCTAAAGGATGCGTATCTGATAAGATCAGAGTTGACAGCGGCTTTTGAAAGCTACGATTGCAGATCAGGATCTGAAGTCATACGCAGAATAGTTATTAGACTTATCCAAGTGGGAGACTGTTAGATTAGTGTCTAAGTCCATAACTATTTTGGTATGTACTTGACCCGATGGTGCATGGTCCTTTTGGGTTGCCTTCACCAAAGCAACTTGATAGGACGAATTATGGAGAGAGAAGATTAATTATGATTTATTAATATATTATGAGAATAATATATTAAAGGATAAATCATATTGTTTATTTAATATTAGTCAAGAATTAATTGATAATTAATTTTGTGGCTAAAAGAGATTAATTAAACTTAAGGGACTGGAACAGTAATTATAAGATAATTGCATTTGGGCTATGGATCACCTTGGAATAATAGGTTGGACGAATTCTATGGGGAAACCCATTAGAAATTGTCCAAGGGATATTCTAAAAGGGTCCATGGGCTGCTTAGGGCTTAAGCAGTCAAATTAGGGTTTCCTAGTTGAAAACCCTAATAGCCTACATGTATATATAGTACCCTTAAGCCCCAAAAAACGTGGCTAAGAGTTCCACTAGGGTTTCTAGACGTTTTGGGCAGCCTCCTCTCTCCTTATTCTTCATCCTCTTGCTCTTGGTGTTTGTGAGCCATTAGAGGAGTGACAATTGTGACTCTAAGCTTTCTAAAGTCATTACAAGGAGGAATTGAGATTGTTATTGCTACATAACAATCAAAGGTAATTCTCTAAACCCTAATTTCAGTTTATAATATGTTAGATCCAAGATTGTAAGACTTGGATACATTGCATGTACAATAGAGAAACCTAGATCCAAGCATTAGGGTTTGCATGAGCACATAGGATGTTCTTATGGTCAAAAACCCATCAGGAACTACTCGTCCCAATGACCCATTCGTCTCATGACTTGTGACCCGCAACCCATGCGTACTTCACTTGTCTAATTCCTCCGGATTGCGATGTCCACACCTTACTCTGAATATAATGATTCCCGATCATTAAGGAGACCCCGGTCTCACCCCTGGTCCGACCACCAGGCTCCTAAGAACTCATACACTAGGGCTATTCAAGCCTAAATCTCTTCTGCCTCATGCTCTAAACAAGATTGCTTCATCATACAACCTCTCGCTAACTAGTGCGTACTACGGCTCCCCATAGCATCACGACACCCTCCTCTCTGACTAGTGAGTACTACGGCTCCCTGTACCATCACAACACCCTCTCTCTGACTAGTGAGTACTACGGCTCCCCGTAGCATCACACCACCTTCTCTCTGACTAGTGAGTACTACGGCTCCCCGTAGCATCACAACACCCTCTCTCTGAATAGTGAGTACTACGGCTCCCCGTAGCATCACAACACCCTTTGCACTAACTCATTGATCTGCAGCTCCGCAGTCGCACCCCACTAACTCTTACCACTTCATAATCTCATCCTCAAATCGTCGTCGCACTGCTATCATTACTCATGCTCTGTGGACCATGCATAGATAGGTGCATGAACCTACCCGAATTATGCACCACTATAACTGACGACCACCGCCCTAACAAAACACCTTTCCTTCCTGCCATCCATTGCCTTAGATAATCCACTTGTCGTCCTAACTCACGACCTCAAAATTATCCGAAATCCCAGACATTAAATTTGGATAGCTCGATACACCACCCTAGAACCTCACAATGTCTCGCCTTAGCCACTGATCTTCCTGATATATACAACCCGAAATTCGGAATATTTCAAACTCTTACTTTAAAATATGGAGGGATCATCAACGATCCAGAACATGTTGATGGCAATCCGAAACTCCTTCCCATTTTGCTCATACTCACGCCAGAATACTCATAACGACTTTGAAATTGGTTGACTAATCAACTTCTGCCCTTTCCAAACTGCATAACAGCCCAACATTGAACCAGCATCCCTCAACCAACGAACTACCCTACGAGCCAACCATGTTGATTTCATGATTATAACCTTAAAGAATCCCTATCCACCACAAGGTCTCTGATCGGTGGCCACTTGTCGTGGAGAAGTTCATCCTTTACCAAACACATGCCACATGCATTATCTCGCTCTGTAACTCGCTTCAAACACAATAACCCTGATCACATGAATCCACACCGCATGTCTCTATATCCAGATCTCAAACAGATCTCTGGTCCTCTCAACAAAATACCCAGTCCTCCCCCACTTAGGGTTTGAACCATCACCAATTGGAGCACCAACACTCTATCTCACAGACTGTCTCCACCCGTAACAACGCACCCAATTCTACAAGGTGCCCTGCAACGCTCGATGATCTCCCTAACACAGATCAAACAACTCCAAGTACCCGAATCTCATAGGAAATCCTCATAACTTACCATCATGACTACCTATAGTCATTCTGAATCTCACATCATACCATCACCGGACCTCCCAAATGTCCAGTATTAACCCGGACTCCTAATTTGGAAATAATGAACTATCATGCTCCTCATCCTCGACTTCTCGCCTGATGCTCTGACATGTCCCTTATCCTAAGAGCAGAAACCACATTTCCACTCTCTATACCTATCAAAGACAATAAGAGTCACCGCCCTGATATACTTCTCTTGATCGACCAACGCCACAGCTAACACATGCCCTACTATACTCCAATAGGATGTATCCTGGTCCTCGACCATCTCAGTCCCCACTGACAACCTGCTCAAGCTATATCATTCCCTTGCGACAGACCTACTGCCAGATACTTTGATTGAAGATCACCATCAGTGCGATCCCACAAGGCTCACTCCCAACTCAGAAACCGAAATCTCAACACCTCTTACGTATTCCTCAGGAACGAAAATAGCACTAATCGGGTCACAAAGGTGACATTTCTACTATCGGTCGGCTGCCCAGCTCAGACCATAGTCTTCCATAACGTATCGTCCCTGCTCAACTATGAGTCTTGCGACTCTACTAGCATATCACCAGCAATCCCTCGGAGCTAACTCAATTTCCCTATCAAGGGATGCTCCAATAAAACTTGTTCATCCTGGTCTTCTTGACCCATACTCTTTCACATCCGACCTTGGTCTAGACAATCACTGCAGAATAATCGGTAAAACCAGAAGCACTAATTGACACATATCATGGTACTCGAACCTCGATATCTCCTCTCAATCTGCCACCAATCATGGTACTCGAACCACGATATCTTCTCTCAATCTGCCACCAATCATGGTACTCGAACCATGACATCACTTCTCGATCTGCTACTTAGAACCTCTGGAATACTAACTGCATCGAGTATGGGTCCTCTGCTTTCAGTAGTACGGGCACATACTACCTGCCACATCTACCCATACTCTCTACACGAACCACCCCAGATTCCCTAAGTAGCTGCTCAACCTTCTCAGCACCAATCTCAACATGTGTGCTCGCTCCCCAACAAAATGATCTACTCTGTCAGCATACTCATCTGAATAAGGCCACTTCCTAGGCTCTTCCTAGGTCCTCACATTCCTCCGCCATCAGCTGCTGAGAAACTCCTCATGATGCCAGTCATCTACCTCCTGAATATCGTCACATTCACTTGGTAGTTGACTCCCATCATTGGAAGTTCCACTAAGCACGAAGCAAGCAGCATTCAAGCGTCAAATTAACACATATAACCTGCTCTAGGTGATAACTCCCTAGCTCTACTCGTACTCGAAAGATATCGCCGAACTCTGCAACACTACCCCCGCGGGTATCTGGCTACTCTCTCGGTAGGCTCCACCAAGGCTCATCTAAGTATCTCCTAGATTACTCCTCTACTCTACTCCCTCTCTACAAGGATTCCCATAGGATACTCTTACTCAGCACATACTCGAAAGCGCATCACAGATAACAACAACTCCTAGGGTAAGGCATCACAAATCAGCCCACTCTAGTCCTAATATATGAAATACCTAGCCTATCTCTAGCATGCATAATATCTCATAAAACATAAGGTAAGGGTATTTTAGGAAATCACCGTTCGGGCTCTGGCTGATTGTAGACACTGCTCTTTCACGTTTTCTCTTAGAAACTCTTGCTTGTTTTACATAAATCATTTATTTTGAAAATTTTCCTCCACTCCTCAGTTTGAGTCCAGAGATACCCGAAGGTGCATCCGAATCCCTCAAACCAAGGCTCTGTTACCAACTTGTAACGACGTGAAAATTTAAAACAAATTTTTCCTTTTTAAAATGCATACTTTTCATAACACTTGTAAAACAATCTGATTTGTTCAATTTTCAAAAATAACTCCATATTTGAGTAATTAATAATCTAGGATCCTCAAAACATAACTCTTCCTCTGGTGTGTACAATAAAGCAGGTACCGTCCCGCTAACCTGAAAACCTGGAACACATAACACATAACACAGTAAGCATGAAGCTTAGTGAGTTCCCCAAAATACCACATATAACACATATTAGCCACTCAAGGCTATAACTCTGTGGACCCGCCGGTCCTAACTCTGTGGGCCCTCTGGCCCTAACTCTATGGACCCTCTGGTCCTAAGCTCATTGGACCCTCCGGTCCAGTCTGCTTAAGCCTTCCAGACTCATAAATCGTTGGACCCTTCGGTCCGGTTTATAAACTCCACATAGCATAAATCACAAAGACATAATGCATAGCATGTCACATACAACATGACAACATAATACTTAATGTAAGCACATAAGACCTTCCGGTCACACATAACTACCACTCAAGGTAAAGTATAGTGTGAAGACTCACCTCGGATGAAGAACCGCTCCTATAAACACTGCTGCCACGCACCGGTCTGTAACTCTGTACCAAACCCACAATTATCTAAATTAGGAGCTAAGTCCAACCTCTCATTTATTTGGGTCTAAAGACAGCCATCTACCAGCCCATTAATGCCCTAAACCCATTGGGCCCACCAAGGCCCAATACTAAATGGGCCCTCACACGGCCCAAAACCCAAACTAAAAGGCAAGCCCAACTCAAGGGCCCCAAAGCACATATATATACTTCTCTGGTCCAAGACTCTATTGCATGAAGCCTAAACTCCAGGCCCAAAACTCGAGGCCCAAAATATAACTCAAAAGCCCACAGAAGGAGTTACGCGGGGCGTACCTCCTTGGTACGCTTAGCATACTCAAGCGCGCCTGGAACTGATCGGGGACCTCAACCTACTAAGTCACGCGTTCTGAGACTTATGCCCAGCGTAAGTCCTAGACTTATCCTTCCTCTATTTTTGGTCTGAACAGGTTAAGTCATGGGCTCATATAACAGATTTGGGCTCTCTACTTCCTCTTAAGTCATAAAGTCGAAGCCTTTAAGCCTTTGCATGGCTATAAAGGTCACCAACCACTTCCAACATACAACATCTTTTTCCATTAAGCCCTAAACTCATGCATGACTTAGCCTCAACGTCCAAGATTAAATTTTTATGAACCCACAACGCATAATACACTGTAATAAGGTAGATTCTAGCTTATGGAGGCCATTTGCTCAAAAAGTCTCCATCTTGGGACCAAAAACCCTAAAAATTGGTCCAAGAAGCAAACAACCATAATAAAAAGGAAAGTTCTGAGCTTTTTACCTCCAAATGAAGCTTCTCCCTCTGTAGAACTCAGATCCAAGCTTGCACTCCAACTTCTAACCTTCACAAGATTTTCCTCCTCTTCTTTACTAACACACAAAGGCAATTTTAGCTCCAAAAACACCCACACAAGGTTAGAACGAAGGTTGGCTCTCTTTTAGGGTTTCACTCACTCAAATGGTGGTTGAGGATAAGGCCATGGCCTTCTTTATATAGGGCTCAAGTCTAAATTAGGGTTTTGCATCTAGGCTGGTTACGCCCAACGTAACTTTAGTACGCCCAACGTACTTCATGGTGTCCGCGTTTATAATAAGCAAATGAGTACGCGCAGCGTACTCTTCAGTACGCCCAACGTACTCCTTTGCAACATTTTCCATTAAGGGGTTTCTCTTGACGATTTGGAGAAGAGGAAGGGTTAAACAGATATATCCAAATTCTCGGATCTTACATTACCTATTATACTTAATTATTAGTTTTAATATATTTTTGGATATAAACCATTGTCATTTTAATGCTATTACTTTTGAAAAATTTGTATGAAATATTTAAATTATAAAATTAAATATAACATTATAGGACCAACTTAAATATAAATTTTAGTTTAACTTAAACAACCCAAATAATATTTTTTAAATAGTTAAAAGTGATAAATTGCAGTGTCTTTCTAATAATGATTATAATTTAGTTAATAAGGTTAAATAAATATCAAATATCAAACCTAAATTGTAATCATAAATAAATTAAATTTCAATATTAAAATAATATATTTACTTCTACTTAGAAAGTTATGTATTTAACTTTTAACATATTACACTTAAATTATTAGTTTCAATATGTTGCTGTATGTAAACCATTATCAATTTAAACCTACAACTTTGGAACAGTTTGGACAAAATACTTAAACTGTTAATTTAAATATAACATCAGAGTGTCAAGTTAAATATAAATTTCAGTTCCACTTAAAAAACCCAATGAATATTTTGTGAATAGTTAAAAGTGATAAATTGTAGTGCTAAATGCAAAAACTAAATTATAATATCAATTTAACTAAAATATTTTCTAAAGATATTTGTATAATCGTTAAAAGTTTTCAAATAAGTAGCTTAAAATAACTTACAATAACAATAGTTAAAAATAACTCTATATAAATGATTATATTGTTACCTTTAAAATCAAAAAACAATGTCTTATGATTTAAATAATTATAATGATAGAAATTAAATCGTTAAAAAAATAAATTTTAAAAAATTAATTAACAATTACAAAAACTATAATAACATTAAGTCGTATATTACATTTAATTTTATTCATGAGTAACTCGCAAGTAGAAGTCATTCAAATAGTTGAGATTATAAAGTTATAATGGATGTATATATTATCATATAATTCAAAATAATCAATATATTATATCAATTTAGTATATGAATTATTATATCAAATTTAACAACATTATTGTTTTATTTAAAAAATATATATATATTTATAAAGATTTCAACTATATAGCTGTTTCTGCGCAACGCGCGGGCATTCACCTTGTATTATTATAAAGGAAGCACTTTTCCTTTCACCATATTCATTTGAAACTCCCATTTATTTTTCTTTCATCACATTCATTTGAAACTCTCATGACTTTTCAATTCCTTTCTAATAATTATTATAATTTGGTTAATAAAATTAAATAAATATCAAACCTGATGTGACAACCCGAAATATTCATTCGGTAAAACCCTAGAGTCAATGATTTCAAATTATAAGTCAAGTTCACTTTTATTTGTTTTTAGAAAATTTAAAGTTCGTTTGATTATTTTAATAATTAATCTTTAAACGAACGGGTGAAAGGATGTGCCGTCTCGAGTCTTGAAATTTCAAAACCGCGAATACCACGTAGCTTAGAAGTTCACGGCCAAACTTTTATGTTTGGGCCTTAATTTACCCCAAAAACCATAAACTCATGCTTAAGCATGAGTTTACTCCCCAAAACACTTCATTTCTCATTTGTAACCTCAAGAGTAAACTCCAAAACTCTCTCAAGTATCATCCAAGTTTTTATTCAATATCTTCAATCTAGTAAGTGTTTCTAGCCCTTTCAAGTTAGTATATCACTTAATCTAGTGATTGTACACCTTTTCATCCAACCGTTTATGTGTTTTGACTAGATTTCCAAAACACCAAGAACACCAAGAGCACACACTAGTGTTCTTGGGCCCTTAGCACCTTTTCGAGCTTCTAACTTGTAAGTGCTTCTATCCTAGAGTCTTACAAGCTTTCTTATACTTCTATACATCTAGAAATAGTCCAAGAACACCAAGATCAAAGGTGTTTACGGTCCAAGAACACCTTGGACCGTAAACCCTATATAGGGTGCCAAAGTGTGCTTTATCTTATCCTAAGCCTTGGGTATTAACTTAGAATCCTTCCTTGATGTGTTTAGCACATTAAAACCACCAAAATCCCTCATTTATATGTGTTTACGGTTTGGGGATCTCCCAAAACTGTAAACACCCCAAAGAGGTGTAAAAATGGCCCTAGTCCCTTCACAAGCTTAGGAAACTATTTTAGAGTTTGAATTGTAAAAGTCGAAATGTTTGTTTGTTTAGTTTCACATTTTTAGTTATTTTACTAAGTCAGTTTTATGCGAAGCGTATTGTAATAGACTTAGTATTTTTTTGTACACTCAGGTTTCCTATAAATAGGGAATGAGGATAGAAGTAGAAAGGACTTTTGCTCTCGAGTATTCCTTCTTCTTAAAAGTTTTGTAATCAGTCTTCATCAATATAAGATCTGATTAATATTTACTCATTGTGTTCTTACTTTTTCAATCATTCAATCATAATTGCTTTCTTATTCTCGATAACAATTCTCATCAATTGGTATCAGAGCGGGATTCAAACCGCATTGATCTGATTTTCGTGTTAGAATCATTTGCTTTTTGAGTAGCAGCTTTACTCAAAATTTTCCGCGCAATTCGGTTTTGAAAATCACATTTGATCTTCAGATTTGAATTGATTCTGTCTTTGAATTGTTTAGTCGAGTGATCGATTAGTAATTTGTGATCAATTCAGTTGATCAATTCTCAAATTCATCAAGTTTTTCAAGCTTTCTGAAAATTTCTGTGTTCATTAATGGTGAACTTCAACATGAATACAATGACTTCTTTCTCTCACTTGCTTGGTTCCTCAACCAAAATTCCGATGTTAATCCCTGAATACTATGATCAGTGGGCTGATTGAATGGAGGATTACTTAAATGGAATTAATGAAGAACTTTCGAATTGTATCGATGGAACAGTGCAAGCTCCTGCTAATGTTCAACCAATTGGACCGTCTACTAATTCTGCTGAAGTTGCTGAACAACAAAAACGTTTGAAGAATAATGAAAAGAGGTGCATGAGGGAACTAAGAGGTGCTCTACCTCCTATGGTTTACAATTACATCTGTAGTTGTAAAACAGCCAAGGAGATCTGGAACACTCTAAAAGAGAAGTATCAAGGTAGCGAAAAGACGAAGATCAACTCTGTGAAGCAATATCTAGTTGAACTGAAGGAATTCAGACAAAAGGATGCTGAAACTCTTGAAAATTACTATGATCGTCTAAATGAGCTTGTCTATCACTGCAATAGGTATGGAATCACTAGGTCTCTCATGGAGTTCAATTAAACTTTCATCATGGGCATTCGCAAGGAATGGCGAAGTGTGAGTATGATGATTAAGAATCAATAGAGTTTTGATACAACCAGCTTGAATGATCTCTACAATCAGCTGAAAACGCATGAAAGTGAAGTTTCAGAAATGTATGAAGAATCAAAACAAAGTATAGGAGGACCTTTGGCTCTTGTTTCAAAGGTATCAGAAGTCGAAATTAATGAAACAGATGGTTCAGACAATGAAGGCTTCTTAATGAACTCTGGTGATGAAGCTGTAGCATTCTACTCAAACAACAGAGTTAAGAAATTTTTCAAAAAGCCTTTTAATCCAAAAGGAAAGACAAATGATGCGAAAAGTGGAGTCTCAAAAGATGGAGGAGAAGAGAAGAAGAAAATGGAAAAAGTTGATGAAAAGCAAATAGATGCTAAAGATGCGAAGAAATTGAAAGGTGATTCTAGAATTTATTACCACTACTGCAATGGTGCGAATCACTTCGCAGCTGATTGCATGTTGCGAAAGAAAGAGGAGAAAAAGAAAAAAGTGAAAGATGAAGCTTACTATTCAGAAAAGATTGAAGAGTTGCGTGCGAAGACAAAAGGAATGTCACTTGTTGCGAAAGGTGAGTCTAATGAGGAAGAAAGTGGAACATATCAGATATGGTCTTCAGGATCCGATGACGAAGAAATGAGGCATCCAACTCATGGAGCAATGTTCACAAGGTTTGAAGAAAATTGCAAAGAGAATGTTTCAGGAAGGTGTTTCGTATCCAAATCAACAGACAAATCACCAATGACCACCAAGGTACGTGCTATTCTTGAATCTTTCAATATTCCTTTATCTGCTTATGATACTGAAATTACTTCTTTTGATGATATTGTTGCTTACTTTGATTCTGTTATTGTGTCTGCTAGTACTGAAGCTCAAAATTTAAATATGCAACTAGTTGAGACATGAAGAGAGTTAGAAATAAAACGAAGCAAAGTAGACAAACTTGAATTGCAAATCAAAAATGTAAATTGTGATAGGGACAATCTTGGAAATGAAGTTAGGTTGTTGCTAGCACAAAGAAATATATACTATAATTTTGCTAAGCGTTTGTATGCAAAATTAACTGCTTTACATCATTCATCTGACATTAGAAAAGAACAACATAGGAAACTTTTACCTTTTCTTGAATATGATCGTGAAAAAGTTGATGTTGTGTCTTATGATTGCGAAAATACAATTGCTCAATTTGACAAAATACCTGATGATAGATTCGCATATGGTACTGTCAAAATTTATGAATTTTTGAATGTTGATGAGTTGGTTAGTATTGTCAATGAAATTTTGACAAAGAATGAACAAGTGAAAATCTTAAAGAAAACTGAAACCTCAAATCTTGATTCTCAACTCAATTATGTTGATATTGATGACAATTCAGATAATGTGAGTGAAATCAGTGAGATTGAAGAGGAAGAAGAGGTTGATTGTTCTTAATTGTCAATCATTAATATCACATCTAAGATCAAAGGTAAAGAAATTATAGTTGATTTGATAGTCAAAGATGACATTGAAAAACCCTCTACTTCGCAGCATTGTAATTTTGATAATGTGGAAGTTGAAAGCTGGAAATCTGATGAACTGATGAAAACAAAGAAAATGTGAAGGATTCACATGAAATACCTCCACGAGTTGTGGTTGATCAAGTTTTTGAAAATACAAAAGAATTTGACAAAATTTTAAATAACAAAGGTGCACATTATTTGGAAACCAACACTGTGGTATATCCAAATTTTGTATGCACTGATAACACCATTTTTGCAAATCAAGTTTTTGTCACTACTGGGAATGCTGAGAAAATTCACCCTGAATTCAACAAAATGATTGAAAAAGATAATCAAAGGTCAACTACTGAAGGTTTTTTCGCAAATCAAAACACAGAAGAAAACAATTTAATTCAAAATCCTTATGTGTTTCAAAAACAAAAATCATCACAAAAATGGGTGGTTAAAGGTGAAAAAGCAAACAAAGTTTTTGAAAAAGTTGAAAAACCAAAGGTTGAAGTGAAATTAAATTCTCATGAATTTAAATTGATGGTTGGAAATTATTCAACAGGAAATAATGTTTCAAAAAGAAAAGCAAGAAAATCAATTTTTTGGCAAGTTGTGTCCAATGATAAATCAAAAGATGAAAAAGAACAAATTTAAAAGTCAAAATCGTCAAAATTTCAAAGAATAAATAAACAAAAGGATACAAGTTTTCATAAACCAATTTATTATGTTGATAAGATTCCAATGAAAAATAATGATAAAGTTGTTCGCAAATATGACAACAATCGAAAATTTGAGTATTCGCAAAAATTTGTGAAAAATCAGAAGTTTCAAAAAGTTGGCAATTTCATGAATGATTCATCATCTTTGAATGTCACAACTCAAACAAAAATAAAGTTTTCTCCTAAACAACCAAATTTTCCAAATCCTTCAGTCTCAAAACCAACCAAAGTTTCATATACAAAAGGAAAATCTAATGTAGGTATGATCAATCGCTGGCTTGAAGGGAAAGGAAAACAATATCAAAGTGGGAAGTTTTCAGAGCAACAAATAAAAAATGCATTTGATAAGTTCGCAAATAACTCTTCCACCGGTAGTTCATCATCTTATAATTCGCAAGTTCTAGTACAAAAATGGAAACCAGTTATCAAAGTTGTGAATGTTGTGAAAGATGAGATGAAACTCAATGAAAATCCAAAACTGTTGAACAACTATATTTCAATATCTCGATCTGATGATGTTGATATAATTGATAGTGTCACAGACAAAGTGAAAACATGGTTTTTAAATTCAAAGCAATTGTTCAAAAATACTAATGGAGGACCCAATAAGTCTTGGGTTCATAAATTTTTTCAATAAATACAGGTGATATATGATGAGCAATATGATGCGAAATGGTATATTGATAGTGGTTGCTCTCGTCACATGACTGGAAGGAAGGAAAACTTGTGAGATTATCGAAGTTTGGAAAATGCAGGAGTAGTCAAATTTGGAAACAATCACAAATGTCAAGTGAAAGGCTATGGGAAAGTAACAAATGGACAATTCACTGTTAACAGGGTTGCTTATGTTGAAGGTCTTCAACATAACTTGATTAGTGTTTCGCAACTTGTTGTGGGTACTGGAAACCAAGTTGTGTTTAATGAAGAAGGAAGTATCATTTCAAATGCGAAGACAAATGAAGTACTTCTCAAATCCAAAAGATATGGTGATATGTTTACACTGGACATCAAACCAATCGTGGGCAAACCTGCTTTGTGTTTAGTATCAAAGGCATCTAATGATGTCAACTGGCTTTGGCATAAAAGATTGTCACATTTGAAATTTCGCAATATTAACAAACTTGTCACTAAAGATTTAGTTCGAGGTTTACCTGTACTAAAATTTGACAATAATTCTTTGTGTGCAGCTTGCGAACAAGTAAAACAACATAGAAAAGGTCATCCAATTGTGATAGATTCAAAAATCGTAGAACCATTGGAACTTCTTCACATTGACTTATGTGGACCGTCGACTGTTGCTACAATCAATAAAAAGCGGTACATTTTAGTTATTGTTGATGATTTTTCTCGATTCACATGGGTATTTTTTCTCAGGTTAAAATCTGAAGTTGCTCAGACGATGATTGATTTTATCAAATTGATTGAGATTAGCCTTAAAAAGAATGTTCGCAAAATTAAAAGTGATAATGGTTTTGAGTTTAAAAACCAAACTCTTGATTCATTTCTCATAGGCAAAGGAATTTCACATAATTTCTCCTCACCATATACTCCACAAAAAATGGTGTTGTTGAAAAAAGAAATCGATCTCTATGCGAAGCAGCCAGAACCATGTTAACAAATGTGAATCTACCTCAATATCTTTGGGCTGAAGCAGTTTCAACTGTGTGCTTTACTCATAATCGATCATTTATTCATCGCAGATTCAATATCACTCCATATGAAATCCTCAACAATTGAAAACCTAATGTCAAATTTTTTTCATGTTTTTGGTTGTAGGTGCTTCATAATGAATCTCAAAGACAATTTGACAAAGTTCCAAGCTAAAGCTGATGAAGGCATATTCTTAGGATATTCACAAATTCAGTAGCATACACGGTGCTAAACAAGCGAACAAGAAAAGTTGAAGAAACTTTCAATTTAACTTTTGATGATTACTATCTTAAACAAACGGATAGTAAATTTGAAAATAAATCAATTCTTGTTGATTCAGATACACAAATTGATAATTCTAAAATAAATGATTTTGATTATGACTTAAGTTTTGGAATTCCTGACAGGGCAATTGATGCGGAAAACAATGCTCCTGATAATCAATCATCAAAATCCTCAAAACATACTGATGATTCAACAATCACTACAAGTTCAGTATCCTGCGAAAGTGTGCCTGAAGTTCATATGGAGTGGGAGCATACGATTAACAATGAACACAGAACGCAAACTTTCGAGGGGGAGAATGAAAATTTGAATCATCAAGTTGAGGGGGAGCATTCTCAAATTCAATAGGATCATCATTTTGATGGGGAGCATCAAGATGAACATCATGTTGAGGGGGAGCATGATGAAACAGAGACAATTAATCTTGATGAAAATGATGAGTTTAATGAACTAAATGATAATTTTTCTATTGCAGGATCTGAAAATGAAGATATGTATGAAGATGCACCATTGGAATTTAATCCTGATTATCCACCACTTGAGAAATGGACAAGAAATCATCCAAAAGAACAGGTAATTGGCAATCCACAAGATGGTGTGTTGACAAGAGCTCAAATTCGTGCGAAAAATGAAGTACTGAATGCGAACCAAGAACTGTGTATGTTTAATGTCTTTATTTCGAAAATAGAGCCAAAGACAGTAAAGGATGCTATGGAACACTCAGATTGGGTTGTTGCTATGCAATCTGAACTGGCTGAATTTGAACGAAACAAGGTTTGGAGATTAATTCCTAAACCTTTTCATGTTTCAATTGTTGGATTAAAATGGATTTTTAAAAATAAAACCGATAAAGATGGCAATATTATTCGAAATAAAGCTAGACTAGTTGTTAAAGGTTATTCACAACAAGAAGGAATTGACTATGAAGAAACATTTGCTCCTGTTGCATTACTCGAAGCAGTTCGCATATTTTTAGCTTATGCAGCTCACAAGGACTTTGATGTTTTTCAAATGGATGTTAAGTGTGCATTCTTAAATGGAGAACTTGAAGAAACAATTTATGTTGAACAACCACCAGGATTTATAAATGATGAACATCCTGATCATGTTTACATACTAGACAAGGCAGTGTATGGATTAAAACAAGCACCAAGAGCCTGGTACGCAACACTTACAAACATCTTGAAACAATCTAAATTTAAACAAGGATCAGTAGACCCCACATTATTTTGTAAGAAAGTTGGGAATCAGCTAATGCTTGTTCAAATTTATGTTGATGATATTATTTTTGGCTCAACTGACCCAACATTGTCAATTGAATTTGAAAATCTAATGAAGAGTCAATTTGAAATGAGTATGATGGGAAAAATTAATAATTTTCTTGGATTGAACATAAGACAGAACAGGGATGGAATTTTAATCAATCAAGAAAAATACACGAAGAACTTGCTTGAAAATTTTGGAATGACCAACAGCACGAAATTAAGAGTACCAATGGCAGTGGGAACAAGATTATCTCCTTCGTTAGATGCTCATGCTGTTGACTTAAAACTTTATCGAAGAATGATAGGGTATTTATTGTACTTAACTACAAGTAGACCTGATATTATGTTTTCGGTATGTAATTGTGCTAGATATCAAGCTAATCCCAGAGAACCTCATTTGACTGCAGTGAAAAATATTTTTCGCTATCTTAAGGGAACAGTTTCGTTGGGACTTGGTATCCTTCGAAAACGGGATTTTTCATTCAAGCTTTTTCAGATTCTGATCTAGGAGGATGTACTTTGGATAGGAAAAGTACGAGTGGTGGATGTCAACTATTGGATGGGAAGTTGGTAAGTTGGCAATCGAAGAAGCAAACTTGTGTGGCTATATCAACTGCTGAGGCTGAATACATTGCAGCTGCTGCTTGCACTTCGGAAATTATTTGGATTCAGAGTCAACTTCGTGACTATGCAATAAACATGAAAAAGATTCCCTTGTATTGTAATTCGCAAAGTGCAATTCGCATTTGTCATAATCCAGTACAACATTCAAAGACAAAACACATTGCTCTTCGATATCATTTTATCAAAGATCATGTGGAAGATGGGAATATTGAAATTCATTTTGTTAAAACAAATGAACAACTTGCTGATATTTTTACTAAACCTCTTGATGAAAAATCGTTTGTAAGAATTTTAGCAGGTTTGGGGATGGTTGATGCGAATTCAATTTCAAAATATCATGAATAAAAAGTCCATTCAGCCATTATGAATCAGAATCGTTCAGAAGTTACTGTTTATCCAGAGGTTTCGCATGGCTTCGCATCCACACTTATTCGCATTTGCACTCACGACAACTAAGGTTAGTTTTATGATTTTTTTTTTATTTTTGAAAATTTTGAAAAATCCAAAAAGATTTTCTGTTTATTCATTTTTGTTATTGAAAAATAAAAAAAATCCAAAAAGATTTTATTTTGTTATGTTTTATTTTTGAAAAATTTAAAAATCACAAAAATATTTTTTAGTGTGTTTTGAGTTTAGTCCAGGGTTTAATGCGAAGTGGTCATGCTTATATGTTTCTATGGGAAGGTAGCAATTTTTTTTTAACTAGTTAGGATTCCCCAAAAGCATGCTGCAGCATGTTGACTCAAGCCTCATATGACTCTATGTGTGAGAAAAGAAAGCCTTAATGAAATTATCACATGAAAATTTCTTCCCAAAAGGCTTGTATTCACATAATTCAAAAGAGCTAGCTTACTCTTCTCATATGAGTTAAGAGTTTTTTGTTTGGTCCATATATAACAGAGGTACATTCGATCTTATAACCAATCTTTTTCATCTCAAAATTCTTCACACAAATCACTCACAAAGACGTATGTCGGAGAGGTCTCTGATGAAACCCATCGAGACTTAGATATACAAAAATTCTGTTTTTATGATCTGACATCATGAGTCCGTGATGAAAGTGAAACCCAAAATCATAAACCTTGAGGAATTGACGAGCAACATTGTTCAAGATTTTAACGAAACTTTTGTTTTAGTACCAAAATTTCGAAACTCCAAATCATATTCAATTCGCGTGAATGGTCTTGATCAAACATTCGCAACCCACGATGTTTGTTACCCAACAAGATCCAGTACAAATTTTTTTTATGAATATGATTTCTGTGTGAGTTTTATTCGCAAATCCTTGTCATGATAAATATTTTCAAAAGCCAACTTGTCACTGACTACACTGGTCATATAATAAATTTCATTTACACTTTCTTACCTTATGTTAAGGTTGATATGTAATGAAATTTGAAACCAACCCAAAAGTATATTTTAAAAGAAGCCCTTCGATACTTATCAAAAAGTATTCGATTGTAATTCACGGGAAACTACACAAGCTGTTGATCATCTCTCTTGATGATTAACGAAGCAACCTTTGCCTGGGGTTCAACTGCATTCGTGTCAAATTGAATTTTTGACATCACATAATTCCAAAAAAAAAAATTAATTGTTTCTCATCTTATTTCTTTGGAACAATGCACACACAAAATCCTTGAGGTTCTGAGTAATACCAACTCAGGCTGATGATTTCGCAAATCTGGCATATGACTTCACTTTAAATCCCAAAAGTGAAAGAGCCTTGCCTCCATGCGAAGGGTTTTAACGGTTCAAATTCTATAACGGGAAAATTGACAGGTTGTGTACTCAAGATGGTTGGTATTCTGTCCGGTTTTCTAGGAGATGTCACAATTACTTTTTGCAGCATGGCTATCTTTTACCGTCATGATCCGATTTTCAAGTTGCCACATCGGATAACATTAAATGTATCCCGCTTGAATTTCAAATCGATTTGGGTAACCTATAAAGGGGGGATCAAGAACATTGTATACGGTTACGCGAACAAAACTCTCTCAATCCTAAAGATCTTCCAACTCTTTCAACTTCATCTTGTTCAAACTCTTCCAATGGCCGGTACTCAATCAAACACTGATGAAGTTCTCTCACAGTCACTCATGAAGATCCAAAGCACCAACTATCTGGTTGATCCCAATGTCTCTTCATACCCAGAGGGATTGAAGATGTTAATCGTAGCCTTGAAAAGATCTTCTCTGTCTACTGCAATGTTCAATTTCTTCTCAGCTCCGATGACTTGGTTGTCCTTGGCAGCATCATCAGCCTCATACAACTATGCAACTGATGTCATTACCTTTCATATGATGAACAACAAAAGGGTCAAACTCACCAAGAAAATGTTCATCAAGTTCTTGAACATTCCTAACAACCCTCCCTTTTTCAAACCGCTAAATTCCCAAATCATCTTTATGTTCAATGAAATGAGTCATCAGCCAGCATTGGAGAAGATTAGCGATTTCAGAAAGTATGGATTGCCATGTATGTGGAATTTTCTATTTGGGATTTTCCTAAGATGTTTGACAGGAAGATCAGTAGGTCTGGACAGGGGACGAGTGGAAGTATACGCAATGGTGATGGGCTTATACTATGATCTTAATGTTGATTGTGGAACTCAGCTGTGGAAAGAGTTCGTAGAAAGTTTGGAAAACACCAATTCTGAGAAAGGTGTCTCATGTGCAAGATATTGGAGCCTTATTCTGGAAAAGGCGTATGAAAAAGAGGGTATTCCAGTTCCAGAAGATGCTGAGGTTGCGAAATTCTCAATGTATCAGTTTCCGAAGGAGGTGGAGGATGATGAAAACATTTTTTCATATATTGCTTGCATTCCAGATGCGATGCTTCGCAAAGTATCATCCACTCACAAAGTGTTGATACGCTACATGAAGACTTTTGATCCAGCTGTGGAGACTTGAATTTTGTTAGAAGTTACTGCCAAAACCCCAATGAAGAAGAAGGCCATCAAGAAGGACAAAAATGCTCAATCTTCGAAACAAAGTCAAGAAGAATAGGTTCAGTTAGCAGAGACCTTTTCAAAATCGAAGAAGGAAACAATACCCTTAAAATCAGGGATGTTGAAAAAGATTCGCAAAACCGAAGTGAGCAGTAAGGGGGTGACAATTCGTAATATTCCAGCTCCTGTTTCTCCAGGATCTAAGAGGCAACGCGCTCAGGATGTTGCGAAACAAATGCAACAAACCTTGTTGAAGAAGCGAAAGTTGATTATTCGGAATGAGTCTTCAGATGAAGAGGTGGTTCCAGACACTCCACCAGTTTCTACACCAGTAATCGTTTCTCTTCCACCTATGTCCAATATACATGTTTCGCAAATTTCCACACAATCACTTGAAATAGTCACTACCAAATCAGTTTCTGAGGAGGTACCTATTTTCGATAAGGTTGTCAACGTATCTGATACGGGGGCACCTATCACAAGTGTTGAAACCACTTTGCCAATTAGCCTACCAGTCACATTACCCATTTCATTACCACCTATATCACTTTCAACTACTACACTTTCCACAACCTCATCCATTTTTTATCATCCTCTACAAAACCCATTTACAACCCTATTTCCCTCACAATCACCTGAAACTCCTCAACCTTCGCAACCCATGTCTGATAATGAAACCGAAGGAGGAGCTTTTGGAGGAGTATTTGAAGATATTCACTTTGATTAAGAGGAAGAGGATATACCTGATCATATGCTTATGACAGGAAAGGAATTCAAAATCCTGAATCATAAGTTGAATGCCATTATTCAGTCACAAGTTGATTCTGGCAGAATATCATCTATCTCAGCAATGGAGGTTGATGTTATGCTCAAGGTTGCTGAGAAGAGAATATTGGATAAGGTTGATCAGACAGACAAAAACAATGAGCTTCGCATTAAAGCTCAAGGAAGTTCATTCAATGGAGTCGTTAAAGATTTACAATGTGTAGCAAAAGAACGCCATATTCTGTTTGTGCAGGATGTAAAGAAGGTTCGGGAGGATGTAAACTTCAAGCTTGAAGAGTTAAAAACCGGACTTGCGAAGGAGCTTCAAGATATTCATTCTCAACAAATTGAAGTTCAAAAGAGGGTTGATGTAGTTGTCTCAGACATCAACAAAGCTATTGTTGCTCCTATCTTTGATGCGAATCACAAAGAAAATATGGCAAAGTTTGATCAGTTGATTCAAATGGTGACTGAGTTGAAGGCCTTGATTTCGCAATCTTCATCTTCGTCTATTCTTACTCCTGAATTCTTGACTCTCAAAGTTAATACTTTGGAACAAGCAATTCAGAAGGCACTGGCTCCGATTGCGAACTTCACCTCTTTACTACCAAAGAGTTCCCCACCTGCTTTCAAAGGGGTGCAAGGGGGAGAGAAAAACTCAAGTAAAGAGGATGATGTGAAGACTGTGGGGAAAGTCATATCTACTCAACTCAAATCTTCTCTTCCAATATTCATAATGCCGATTTCCTCAACAAAAATAACCACAAGACCAATTGCCAAAGGAATATCGATTGGGGTAAAAGAAGGAAGTTCTAGTACGAAACCTCAAACTGATAGTGTGTGAAAAGGAAAAGGAATTTTGTATGAAAAATCGAAGGAGGAGAAGAAAGATGAAGTAGAGGCTGAGTTGGAAAGAATGAGGCAAGTTCAAAGCATTATGAGGCAAAGGGCAAGTGATCCTCCCACAATGAATAAAGGAGATCCTGCGAAGCTATACTCTTATGAAACTATAGAGTCAAAAGTTGTGGGAAGAGAGATGTATGAATTTGAGAAGAAGCCAAAGAGAAGTTATGATATTGCGAATTCAGACAAATGCCAGTTGGATTTTCCGATTAACGAAATGCTTTTCATTACAGCTCAATACAAGATTAGTGAGAAGTTCGATAATGCTGATGACTACATACACATGAAAATCAGATTTCATGTTGTATTGGGGATGAATCCAAAGGAAGTATGGTCCTTAATGAAGATCAAAAAGGTGTTGACGATCAAGAAGGATACGATGTTTGAAAACATGCTTCAGAATTTTCGTTATTTTGTTATTCGAGCTGATAACAAGCAGTATGATTTCACAATAGCTGACTTCCCTCTGATGAATCTCAACGATTTGATTCAAGTGGCTCTCATTTTGAAGCATATGGAAGAAAATAAGCTCAAAGGATCTGAAATTGAAGTGTTTAGAATCGGGTTCGCACATGTCAAGACATATATCGATAATTACTTTGATTGTTTGGCTTTAACTGATGAAGAATTGGCAACTACTTTGGGAAGAAAAGTGAACGTTCCTTAGGAAGAAACCTTGACCCAGTCCGCATTATCAAAGTATGTTGTTGGAGAAATATGCCTGAAACCTTTCGGCATGGTATTTTTGGGGAGAGATACGAAGGGAAAGCCCAAGAAATTTTTTTTAAGGTCTCTGAGGTTGAAAGATATACTTCTTCGCAATATACGAACTTTATTGTTCGTATGAACAACTGCAAGAAGAATAATGAAGGAGACAAGAAGGAACTCAAGAAGGTGATTTCCTGGTATGGAGAAGTGCGAAAGACAATTCACTCAGCTATTCAAAGGCTTATGGATTGAATAGCTTCGACTGTTTACAAAGGGGGACATTGTAGAGGTTGAATTGTAAAAGTCGAAATGTTTGTTTGTTTAGTTTCGCATTTTTAGTTATTTTACTAAGTTAGTTTTATGCGAAGCGTATTGTAATAGACATAGTATATTTTTTGTACACTCAGGTTTCCTATAAATAGGGACTGAGGATAGAAGTAGAAAGGACTTTTGCTCTCGAGTATTCCTTCTGCTTAAAAGTTTTGTAATCAGTCTTCATCAATATAAGATCTGATTAATATTTACCCATTGTGTTCTTACTTTTTCAATCATTCAATCATAATTGCTGTCTTATTCTCGATAACAATTCTCATCAACTATTCTAGATTTATTCCTTGTTATGCTTGGGACTTGAAAGCATCAAAATACCATGTCCATAAGAGTTTACGGTAGTAAACTCATGGAGAAATGGTCCATGGATCGTAAACTCCATTTAGGAGTGTATTGATGCCACAAAACACTTCTTAAGGCTTAAACATGAAGTAGGAATGCTTGGAATGGCTTAGAAGACTTCAAAACAACAAATGGTCAAAATATTATGCGCTTATGGTCGTAAACTCAAGCGTTTACGTCCATAAACTCAATGGGATATGGTCTATGGGGAGTAAACTCATATTAGGGGTTCCCTTGAACCCTAAAACCCAATAGCCTTGCCCTACAACACTTAGATGCACTCCTTAGCACTTATAACACTTATAAAAAGTGTTTATCATGCCCTAGGATGTCTTACCTTTGTTTATTAGTTGTTTAGAGACTAATTGGGTACACATATGTGATATTATATGTTATCTAGGATCATATAGTGTGTACAAGTCTTCACTTGACACCTAGCATCCTATTTCAGTCCGTTCATCCCAACCACTTGCTACAGGTGAGTTCATACCCCTTAATCAATGTTTTAAATGTTTTTAAATGTTTTTATGGGGGGATACAAGTAGAATCATGCTAGTTATTATATCAATCACATGTGATTAATAAGCAGCATTCAAATGATTTACTACTCATTAGCTGTTTTACCAAACAGTTTTCTTCAAATGATTTTCATAAACGTTTTATATGTTTAAAACTCCTTATTAAATTGTTCATTATACACTGTACGTCTCATTTCAAACTCATTTACAATTGTGTTTTAAACAAATGTTTCTTTATACTTAAATTGTTTTATCAAACAAATACTTTCAACCCGTTTTATAAGCTGACATCAAGTCGACCTTTTCTTAGATAGTAATCATGTTCAAAGGTGCTACAAAACTTATTTTATGCTTTTATATTGTCAATTGCATGCCTAGATATGTATAGTTATATAATTAATGTTTGAAGGGCTTAGGAAGGCTAACCCGCCTTATTTCCTTTTCCCCGTTGGGATGTGGTCTGGTAGGGTATCGGGTATCCGTCCGAAGCTCGTTTATCTATTATTTATATATCATGTGTACATATATAGTCATAAAGGTTCTTCCAGTCAATTCAATACCCTTGGGTAGCAATGGTATACTTCCATGTTCATATGTACAAGTTATACTAGTAAGCTACAATAGTCGTAGTTTAGGGTTTTACTAATACTAATACTAGAACAATGAATCATAAAAAGAGTCAGTTCATTCATGAGTCAATACTTGCTAGATAGAGAGAACACACAATACATCTAGTACACACAGAACATTACAATATGTATCCAATTAGTGTTTAAACAACTAATAAACAAAGTCAAGACACCCTATAACATGCTAAACACCTTATACAAGTGTTATAAGTCCCAAAGATTGCATCTAAATGTTGTAGGGAAGGGCTAGTGTGATTGGGGTTCAAGGAACATTCCATTAGGGAGTTTACGGTCGTAAACTCAACCCCTTTGTGACCATTTGTTGTTTGAAGCTTTCTAAGCCAATCCAAGCATTCCTACTTCATGTTTAAGCCTTGGTAAGTGTTGTGTGGCATCAAAACACTCCTAGATGGATTTTACGGTCTAAGGACCATTTCTCCATGAGTTTACTACCGTAAACTCTCATGGACTTAGGTATTTTGATGTTTTCAAGTCTTAAACACTTCAAGGTAATAGCCTAGGTTAGATTCTAGGCATAAGGAGTAAATATGGGACATTTATACACCTTTTGGGGTGTTTACGGTTTTGGGAGATCCCCAAACCGTAAACACATAAAAATGGGTGTTTTCTTGTGCTTTTTGTGTGATAAACCCATCAAGGAAGGATCTAGACTTGTTACAAAGGCTTGTGAAGTACCTAGGCACCCTAAGGCACCACCTTGCACCATAACTTGGTGTTTATGGTTCAAGAACTTCTTGAACCGTGAATACCTTGTTCTTGGTGTTCTAGGGACTTTTCCTTGATATTAAGATGTATAGCAAGCTTTAAAAGACTCTAGGATAGAAGTACTTACTTTCTGGAAGCTTGAAATGAGCTAAAAATCCAAGAACACCAGTGTGTGTTCTTGGTGTTCTTGGTGAAAAGGAAGAATCAACCTTTTTGGAATGATTTCACGGTTAGAAGTGTTTTAAAACACTAGTTCTAAACATATAATCACTTAAGGAAAGTAGAAACACTTACTATATTGAAGATCTTGAAAATCTTTTTGGATGATACTTGAGAGAGAATGGTTTTGGATCATGAGAAGTTTTGGAAAAAGTGAAGAAAATGACTAGATCTTCTATATATACTCTCAGATTTAGGGTTTTTGTCAGAAAATATTTTACTCAAGCAGTAAACTCTAATTTCTTAGAGTTTTGGAATAACTGCATTGTACAATAACCCTAGTGCATCCTCTCTCCTGTTACCACTAAAGTGTGAAATCCTGAAATACTCAAACTTATTCTAAAGAGTCTGAAAATTGACAGCAACTGTTCTGACTTCTATTGACTTGATATGTTTGTACATAATAGAAATTTCGAGTTGTCACATCATCCCCTCCTTAGAAGGAATTTCGTCCCGAAATTAGAATTTTAGCAAATAAGTAGTTACAAATAAGTAAGTAAAAAGACAAGGATATTTCAATTTCATCTGATCCTCACGCTCCCAAGTGAATTCCGGTCCTCGCTTGGTGTTCCACCGAACCTTCACTATCAGGATACGACTTTGTTTCATCTGCTTAACCTCTCGGTCCATGATCTCTACTGGTTCTTCCACGAAGTTGAGGCTCTCGTTGATCTCGATCTCGTCGAGTGGGATAACAAGAGTCTCGTCGGACAGACACTTTTTCAAGTTCGATACGTGGAAAGTAGAATGTACGTTACTGAGTTCGTGCAGTAAGTTAAGTTTGTAAGCTACAGGGCCAATTCTTGTGAGAATCTCGAAACGCCCAATGTACCTTGGATTTAGCTTTCCATGCTTTCCGAAGCGTATCAATCCCTTCCAGGGTGAGACCTTCAATAGAACACGGTCACCCACCTGGAATTCCAACGGTTTCCTACGTTTATCAGCGTAGCTTTTCTGTCGGTCTCTAGAGGCTTTCAATCGTTCAAGGATCTGAACTATCTTCTCCGTCGTTTCCCGTACGATCTCTGGACCTGTGAGAGTGCTTTCAGGAATTCATCCTTTAGCTAACTGGGTATCATCCACCTCATCCCAGCACAGAGGGGATCTGCACTTTCGGCCATAGAGGGCCTCGAATGGAGCAGCCTTTATGCTCGTGTGATAACTGTTGTTGTAGGAAAATTCGACAAGGGGTAAATGAGTATCCCATGTTTTCCCAAAGTCGATCACACAGGCTCGCAACATATCTTCCTAGGTTTGGATAGTTCTCTCACTTCTCCCGTCGGTCTGTGGATGGTAGGCTGTACTCATGTCCAGCCTAGTTCCTAGGGAACTTTGTAATTACTGCTAGAACCTCGAAGTGAATCTACTATCTCTATCCGAGATAATGGATAAGGGAACACCGTGCAGCCTTACAATATCCCTAATGTAAGTTCTTGTAAGTGTCTCCATCTTGTCTGTTTCTTTGATCGGCAGGAAGTGTGCAGACTTGGTCAATCTGTCGACGATGACCCATATGGTATCAAGTCCACCCGTTGTCTTGGGCAACTTAGTTATGAAATCCATAGTGATCCGCTCCCACTTCCATTCCGGTATCTCAGGCTGTTGTAATAGACCGAAGGGTTTCTGGTATTCGACCTAGACCTTTGCGCAAGTAAGGCATTTACTCACGAAGGTAGCAATCTATGCTTTCATGTTAGGCCACCAATATAGCTTTTTTGAGGTCCAGATACATCTTATCTGATCCCGGGTGCACGAAATAACGAGTGTTGTGCGCCTCGTTATTGACCAAGTCTCTGAATCCACCTAGTTTCGGGGTCCAGATCCGGTCCATGAAATAATAAGCTCCGCCACCCTTAATCTCCAAGTTCTTATCCATCCCTCTTAGGGATTCACCCGCCACATTTTCAGGCTTCAAAGCGTCGAGCTGAGCTACCTTAATTTGTGTGGACAAGTGTGAATGGATAGTCATAGTCAATGATTTGACTCTATGACCAGAATATTCCTTCCGACTTAGGGCGTCAGCTACTACGTTGGCTTTACTCGGATGATAGCGAATTTCACATTCGTAATCACTAAGTAGTTCGACCCACCGTCGTTGTCTCATGTTGAGCTCCTTCTGGTCGAATATGTGTTGTAAACTCTTGTGGTCTATAAAGATAGTGCTCTTCGTTCCGTACAAGTAATGTCTCCAAATCTTCAGAGCAAACAAAACTACTCCTAGTTCAAGATCGTGGGTCGTGTAGTTGACCTCATGTGTCTTCAGCTGTCTCAAGGCGTAGGTGATGACCTTACCTCGCTGCATCAGAACACATCTGAGTCCTTGATTCAACGCATCGCAATAGACAACGAAGTCTTCTATTCCTTCGGGAAGGGATATTATTGGTGCGGTGCACAAGGCTCGTTTGAGCGTTTGAAACGCTCTTTCTTGCTTCTCTTCCCAGTCAAAGGCCACGCCCTTCTGGGTCAGTATTGTAAGAGGTTTCGCTATGCGGGAGAAGTTCTGAATGAACCTATGATAGTAGCCAGTGAGGCCTAGAAATTGACGAATTTCAGTAGGCGTCTTCAGTGCTGACCAGTTCTCAATGGCCTTGATTTTGGAAGGGTCCATGTGTATACCCTCTTCGCTAACCACGTGCCCTGAGAATTCGACTCATCGAATCCAAAATTCGCATTTCGAGAACTTCGCGTAGAGTTTCTCCGAACGTAATGTCTCTAGGACTTGACGCAGATGTTGACTATGCTCCTCCTTACTATGAGAGTAGATAAGTATGTCATCGATGAAGACGACGACGAACTGATCCAAGTAGGGACGACACACCCTATTCATTAAGTCCATGAATACATTGGGCGTGTTTGTCAATCCGAACGGCATTACTATGAATTCGTAGTGCCCATAACGAGTTCGGAAGGCTGACTTTGGAACATCCTCCCCTAGCACTCGTAGTTGGTGATATCCAGATCTCAAGTCAATTTTTGAAAAGAAGTTCGCCCCTTGAAGTTGGTCGAATAAATCGTCGATACGAGGCAACGGATAACGATTTTTGACCGTCAGCTTGTTGAGCTCCCTGTAGTCGATGCACATGCGAAACGATCCGTCTTTCTTCTTGACGAACAAGACTGGAGCTCCCCAGGGTGAGAAGCTTGGTCTTTAAAGCCATTGCTGAGCAGTTCGTTAAGTTGACCGGACAATTCTTGCATCTCTGCAGGTGCTAGACGATAGGGCGATTTGGCTACTGGGGTAGCCCCTGGAACTAAGTCAATTCGGAACTCGACTTGACGTTGCGGAGGTAATCCTAAGAGTTCTTCTGGAAAGATTCCGGGAAAGTCGCGTACTACTGGAATGTTCTGAATATCTTTCGTTTCTTGGCTCACATCGACCACATGAGCAAGGAATACACGACATTCCTTTCGTAAGAATTTCTGAGCTTGGATGCTCGAAATGATACGAAGGTTCGTGCCGGGTTTGTCGCCATAAACTACTAAGGTTTCGCCAGACAGCAAATTAAGGTGAACAGCCTTTTCATAACACATGATATCGGCACGATGAAGACTCAACCAATCCATGCCGATAATGATGTCGAAACTTTTAATTGAGACCGGAATGAGATCGATAGAGATTGAATGGCTATCTAAAGTTAGGGTACACCCTATGAATATGCTGCTAGTGCTCTCTGTCTTTCCATTAGCCATTTCTATAGTGAACGGTTCATTAAGTGCTCGTGATTTTTGCCTAAGTAAATGAGCAAATTTTTGGTTCACGAAACTCCTCTCCGCTCCACTATCAAATAGAATGCATGCATAAGAGTTATCGAGGAGGAACATACCAGTGACCACTGTAGGGTCGGCAACCGCTTCCTCATGGCCTATGGCCAGAACTCTTGTCGCTCAACCGGCAAACCCTGCCTTCAGGCAGTTTCTTTTGAAGTGGCCTACCTCGCCACATCCGTAGCAAGTTTGGCCCACTCCAGCACCGGGGGCTTGGTTGATTGGCTTTGCCGGAGCTTTACAGAAACGGGTTGTGTGCCCCTTCCTGTTGCAGTTCGTACACTGCATTTCCCGGCAGGCACCGACGTGATGGAAGTTGCATTTGTTGCACTTGGGCAAACTTCCAGAATACTGCTTTACCGGAACAGCAGCGGCAGGTGCTATCGCAGCATGCACTGCCACGACCTGCTGCTTTTTGGCAGCCTTAGCCTTCTTCTTGTCATCCCAAAACTTCCGCTTAGAGTCAGCGGTTCTTGCAGGTTCTGAGATGGCCAGGTTAGTTGTTGTTGCGGTCGGGGTACGAACCCCATGGTCTATGAGCCGTTGTGTCAATCGCTTGGCACTATCAAATGTAATGGGGTGTGATGCCAAGACATTTCCTTGGTATGGGGGCACCAGTCCCCATATGTATCTCTTGATCTTCTTTACCTCTTAAGGAATCATGTTGGGCCAAAGGGCCACCAGTTCACAAAACATGGCAGTGTAGGCGACTACGTTGGAGCCCTTCATGGTTAGGCTCCATAGCTCTTCCTCCAGCTTTTGGATCTCGCCCCTCGGGCAGTACTCCTCAATCATGAGGTCTTTCAAAGTTTCCCAGCCCATCGCATTAGCCACCATAAGAGATAGTGACTTAACATGGCCGTTCCACCACATTAGGGCTTTCGTTTCGAGGGTGCAAGCAGCGTACTTCACCTTGCTCTCCTCGGAACAAGAGCATATTTCGAAAACTGATTCGGTTTTCTCGAACCATTGCGAGAGGGCAATGACTCCGCCAGTCCCCTTGAAGGACAATGGCTTGCAGTTGGTGAAGTCCTTATAGGAGCACTCTCTCGAGCGCACAGGAGCTTCAACCTGAATAGACTGAACAAGGGTTCCTCCTCCAATGGAACCAGATGAATGATACTGAGCCATGGCTGTAGCTACAGCTGTAGCTATAGCAGCATTTAAGGCTGTTGTATCGAATTGAGGAGTAGGTGGTTGAGGAGGTGGAGGAGGTGATGTTTCGTTATTACGGTTTCTCCTTGGATTTCTGCGAGGTGGCATCTTTGACCTAAAAGTTTATGAAGATGAAAACATTGATAAGAATTTAATGGAAGAATTGATGAATATGACTCATGGACTAACTCTTCATAGCCCAACAATACGATTGAATGTAGATCTGGAACTAATAGATGATTACGTTTGGATAATAATTCCCATAAGATTAGATACCTGTCAATATTACTAGAATTATAGATGTAACAAGTTCGGGAAAAACGGCCAACCAAAGTAGGCCTTACATCAACCAAAATGGGAAAATTTTGACAGTATTAAAACCTAACCAAGACCTAACAGATCTAAGATTTACAACGATAGAGAATTAGACTAGAGTTTTACATAACTAGGTTATATCCAAAATAGAGAAGTTGATGAGAATCTATCGGCGACGAGAACTACTAGAGTGAGTTCTTGATCCCGACAAAAGATGTTTTATGTCCCTCATGCGCCTGTCAGCTCTTGCTTACTGAGCTCGAAGTTCTCTGACTTCAGCTCGGGTTTTAGTGAGTTCCCTCTGAAGAGCTGCATTTTGGACCAGAGTCCTTTCATGAGCAGACTCTAGCTGGCGAATGCGGACAGTGTTAACACCAGTGTTGGCGTCAATCTCCAAGACTCGATTGATAGATGATTGACCCAGTATCGTGTTCCGAGAAATCCTACGAACCATGATGGGTAGGACTCTGTCAGCAGAACCTCCATCAGTGAGGTTGTAGAAACTTCTGTCTCTATTGTAGGGAATGGGTTGACCCTGTTTATGGCTCCATGTATTCAAGTTTGTTGCCCACAGAGGTGTGGGTCCTTGAAATGTTGGACGAGGGTTAGGGTTTTAATCAGCTGGGGGCAGGTTGTTGACTTCTGGCTCTGAGTCAGAACCATCAGAAAAGTCTTCAGCTTCATGATCATCCAAAGGAATTTGGTGATCATCTTCTGGTTCATCTTCTAGCCATCTTGCATTGTCGTGGTTGGGATAGTACGGGTCTCCGGGAATGTGGAATCCAGCCATTAAATCTACATGAGAAAAGAGGTATAAGAATCTAGTATATAAGTAACTTATAGTAATGCAAAATACTCCTATAGTATTTTAAGTTTAGGTTCTATTGTTCTCATTATGGTATTGTAGGTAAGTTTTTAGACTTGTTAAAACCTCACAACCACACTTAGGCACATGCTAGTCAACCCTCGGATAATATAGTTGATCAGGCTATATCTTCCCAGTTTTGACCATATGTCTCTAAGTCTAATTGTGTTGCCCAACAATCGTAATACTTTTGTACTGTCTTAGTGACACTGATTTTAGTATGAATGCAAGCACGTATACTTAATTAAATATCTTAATATTTAAAGTATAAACTCTTAGTCAGAGTATTTTAATCCCATTGTATTTATAGTTAGTATATCTTTTATGGGTTGATATACTCAATTCACTATAAACAATGCTCTGATACCAATCTGTCACACCCCAAAACCATGAATGGCGGAAACATTCTGGGGCGGAGAACGTCATGTACAGTATCACAACAATGAATAATAGTAAACAAGCAACAACATCATCTATTGCATTAATAATATAATTTCATACATGTGTGTTCTGTTAAAGTTATAGACACCAAAATATACATATCAAAATAAAAGACGAGTCTTGAATGAATTCCATCTTCTCAAAAGCCTGGCACCAGTACCTGTCTATTGGTGACCTGAGAATACAAGTTATTTTGAAAGTGAGTATCAGCTTTAAAGCTGGTGAGATCATAAGTATATTAATGTTTGTGTGTGTATGAAAGCATTTGTAAGATGTTCCATAAGATGTTTTGTTAGATGTTTTGTATAATGTTTGAACTCTCCTAGAAAACCCTATGTTTCCTACTAATGGTAACCTTCTACCAAGGCATCTAGTGTCCGTGTGTATGTCTCTTGTAAGATTGTGTATTTTCCCAATACCGACTATCATTAACTTAAAATATAGTTTTTACATTACCGTACATCGTGTGAATATTCACGAAGTGAATGAAATGGGAAGATATCATAGTACTGTAGTATTTGTAATAAGTGACTACTGCTGTACTAACTACCTTAATAACAAAAGGTGTTTAAAGTAACATGTGATCGGCCTGTATCATGCTACTGACTCTAGTAAAACGACGATGTAAGACGCCGTAAGAAATGACATTTGGCACCCGTAGACTTGCAAGTACCACTGTATCGAGCAGCAGGGTGTAGGATAGTCAATCCAGTATAGATCTATAGGCAAACTCATACGCTCCCCAATTAAGGAGATTCTAATACAAAAACAGTCATGGCGGGTAGTGCCATGCCCTGTTTAATGGCTCACATAACTGTGTTAATGTATATGTAATGTATATGTGTGCTAGTTGTATTGTGTGTTCTTTCTCTGTCTAGCATGTATGTTTGTTTCTCGTCATAGTGTCTATTGTCTGTTTCTCATCATAGTGTTAACATGTTTGTATACCCTTGCAACCCAAGGGCATTGTATCTCTTGACTCATGTATGAACTGGCTCATTGTATGTTTCATTGTTCTAGTAATAGTATTAGTGTCTTCCTAAACTACTCCTATAGTAGTTTACTAGCAATGTATGATCATGTTTTTGTACCCTTGCTACCCAAAGGTATAGAACTGATTTAAGGAACTTCTATGACTATGTATGTATACATGATATACAACTAATATTTAAACGACCTTCGGACGGATAACCGATGCCCTAAAGCCACATCCAAACAAGGAAAAGGAATTAAAGCGAGCTGGCCTTCCTAAGTCTTTTAAACATTGCTTATATAACTATACATACATAGACATGCATTTGACAATATATAAGTATGAAATAGTTTAAGTAAAAGTATTTGATAAGTAGAATAGTTTGGAAAACAGTTTGATAAACAGTTTGAACAGTAAGAAAATCACTGGTTTTGTAGTTATTAATCACATGTGATTGATGTAATAACTATAAGTATTTAACTTGTATCCCTCCCCCCCCCATATAAAAGCATTTAAAACATTTAAACCATTGATTAAGGGGTATGAACTCACCTGTAGTGAGTGGTACGGATGAACTGGAGGTGTAGGATTGCTAGGTGTCAAGTGAAGTCTTGAACACACTCTATGATCCTAGTTAACATATAATATCACATATATGTATCCAATTAGTGTTTAAACAACTAATAAACAAAGTCAAGACACCCTAGGACATGCTAAACACCTTATACAAGTGTTATAAGTCCTAAGGATTGCATCTAAGTGTTGTAGGGAAGGGCTAGTGTGATTGGGGTTCAAGGAACACTCCATTAGGGAGTTTACGGTTTTGTGGTCACTAGCAAAAGGGTTTACGGTCGTAAACCCTTGGTTTTATGGTCGTAAACTCAACCCCTTTGTGACCATTTGTTGTTTGAAGCTTTCTAAGCCAATCCAAGCATTCCTACTTCATGTTTAAGCCTTGGTAAGTGTTGTGTGGCATCAAAACACTCCTAGATGGATTTTACGGTCTAAGGACCATTTCTTCATGAGTTTACTACCGTAAACTCTCATGGACTTAGGTATTTTGATGTTTTCAAGTCTTAAACACTTCAAGGTAATAGCCTAGGTTAGATTCTAGGCATAAGGAGTAAATATGGGACATTTATACACCTTTTGGGGTGTTTACGGTTTTGGGAGATCCCCAAACCGTAAACACATAAAAATGGGTGTTTTCTTGTGCTTTTTGTGTGATAAACCCATCAAGGAAGGATCTAGACTTGTTACAAAGGCTTGTGAAGTACCTAGGCACCCTAAGGCACCACTTTGCACCATAACTTGGTGTTTACGGTTCAAGAACTTCTTGAACCGTGAATACCTTGTTCTTGGTGTTCTAGGGACTTTTCCTTGATATTAAGATGTATAGCAAGCTTTAAAAGACTCTAGGATAGAAGTACTTACTTTCTGGGAGCTTGAAATGAGCTAAAAATCCAAGAACACTAGTGTGTGTTCTTGGTGTTCTTGGTGAAAAGGAAGAATCAACCTTTTTGGAATGATTTCATGGTTAGAAGTGTTTTAAAACACTAGTTCTAAACATATAATCACTTAAGGAAACTAGAAACACTTACTAGATTGAAGATCTTGAAAATCTTTTTGGATGATACTTGAGAGAGAATGGTTTTGGATCATGAGAAGTTTTGGAAAAAGTGAAGAAAATGACTAGATCTTCTATATATACTCTCAGATTTAGGGTTTTTGTCAGAAAATATTTTATTCAAGCAGTAAACTCTAATTTCTTAGAGTTTTGGAATAACTGCATTGTACAATAACCCTAGTGCATCCTCTCTCTTGTTATTACTAAAGTGTGAAATCCTGAAATACTCAAACTTATTCTAAAAAGTCTGAAAATTGACAGCAACTGTTCTGACGTCTATTGACTTGATATGTTTGTATAGAATAGAAATTTCGGGTTGTGACACATTTCATACACGTATAAATACTTACATTTCATTCGTACAAATACTTACATACAAATTAAGACACTAAAATACTTATGATCTCACCAGCTTTAAAGCTGATACTCTCTTTCAAAATAACTTGTATCCTCACGTCAACAGTAGACAGGTACCAATGCAAGGTTTAGAGAAGATGGAGCTCGTTCAAGACTCATCTTTCATTTTGATTTATACGTTAGTGTCTACTAGACATATCAGAACACACTTGTATTAAAATTATATTATTAATGCAATGGATGATGTTGTTGCTTGTTTACTACTTTTTATTGTTGTGATACTGTACATGACGTCTTCCGCCCCAGAACGTTTCCGCCGTTCATGGTTATGGGGTGTGACACCTGAAGTGTAATCATATATAAACTAAATTTCAATATTAACAAAATATCTTTACTTCTAATTATAAAGTTATGTTTTTTTAACTTTTTACATATCATACTTAATGTATTAGTTTAACATAATGTTGGATGTAAACCATTATCATTTTAAAGCTATAACTTTTGAACAATATGTATAAAATATATAAATTATAAACTTAAATATAACATTATAGGACCAACTTGAATATAAATTTTAGTTTAACTTAAACAACCCAAATAATATTTTGTAAATAATTAAATGATAAATTGTATTGTCTTTCTAATAATGATTATAATTTGGTTAATAAGGTTAAATAAATATCAAACATAAAGTGTAATCATAAATAAACTAAATTTCAATATTAAAATAATATCTTTACTTCTACTTATAAAGTTATGTCTTTAACTTTTAACATATTATACTTAATTTATTATATTTAATATGTTGTTGTATGTAAACCATTATCAATTTAAAGCTACAACTTTGGAACAGTTTTGACAAAATACTTAAACTGTTAATTTAAATATAACATTATAGTGTCAACTTAAATATAAATTTCAATTCCACTTAAAAACTCAATGAATATTTTGTGAATAGTTAAAAGTGATAAATTGTAGTGCTAAATACAAAAACTAAATTATAATATCAATTTAACTAAAATATTTTCTAAAGATATTTGTATAATCGTTAAAAGTTTTCAAATAAATAGCTTAAAATAACTTACAATAACAATAATTAATAATATCTCTATATAAATAATTATATTGTTACCTTTAAAATCAAAAAACAATGTCTGATGTTTTAAATAATTATAATGATAGAAATTAAAATGTTAAGAAAATAAATTTTAAAAAATTAATTAACAATAACAAAAACTATGAATAACATTAAGCCATATATTATATTTTTTATTCATGAGTAACTCGCGGGTAGAAGTCATTCAAACAGTTGAGATTATACAGTTATAATAGATGTATATATTATCATATAATTCAAAACAATCAATATATTATATCAAATTAGTATACGAATTATTATATCATATTTAACAACAACATTATTTTTATATTTAAAAAAAACATATATTTGTAAAGATTTCAACTCTATAGGTATTTCTGCGCAACGCGCGAGCATTCACCTAGTATTTTATAAAGATATACATAATAAATGCAACAAAACTTGTATATTGCGGTGGTCGACAATGGGAGAAAGGGCAAAAGAATTCACTAAACGTAATGGAGAAGAGTACTATTGTTGTACGCCTATAAAAAGCCCTTCATTTTCTGTATGGTCCGGTTGTAATTACAACTTCCGGGTCCGGTCCATTCCTAACTCGAAATTAGGAATTTGTTAAAAATTGAAACCGGGATCGGCCCGGTTACATGTATTTCTGGTTCGGTCCGGTTCTGCAGGCGATACATCGGGTTTTTTCCGGTACGGTACGATTCTGCAGGTCATACGTTCGTCCCTAATCTATAGTACTGTCATCGCTTGATAAAGCTCCTCAAATGTCTCTGTAAGTCCCCAAATCTGCTTGTGTATCAATGAGATCCAATTGATGGTGCGGAATCCCAATCAATTGGATGAGGTCAGATCAAACATAAGAGAAGGAGAAGAAGAATTAAGATTAATCTAATGATGTATTCAATAATATGAATGATGCTCCTTACAATAGATTCTCTCACACACACTTTTTCTCTCTAACTTTCTCTCTCTACATGATGCTCTACTCCTCTCTATTTCTCTTTTAACCGTACACTCCTCACCCTATATATATGAGACATGGGCCACCAGCAGCACACGAGTGTACAGCTGCACACACGTGTGCGGCCGTACACAGCTACAAAATTACAGAAAAATATATTTTCTTTGAAAAGCAAAGTATAAACCATATTTTTGACCCAAAAGTCTCACCATAGCCCTACATCTCGACAATTGTAGAAGGTATACTAGTGGTTGGTTGTTCGGTTTAAGCCTATTAAGAAATGATTCAACGATTTTATATATAGTAATAATACGAAAAACAAAAACTAAGAACACGATCAAATAAATGGTTCAAACTATCTGAGTGATATGATAAACATAAGAGAGATATTTTATTGTCTTCTATCAAATGGATTTGATACTAAACATTAGTTTATACAAATTCAAGGAATATAAATACTAGTAAGTTGATCTAAATCTGACAATAAGCCCATACCTAAAAACTTTGACGAAACTGGGTCATGACGCAACAATATCCCAATTGGAGGTTGATAAAAAATTTGGCTCCATCCAATCTAGAAGTTTGTAACCCATCATATTTCTCTTTAGTCCGCCCCTTTTATTTAAGTACCTGGAATTCGGTTGAAACCATACACAACTTCAACTTCTATGTAGTCACCATGTTGGTGAGCATGTCTGCTAGATTCTTTGTACCAATGATTTCTCCTACTGTAAAACAACAGACTATGTAGTACACAATATTCATATTGTATTGAAAATTATGATAAGAAGTTCTTCAACCATATAAACTCCTTGCTTGCTTCTGCAATCGCCATGTACTCTGCTTTTGTTGTTGAAAGGGCAACACTCTTTGCTAACCTAGAAATTCAACCGATTGTCGTACCCCCAGTTCAATACATACTCGGTAGTGCTCGAATTAATGCAACCCCCCAAATCAGCATCAAGATAACCTTCCAAAACTACCCTTTTTCTTTCAGAAGAATAAGACAATCTTGAAAGCACCTTTCAAGTAATGTAACAACTACATGAGTAATATCTGATCTGGTGCACACAATGGCATACATCAAGCTACAATCTGTTGAAGCTTAGGGAACTTTTGCTATCTCTTTTTTGTCATCTTCCTTCTTTGAACATTGTTTCTTTGAGAGTCTCAACTGACTTCTAAAATGTGTACTTTTGGGTTTAGCATCTGCCATGCTGAATTTCTCTAGAATTTTTTTTGATGTACTTTGCTCGAGAAAGTTTCAAAGTACCTACAACTCTGTTTCTAGTTATGCTTATGCCCAATATATGCTTAACATCCCCTAGCTCCTTCTTCTCAAATTCTCCGAACAACTACTTCTTTAACTCGTTGATCTCCTTCTTGTCTAATCGAATAACCAACATGTCATCAACATATAATAAAAGGATGGTGGATGAGAAGTTAAACTTCTTCAAGTAGTAACAACGTAAAAGGTTTAGGTATAACAAAAGATGGAGATTATGAAATTAATTATAGGATATAAGGGGATGCAATAAAAAACCTTTAGTGGTCTTATCATCCCTAATTTAAAAATGTCCACAACTTGGACTTGGCTCCCCCAAGCTGCTTGAGTCCTAATTGTTACGGAGCCCGATGGATGAAAAAAAGGAAGATATTCCAAAGAGAAATCATATTGAAATTTCCTACAATATTGTATAAGGATTGTCAGCAACATGCTTCTGGTTGGAGTAGAACATGTTACATACAAAATGGTGGATGAACCGAAACATGACATGTTCTACAAATATGGAAATGAGAAGATGAGCTTTATACAATAAGAGAACATTCCAAAGGCCACAATTGCTCGCTTATTTGAGTTGAGAGATGAATGCATAAGAGAATAACTGGATAATGGATTTCATCATCTCTTTAACTGGAGATGGATAAAAGAATAGATAAGCTACTAAAAGAGTGAGTAAATTTTGGCATGCCATAGATCATTACTAAAGTTGAAGAGATTAAAGTGTGTAAGGTTCAAATGCATTAGTATCTTTTGTATTATCACTATAAATAAATTCTTTCTAAATATTAAGAGTTTTGTAGTTTAGTTTGTCTTTCTTAATATAGTTTTGAAATCATCAATTAAGGAAAGATTATCGAGTCAAAACCAATGAATTGGCGAGTCAAATAAGTAACTAGCAAGCTCTAACATAGTTAATTTGATGGTATTAGTATGTTTCTATGCTAATTGCATCAACAAAACGATTAGAAGATCTGCAGGGTGGCATATGAAATTTAAGGATCAAATTTCCAATTTCTGAAGCTTCTGCTAAGCATTGGATCTATATAAAGCTTCCTTATTTACGGAAAACTCCGTAATATTTACAGATTGCATTGGCAGCTATATCTAGTATTTATGTAATGTTAGGGTTTATATTATCATTATCTTTTGTATTCGTATTGAATAGTTTTTTTGTGAAAGTTATATGTTTAAGAGTGTATTCTTAATTAGTTTATGTTCTCTTATAAACTCCCTTGTGTATGAAATTGTTCATATCAATAAAGGATTAGTCTTCGAGTATTCATTGTGTTTCTTACTTATCATTGATTGGTAGCCAAATGATTAAAACAAAACAGATAAGCAACAATAGTTACAAACTACATCAACCAACAAATACGAAAGAGTATCAAGCAAACAAAACCATGAACAACAACGAATACATATCCATAATCAAGCAATAATCTAAAATTTTCGATTGGGGATGTGCCCCAAACGTCTACGGGGGCACGATGCCTCCTATAGCCCCAATGAATTCATCACGGAGTTCGATCAAGTCAAAGAATATGGATCCACGAAACTGGTGTTTGCTACAAAACATTTCACATTCATTGGTTTTGTACGACTTAATTTTCAGTCTTTGACCAAATATGTATATTAAGATACTAGTCGTTTACCCGCCCCAAGCGAATGGTAAAAATAATTTCTTTCGTAAATTAGTTTGTAGAGGTGATTAGTTATTTTTCTCTTCAGTTTGGATGGGAACATGTCATCTTCAGATGAACATAGAGGAATCCTCCGTAAAAATATTATATTTCCAACATGTTTGAGCAACAATTATTTCGACATTCATGATATTTTGCTCAAAAGTTATACATATCAATCGAGTGTCGTTACAAAATCCATCTGATGGGTCGATAGTTCGTAACAGTATTTTCGGGCATCCAGCTATCACGCAAAGTGTCGATTGCGAATTGTTTTCTTTCACACACATGTCTTATTCCAAAAACACGTGGTGAATATAAATTCTTATTGGTCAGTTTACATTGGATGGATGTTTATTTTTAATATATTTACATTTGGTGGATGTTAATTTCTAATATATTGATCAAAAAATTGTCAAAATAAAGAAAAAAAATTGTTAAACATGTATTTTAATATATTACTTGGTGTAAGACTCGTGTATTACATGAGTTAATTAAATAAAAGAAATATAAAGGTCTAAATATTTAAGAACTTTGGATTTATAAGAAAATGAGACAAATAATGAATTATTAAAATTGATTTTTTTAACTTTTAAATTTAAACAAATAAACAAAATAAACTAATGAGCTTTAATTTGAGAATTTTGAAATAAAAAGATAAGTCCATTAATGAATTTGGTATTCATTTATCACTACACTTATTGTAATTATTACATTAAAGTACTAGGTTACAACCCGTGGAAACCACGGGTAAAAAATTTATAAAATTTTATTAAACTAATAGGATATATGTTTTGTTTAGACTATTATATTGATTATTTAGAATTAGAATTTAGAATTAACATATATTCTTAGTTGAATATCCCATATAGACATTTAATATATTATAAATTAATTACATGGTTTGTTAGTAGTGTGATTTTAAAGCTTACATTTATAATCAGAACTTCAAAAATTAGATAAGTAACTTATCAATTGCTAAATAAAATGGAACTGGAATAAATACTATATAAATTGAAGGGTAGAATAACCGAAAATTAAAAGAAATAAAGGGTATTAGAGTAAATTCACATTTGAGGAAAAGCAATTTGTGGAGTGCCATGTGGACAATTGGATTCTTTTATTAAGATTAGATTATATGAAATTTATTAAAATACAAAAACCCATAAAATGACATGTGAAAAACAAATTAATTCAAAATAACCACAAAATGATATTTGGCAAATTGAATGAGAGTCTCACATGTAGCAAAAAAAAAAAAAAAAAAAAAAAAAAAAAAAAAAAAAAACTTCATTTATTAGATTAATTAGATTAGACTCTTAGTTGCGTTTGCTGTGTGTTTTTGAGTGATTTAGAAAATGATCCAAGGCGACTTATGTCATGTTTGGTTATCTTTGAACAATTTAATGATTTTGAATATGTGAAAGAAATTTGAATTTTAAAAGATTTCATATACGAAGGACTTAAAATGTATCAAACGACTGTTACAAAATATAATAAAATTTAGATTTATATATATATATATATATATATATATATATATATATATATATATATATATATATATATATATATATATATATATATATATATATATATATACACACGAAGGAATTAAAATGTATCAAACGACTGTTACAAAATATAATAAAATTTAGATTTTATATATATATATATATATATATATATATATATATATATATATATATATATATATTGAGATTTGTTGAGAACTCATAGTTTTCCGAAAACAAAGAACTAAAGATTAAGCATTAGATCAAAATTAATTCATTAAGGGCATGATCGTCATCTTACCAATCTCATTTACTGTTTAACTTTTTTTTTATTATAAATATTAATAAAATGGTCTAAAAATTAACATAATAAATCAAAATTTTGGATTTTTTTATAAAATAAATAATTTTTTATTTTTCAAAAAAAATGTAGATTTTTTAATTTTTTTTGTAGTAAACATGAATTTAAAAAAAAAAATTAAAAACTGTAATTTTTTAAAAAATATTAAATTTTTAAAAACTAGTAAATTGTAAAAAAAATGGAATATTAAAAAAAACTATAGTTTTTTAACTAAAAAATCAACTTTTAGGTGCATATATGCATATATTTTTAAGTGCATATATGCATATTTATTATACTATAACATTCGTAAGAAAGTCATAAAAAAACTATTTTTATTTACTAATCTATAAGCAGAATAGTACAACTATTTTATTCGATACAAAATAAAAAATAAAAAAATGTTACAAAATTTCAAAGCCTTTTCATGTCTTCGTATCAAGATTTTCATATTTTCTTAAATTTATCACTTTTCACCTCCTCAATATTTTCCACAACTTCTTCCAAATCTATTAGAAAATTAAAAAATAAATTGATTAATGCAAGACCACTCATAAAAATGCATGTGTATATCATGTAAGATTCACACGTGATTATATAATATGATATTCACACGTGATTGTATCTTTTAAGATTCAAATGTGGAATTCATAAGAAAATTTTAAAAAATAATTAAAGAAAAACACTCACAGAAAATACATGTGTGCATATAGACATAATTCATATGTGATTAACTTGTAATTTACATTTGAATTACATTTGATTCATATGAGAATTACATGTGAATCACATGTGATTCATATGCAATTCACTTGTGATTTACATGTGATTCATATGCAATTCACTTGTGATTTACATGTGAATCACATCTGATTCATATGCGATTCACTTGTTATTTACATGTGATTCATATGTGAATCACAAGTAATTCATATGTGATTCACTTATGATTTACATGTGAATGACATGTAATTTATATGTGATTCACTTAAGATTTACTTATGAATATATCACGTAATATTCACAAGTGAATATTACATATAATAATATATCATAGCATATTCATATGTATTCTCATATGAATCACTATAGTCATAATTTTAGTTTAACGAAACGGTATATTAGATACTTGATAAATAGTAAAAAAAAAAATATTAGACTATTAGTACTCTTTTTTTATGACCAATATTCTACAATTATCAAAAAACACATCGTAATTTTGTGCTTTTGCTTTCAAAATTCCTTCATCAACAACCAAATTTTCTACTCCTCTTTTGAAAGTTTGTGTTTTCAGCTTTTGATGTTTTGGATCATTAGGTAAAGAATCAATACATCTTTTTTTTTTTTAATTTCAAAAACAGAATTTTCTATTTTCACAGCCCAAACACGTTTTGTTTTAGTTTGTTGTTGAATTTTTTTTCGAGTATTTGTGCAAACCATTTTCGACGGTGTTTTGATTCAAATAAAATCCTTCTTTTTTCACACTCACATTATCTTCATTTACCAACTTGCTCAATTCAGGAGCCACATTATCACCATTTCCTTTGGTAACAAAGACTTGATTTGGAAACACAACTTCTTTTGAATCCTTAAACCTTCGATAAACCACTACATTTGATTCAAGATAATGTTTTCCTTTGTCTTTTAACACTTTCGTGTACTCCTTTGAATCTTCGAAGACTTGATCCACCATAACTCTTGGGATTGGTTTCGCATTCGAAACTGCATCCTCATCACTCACATAATCCTTTACCACAAAATAACCATGAGAATCACAGGTTATGGATGTCGAAGGTTGATCATTGTTTAATCAACACATTCCTCTTCCTTAATTTCACCGATATTGTTAGAATTATCTTTGATATTAGCAAATTTTGTTGAGAACCAAGTTTCGACTTCTCATTCATGATCAACATCTTGACTTGTTCATTTTTGGTTAAGATCCTATTCTTAATATTCTCAAGATCATCAACATTCAAACATTCATTAATATTTACAATACCATATGAATAAGAATCATTTGGAATTTATTCATAATTTACTATCTTGCTTTCATAGTCATATGTGATTTTGTCTATACGTTCTCTTTTAAAAGCAAGAAAGTGAAGTAGTGTTCAATGTTGTTCACTATAAATCTTAGCAGAGTGATGAAGTTCAGTTAATTTCGCATATAACCTTCTAACAGTATTACAATATATGTTTCATTTTTTTACAAGCATAATATTGTCCATTCGAAAAGAGTCTCTATCTATCAAAAGATTAGTAATCCTTAAATCTAGAGATTCTACTAAACCCTTCTTTTCTTCTAGTTTATTCTTAGCTTCATAATACAGGGTTTTGGACTTTTCTGCTTCACTACTCATGGAGATTAACATGTCATTAAGATAACAACATATATTATCAAACTCAGATAAAACATCATTAAAAGAAGATGAAGGAATTTTAAATGGGATTAGAAGATCACGTACCTTTACAATCGTTGGAGATTTGATTTCGTCATTCGACACAACGCATTTGCCTTCAATTCTTTCTTTTTTATCATCCTCACTCTCGTCATCTATCTCCTTCATTTTCAAATACAATGCGCCATGTGTGGGATGGCACATTTCCTCATCATCTGATCCTGAAGACCATATTTGATAAGTGCCCTCCTCTTCATCATCTCCTCTAGCAATCAGGGAAACACCTTTTATTCGAAATCAAATGTCCTCAATCTTCTCAACATAATAAGCCCCATCCTTAACTCTCTCATTCTTCTCTTCTTTCTTTCTTAGCATACAATCTTTTACTAAGTGATTGTAACCATTGTAGTAGTTACAATTATATCCATAATCAACCTTCAACTTGAACTCCCTCTTCTTCTCATTTGAATTTTGCACCTCTTTCTTCTCTACCTTTACTGCTTCCTTCATAGATTTCCCAGTCGAAGATGCACTCTTTCCCTAATAATTATTCATAAGCTTCCCATTAAATGGTTTCTTAAGGAATTTCTTGACCTTATTGTTTGAGTAATATGCAACTGCTTCATCATCGAAGTTGAACAATAATCCTTCATCGATATCCTTAGCTTCTTCTTTGAATTCAAATTCCTTTGTTGTAACTTTTGAAACCAATGCCAAAGGTCCTCCCAGACTCAATTTACTTTCTTTAGCAATATCATTAATCTCACTGTCATGTGCTTTTAAGACATTGTACATATCTACAAGAGAGTAACCATCAAATCTTTCTTGTGTCTTGATCATCAAACTGATATTTCTCCATTCCTTTATTAAACCCATGAGAAATGTGAGATTGAACTCTATGTTAAGTATTTTGAGATATTGAAACTGATTTCACATTTTTGGTTATTTAGGAAGCCTTTTTAGGGTTTTATATTTTTGGTAAATATTTTATGTTCCCTATAAATAATCATTAGGTTAGCTTTTGATGTAAGCTTTTCCCAAAAAAGGTTTTCTTTATACGTTCATATCAATATCAATATAGACAAAACCTTTGACATATTACTTGCATATTATGGTGATTGATTCATGATTGTTCTTTAGATTCTGCATTCGTCATCTAGTCGTTATTCTCAATAAGTGGGTATCAGAGCGGATTCTTGTAGATCTCAGCGATTATTGCAAGAATCGATCAGATATGGCGATATTTAATCATGAATCTCACTTTGTTCTTTAAGTTTTGTAAGTTCTCTAAAAAAGAAAAAGTGAAAATATATCTTATCATTGCAAAACCTAATTCAGATATGTTATGTTCTACACGTTTTTTCACTTAATTTGTTCTTGATTCGTGTTTTAAAAGAGAAATAGAAGAATAAATTTGTGTTTTAGTCTCATATTCGTGTTCAGATCTGTTTTCACTCTCTCTAGAAACCATCTTTGATCTGTTTTCTAATCATCTCAGATCTGTTTTCTCTCTCTAATAATCATCCCTGAGCCGTTTTCTCTCTCTAGAAAACTTGTCGGATCTATTTTCTCTATCTTCGGGTTTTTTTCTGGTTGGAAATACGATGAACTCTTGAGTTTCAAAATTGTTATCTTTGATTAAAGGACTAGGAATGAAAGTTACAGATCCGAAATTTAAACTTTCAAATATAGATCATTGGTATCTTATATATGGTCCAATAAAACGTTCGCAAAGTGTCATTGATTTGTATAATCTCTTAGTAGATTGAGAGATTGATAAAAATGCATATTTGTATAATATGGAAAAACGAATTATAAAATTTTTAGAAGATAATGAGCTTGTGTTGGAACAATTCCGTATTTCCAAAAATCATTTGGAACGGGAAAAAAGAAGAACAATTGGAGAAAGAAAGAAAAAGAAAAGAAGATAGTTGTTCAAAAGGATGTTCTTGGTCTTCTTGGTGAAGTTCATAATGTTCTTCATGTTTTTGAAAAAAATGTGACTCCAGATGTTCTTGTTGAGGGGGAGTCAATGTTGGATTAGTGTCTAAGTCCATAACTATTTTGGTATGTACTTGACCCGATGGTGCATGGTCCTTTTGGGTTGCCTTCACCAAAGCAACTTGATAGGATGAATTATGGAGAGAAAGGATTAAATATGATTTATTAATATATTATGAGAATAATATATTAAAGGAGAAATCATATTGTTTAATTAATATTAGTCAATAATTAATTGGTAATTAGTTTTGTGACTAAAAGAGATTAATTAAACTTAAGGGACTGGAATTGTAATTATAAGATAATTGCAATTTGGGCTATGGATTGTCTTGTATTAAGGGGTGGACGAATTCTATGGGGAAACCCATAAGGAAATCGTCCAAGGCCTTAAGGAAAGGGATCCATGGGTTGCTTAGGGCTTAAGCATCCAAATTAGGGTTTCCTTGTTAGATAACCCTAATAGCCTCACTATATAAAGAACCCTTAAGGCTAAAAAACGTGGGGAACTTCTTTTCTAGGGTTAGAACACGTTTTGGGCAGCCTCCATCCTCTCTCCTCTTCATCCTCTTGCTTATGGTGTTTGTGAGCCATTAGAGGAGTGACACTTGTGACTCTAAGCCTTCCAAAGTCAATTCAAGGAGGAATTGGGATTGTTATTACTACATAACAATCAAGGTAATATCTTAAACTCATTCTCATGTTAATATGATTACTTGAATGCTAGAATTAGGGTTTATAGTCTTGGATAACTTGCATGTACAATAGAGAAACCTAGATCCAAGCATTCGGGTTTGTATAAGCACATAGGATGTTCTTAGGACCAAAACCTATCAGTGGTATCAGAGCCTAGATTGGTTTCTATTGTATTGATGCATTATATGATTGAAAATTTTGATTTTTTGGTTTCTGGAGGCTGGACTCGCCGAGTCCATGCTTGACTCGACGAGTCAACTCGTCAGATGGAGCAATCTTCGCGATTTCTTGCTGTTTTTGCTTATGGAAAGTTGCCTTATCATATTAGATCAATAAAAATCCGATTTTATGATATATTTGACTATATTCATGATCTAATTGAAGATATTTATCCATTAATAAAATATTTGTTTCCTTATGTGATAATTGATTAATTATTTTGATTAAATTGGTAAATTGTTTTGCAAGAAATCATTAAATAAATCAAATATGGATAATTATGTGATTAATTGTTAATTAAGATTATTTGTTATTTGATCCTTGTGTTATGGAAAGTTTCATATTTTCCCCTTTAGGTTTTATAGTTTAAATTTGAACCCAAAAGTTTTGTTGTTTTGAAATTTAAATAGTTAAAACCCTAATGTTTCGAAAAAGGTTTCAAAACTTGCCCTCAAGTTTTGGAATTTAAAAGTTGATTAAAAGTTTAATTAGAAATGTTAAATTCTAAAACTCTAGTATTGTTTTGAAAAAGTTCAAATCACACCCTTATGGTTTTATTAATTAATTAAGGTGTATAATTAAAAGAAGTTTAATAAATCCATAAAAAGTTTAGGTTTACAATTTAATTGAATTAAAAGTATAATTGTTAAATTAGACCACCTAGTATTTTAAAAGTGTAAAATACACCCTATACTATATATATAACATTAAAAGTCTAACATTATATATATGTATGAGTAAAAGTCAGTCTTACCGTTAGTAGACCTCATTCACGAAGCTGGTCTATAAGGGGTGTTTAAGGAAATTGCCTATAAAATGGCGATTGAATGGGTATCCACTCTTACCCACCGCACTCTTGACTAGTGGAGGGTCGTTAGCCGAACGGGTAGGATAGGACGAAACCTTCCATTATAAGTATAATGAATTACTAAAGTAACTAAATGTTTTTCAAATTCCCAATCTTAATTACTTAGGCAAAAGTGAATTGATGCAATTCCATGAAATTACACTTTGTGCCCTTGCAAAGACGTTAGTGGAGCGTGTGTGGTTTACCGGCACACTAAATGGTTCTAAGCAAAGGTAGCAAAGGGTGACTCAATGTTTGTCATAGTTCGATGGAACATGTGTGGTTTACCGGCACATTGAATAGGTGACTGTAACATGTGGGGGAACCATGTAGTTTGCATGGTTATTCACACCCGCTTTGTGATCCTCGGCATCCCAGTCACAAACTAGAGGGGCATATCAAGATTTAAACATGCCATTGAAAGTTCAATGAATCTCAAAGGATCTAGGAGTTTTCATAGATTTAAAACTTAAATTTCTTTTTCGTTTTTCATGGTGGAAATTAGTGAATCGTCATTCACTTACCTTCAAATATTCTGCAATTAGGGTTACGACATCCCTCTCCCGAGTTGTAGAATATTGTGTTGTTTCCTAGCCTTAGTATCTCATTTGGGTGATTGACTAAGGACTCAATCAATCAACTAACTTGAATTCGTTTTCTCCCGTTTTGTAGATGTCAAAGTTCGACAACTATGGTCTTCCCAAATCCAGTGGAACAAGCATTCCACATGAAGATGATATTCCACGATTCGATCGAGGGACAAGAAATCATACTTCACTTTCTCCACCTCCTCCAATTATTCTCCCTAACCCACAAGTTTGAAGGCTTGAAAAGTTCAAGCTCACTCAAGCCTTTTTGGCAAGTAAACATAAAGAAGGAAAGTCGGTGTGTGCACACATCCTAAGGATGAAGTCATACATTGATAAGTTAAGAATGTTGGGATCCGTTGTCTGTGAGGAGATGGCTGTTGATTGGGTTCTTCAGTCACTTCCCAACTCATATAGTGAGTTCGTAAGAGAGTACTATATGATGAACTGCGACGTGACCCTTATAGATCTCACATATATGCTTATTGCTGCTGAATCAGCAATGGTTTGGCGCAATAGAAAAGCAAAGTTGATTGGTGAATCTGCCTTCAAGACCTCTATGGATATAGACAATGGCAACGAAAGACATGCTATGATTGAAAAGTTTGATCATAAGAGAAAGGCAATGCTTTAGTCAAGAAAAGGGGCATTGAAGACGAAGCTGCCCCATTTACCTAAGAGATCTAAGAGATGGGAGAGTCGAAACGAATGACTCTAATTTAGGTAAAATCCATTGACTAACTCTTTTAAGCTTCATTCTAGATTCTAAATACATAATGTGATAACATTACAATTGATGTTTTGTAGGATCGAAGAAAAGAAAGGAAGCTTAAGGGAAGAAGTAAGCAAAATCTAACCATGAAGGAATGGATTTCAATCGCATTTCTCGAAGATTAGATTCTTGAGCTACTACTTAGAGTTAAAATTAGATTGCTAAGAAAGATGTATTAGCATAGTTTTTCAATGAATTGCATTGTAAGGACAAAATTTTTCTGCAATAAAATAAATTTTGATTTTATATTATTTATTTATCCTTGCAATGGCGTATATGAAAAATTGATGTTTGAATGTTTCTATTAGCAATAATGGAGTTGATTCTTAATAATGTTGTTTATGGAAATGTCGAGAATTTACCAAATAGGGAGAGCTTCTCATCGCCCAAGTTTCAATTGGATAGAAACTTGGAATCATGCAACGTGGATGCACGATGAATGAGAAATTTTGTATTTGGAAATTAGACTAATTCATTGACAAAGTGTCAAGTGAAGGACTAGGAGATCGAGTACACAAAGTTGTGTGTTGATCAAAGTCCACCATAAGAGTAACGAGATATTCGTCATGATTTACTAAAGGTTTAGTAAATATGATTATACTTATAAGATTAAATGTAATTCTGAATTGATTGAAAAAGTTTAAATCAATAGTAGAACGAATAACAAGAATCAAGTAGGCAGAGAGATAAAAGTTTCTCCATTCTAAGAAGAAGGGAGAGTACCTTTTATGCTTTATGATAGGTCTTAATGATTAAGAACCATATCTCAATTGATCCTCTAAGTGAGTATTGGTATAATTGTATGTCCAAGAAGAGGAATCAAAGATTGAAGAAATGGTCAAATCAAGAAGTCAATCATACTTCGTTCCAAAACAAGTCTTAGAGTTAAGATTGTGACAATGAGTGAAAAGTATTAAGAAGGTTTAAAACATTCATTAAATGTGGTAAGTTGTGATGTCTTAGATAAGACAAAGACCAACCAATTTATGAAGAGTTTTGATAAAAGCTACACTAACTCTTGAATATTTGTTTGTCAAGAAATGTTTTGACAAGAGAATCTTATATGTCAAGGAGTCAGTGGGAGTCTTAATAGTCTTGAAAAGTTTCAAGAACAAATCAAATAAACCTTATCGATCATCACTAGCACACGAGTTGAGGTTTACAACCTATCGTGAAGACATCATTTTTTTTCTGTGCTAATCCAATCGAGTTAATTATGCATGTGAGTCCTATGAGTTCTCATTTGAATGCATAAAAGGCAAGGACCTTAATCAATGAAAGGTACATTGATAGGAAAGGGTGAGCTGCTTAACTACTTGGAAGACATGGTGGGCAGTTGTGCTACCATAAGGCAAGAAATCAAGATTAAGAAAGTTCGGTCCATATGAGTTTGAATTTGTTGTAAACTTTGGTTTTAACAAATTCACATGGATAGGAACACATACACCGTTTAAATCTAAGTGTCATAATATTTCCTCCTTCATGAAAATGATTGTGAGGAAATGCTTTCACTAAGAAAGATTTTAAGAAGATAGTGATTGTAAAATTGCATTCTCGAATTCGATTATGGTTACGGTATCCCTTTCCATAATTTGAATTGTGAGGTTTGGCAGTTAGTCTTAATTGTTTAGACACACATATGAACTATCTAAGGCAAAGGTGTATAAGTTCAAGAATCCTTGATAAAAGATTATCAAAGCACTAAGTATTAGAAACATGAAATTAAGAAATTCAATAAGTATTGTTTTTCTGAAAGTTAAGATGTTTATGAATACATGTCAAAGCTAGTGGGAGCATAAGTGTTATGTTTTATAATAATCATCATGATAGTGGGAGAATAAATGTTATGATTGTATGATTATTAAGGCACGTATTGCAAGTTGGCAATATTAATTATAGAAAACAAGAGTTATACCTTGCAAACTAGTAAGGGTTGTAAAGTTGTTTTGCTATAATTAAGGGAGAGAATATTATGCTTCATTACAAATCTAAAGGCTTAGGTCGTGGAATGGTAATAAATTTAGTCAAAGGTACATAGTGTGTTCTTAAAATTTCGATTATGATTACGGCATTCCTCTTCAAAATTCGAATTTTGAGAACGTAGCAAATAAAACATTATGGCAGAAGATTGATAAAGTATCAAATCTTTATGTAAGACATTATGCATCGTGTCCCATACGCTTCGAGTATAGGATCGATTGCAAATGCTATAATATTTAACCATTCTAAAATTTTCCAAATGTCTAGTGCATTTAGAGGGAAAAAGGACAAGAATCGGTTTTGACTAAGATAATTAGACAACTATCAAAGGACAATCCAAAGTTCGCCGAGGATTGGTCGCTTGTGAGTAGTTGGAAGTATAGTATTGGATGGAACATATCGACATTATTATGAATAGAAAAGATTCTATTAAGAATGAGTTGTCATATGGAAAATATGGAAACGTGTCCATATTGGGAATTGAATATTGAAAATCTATGTCTAGATTAGAAACTTTTATGCAAGGGATGTTCAAAGGAATGTACTTTGAGTGAGAGACATCATATCTAAGGAATTGTATTGTAACAATCTCCGATACAAGACTTTGTAATATCATTGGCAATAGTCTTTGTGACTTTGGTGTAGTGACATTACGAAAGGATCATTGCATAAAATGTTAGAATCTAGCATATTCAATAAGTGGCAAGAATTTGATATTCTTTCACTTATGAAAAAAGGATTAGGAGTTGTGAAATGAGAATGATTGGAAATGTGTTCAATTTGATCTATTTCACAAAGTAAGAACCATAGGTAAACATTGTGTGCATGCTAAGAGCATGGGACAAGTGTAATAATTCAAGTAAGAAGTTGATCAACCGAAACGACAAATAATGAGTAATCAATATGGTGATAAATAAAAGGTGTTTTATTTATATTCAAAGGTTTGAGGCCATATGGGATTAGTATTATTCTTGTGTTTCACTTTGCATGTTTTGACTTCCTGAATAATTTAATTGGTTAAGAACAGTCAAATTATTCGAACGGGCCACAGTCGTTCATATGTTGGAAGTAGATATGAATGAAGACTATCATGAATTGGTGTGTGGATTGTCTATAAGGTATTAGACATAAGCAAATGGTTGCTGCAACGTTCATGAGTGCTTATGAATATGATTTGAGCATTGGATTAAACCCACGCTCACTTGGATCACTCCATGAATTGTATCACGAGTGATTGGTGAGACGATAACATCTTATATTCTTAAAACCGAGATGTGTGAGTTGTATCTTGCAAATCGGTTGCACATTGATAATATGTAAACGCACTAGTAACTTGGTGTTATAAAACATATTGTTGTGTGTGATTTGGTTAGTGAGTGCAAGCAAGCATTGTATCAAAGTTTATCCGTTCATTTTATTCAAAGAAGGATAAAAGCGATATCTTTGGGCCCCTCGATGATTTAGTGATGACAAACGTAAATGCTCGGCCGGGCTAGGGCTAATTTGATTTGTTCAATTAGTCAGTCGTCATAAATCGGAATTCGAGATATAATACAACGAGAATGATTTGAAATCATATCTCATATGATATCTAGAATGGAGGAATATATGATCCCTTATCTAAGGACACGCGTATCTAATATGATCAGAGTTGACAGCGGCTTTGGAAAGCTAAGATTGCAGATCAGGATCTGAAGTCATAAGCATAATAGTTATTAGACTTATCCAAGTGGGAGACTGTTGGATTAGTGTCTAAGTCCATAACTATTTTGGTATGTACTTGACTCGATGGTGCATGGTCCTTTTGGGTTGCCTTCACCAAAGCAACTTGATAGGATGAATTATGGAGAGAAAGGATTAAATATGATTTATTAATATATTATGAGAATAATATATTAAAGGAGAAATCATATTGTTTAATTAATATTAGTCAATAATTAATTGGTAATTAGTTTTGTGACTAAAAGAGATTAATTAAACTTAAGGGACTGGAATTGTAATTATAAGATAATTGCAATTTGGGCTATGGATTGTTTTGTATTAAGGGGTGGACGAATTCTATGGGGAAACCCATAAGGAAATCGTCCAAGGCCTTAAGGAAAGGGATACATGGGTTGCTTAGGGCTTAAGCATCCAAATTAGGGTTTCCTTGTTAGATAACCCTAATAGCCTCACTATATAAAGAACCCTTAAGGCTAAAAAACGTGGGGAACTTCTTTTCTAGGGTTAAGACACGTTTTGGGCAGCCTCCATCCTCTCTCCTCTTCATCCTCTTGCTTATGGTGTTTGTGAGCAATTAGAGGAGTGACACTTGTGACTCTAAGCCTTCCAAAGTCAATTCAAGGAGGAATTGGGATTGTTATTACTACATAACAATCAAGGTAATATCTTAAACTCATTCTCATGTTAATATGATTACTTGAATGCTAGAATTAGGGTTTATAGTCTTGGATAGCTTGCATGTACAATAGAGAAACCTAGATCCAAGCATTAGGGTTTGTATGAGCACATAGGATGTTCTTAGGACCAAAACCTATCAGTCAAGTGGTTCAAGTTTTTTTAGAAGTGTTACATTCCGAATTTGGTATTTCTGAAGACGAATCTCAAAGAAATTCTTCTGAAATCGTGAAAGTGAAGAAGTTTTGTTCTATTGGAACTCAAACAGATGATTTTGCATGTTCTGATGATGTTTTTGAAGGAATGGTTCCTTACAGAAAGCCAATAATTCAAGATGTTCAAATTTACCAAACTCCAAAAGTTTGTGTACCAAAGGCTAGTGATGTTCATATTCTAAAATGTAATGAACATGTTAAGATCCGAAAATCATATTTGAAGCCTCATAATCTAAAAGAAAGAAAGAAAAAAAAGAAAGAAAGACGAGTAAAATGAAGAAGGTTTGGATGCAAAAAGTACAAATCCTTCATGCTTGTGAAAAGGTTTAGAAAGTTGAAGCCAAGCATGTTGAAAGAAAACTCTATTCTCATTTTTTTTTAGATGAAAATGTTAGAAGATGGAGAAAAGAGAAAAAGGTTCATGGTTGGGTCAATGAGATTTTTGGAAATTTTTGTTTTCTAACAAAAAAAAACGGATATTGTTCTCAAAAGATGATCATTTTTTCTTCAAAGAAATGGGTGTGCAAGAAACCAACTTCAATTTTAAATCTAAAATAGGTCCCAAAAGTTTCATAAAAGTTTAGTTAAAAAAAGGGAACAAAAGCTGATGAAAATTCAGTCAAAATGATGAAATTTTGTTGAAGAAATCAATTTTTATTGATTTTTAATGGTTGGAAATAACAAAAAGCTGAAAAGTTGAAAAAGATTGGCTGAAAAATGACATTTTCTGCAAAAAGGGGTAAAATCTGACATGTTTGCAGTAAACAGTGGATACTAGCTGTCAAATGTACTTTTAAAAGGGGCTAATTTCGGAACTTTGAAGAAATAAAGGTTTAAATTCGAAATTATTGGCAAAAAGGGGTTAGGGGCTGTTTGGCAGGATCTGAATTTTTAAGATCTGAATTTTTAAGAGGTCTGAATTTCTAAGAGGGTCTGAATTTTTAAGATCTGAATTATTAATATGTTGTTTGGTTGAAACCTCTGAATTTCTTTGCTGAATTATAAAAATTACCATTTTACCCTCTTTATTATTTTTTAAAGAATACAATGTTTATTTTTATAAAATAAACGAATCAAAGCCTTCAATAATATGTATATATAAACGTCATACAAAATCAAAGTTAATCATCCATAATTAAATATATTTTTTTAAAATACAATGCTCTAACCCGAAGAGGCAAAAGTATGATGCTATAATAAAGAAAGCAAAAAAAATACATTGTTATTTCTTACATTTAACCCTTACAAAAACAAGCTATAAAATCAATCATCACCAAGTGACAGATGCATAATCAATAAAACTATCTATTGTCGATCAATTAAAGAAGATGCTAACTGTTACGATGTAGATTAGATGGAGGAACATGGATTGAATTAAGGTACTTCAATAATCATCAAATGAAGAAACTCCATATTTGGAAAACCATTGAGAAAATGAATGAATGCATTCTTGGTTAAGAAATAAACTATTGTGGCTACCTTTGTGATGTTATCTCTATCCAACATTGCCCATAAAGCGCATCCATGTCCTTCCCGCTGAACCCGTTTTTCTTGAACCCGAATATCTTTGAATTTCTATTGCCTGCACACTTAAGAAACAACCAATCATTCTATCACTTTCATATCAACAAAAAATTAACCACAACAATCAATACAAAATCAAATGAACTAATGATTTCATACAAAATCAAACAAACTCTGATGTGAACCTCCCAAAAGAGATTGAATCTCCAAGAACATGTACATGGTTCTTCTGTAAACAAGTAATTTTACCAGATTTATCATTTCAGATTAAAAAAACACTCCAATTGAGTGTAAGAAAACTGTTGAGAGTATGCTTTAGTGAAGTTCAACTCATTGGAGCATTTCTACAAACACTTTGTAGTCAATAACTCACTCCTAACATTCTACAATAAGAAATATGTCGATTACCCAAAAAAGTTCACAAAATATTCAGTAAAATACAACTCACTGGAGCACTTTGACAAACACTTGGTACTACAAGAAATTAATCGAGACTTACATGGCTGTTGGGTTAAGGTAGAAAATGCAGGAGACATGTCGACTCTGGCATGGCTATCAAGAAGACGAATCACAGGGAAGAAAATGACCCAGAAGCTTGAAATTCAAATGAAAATAGTCGACTGACCAATTACTCAAAAACTTTAAATTCAAATGAAAAGAGTCGTATGTTATAGATAAAGTCACCTGGGTTTCTTCTTTTCCAGATGGTGGTTGGGTCTTGCCGGCGCTGTCAAAGAGCTTGGCGTCGGTGGTCGTAACTTGGCGAGGCAACGATGGGTGCGACAATGCTGTGCGAGGTCGACGATGGGAGGAGATGGGAGGCGCTGAAGTTGGTCGGAAGAGGGTGAAGACCAAATAGATGATCGAGAAAGGTAGGTGTGTGTTTTATGAAACGAGGGCAAAAGAGGAATGAGCATCTCTTCTTTTTATTCAGATACCCATTCAAGTCTGAAAGTTTAAGAGGCTTCTAAAAGATTAAGAGGTTTTTATTAATAGGTAACCAAACACATGAATCTGAAAAATTAAAAGGTTGCCTCTTAATTTTACAATTAAGAGGCTACCAAACAACCCCTTAGTTTATTGAAATTTAAGGGATATTTTCGGATTTTGTGGTCAAAATTTGGAATTGATGGTCAAAATCAGAATTCGTTTGTGACTGTATTGGAATCGATATATCTTGATCGGAGTCTAACATCAAAATCACCACTCGAATGTTACTTTCATCTTCAGAGCTTCGGAATCATTCGGAGTTCTGAAATCAGAAACTTGTCAATCGGAATTTCAAGCCTCAAAATTAAAATCGGAATTTACAGTCGGAATTGGATTCTAAAACAGAAATCGGATTTAAACTCACTGAAATCGAATTTGAACGGTAAATCTGAAATTGATTTCGGAATTCCAAAATCGGAATAAATCATCAATCGGAATTCGTTCGTCGGAACTATTGCCAATCGGAATCCAGTACAGTTGTAGACTCGGAATCGGAAATTGCTTCTAAAGCAGAAATCGGAAGTTATAGGTTTCAGAACTTGATTTCGTAATCACTGAAGACCGATATCGGAATTCGCAATCACGTTCGGTAATTGAAGGTTTGAAATATGAATCAATTGGTGTTAGGTATTGAAGATTTGATCGGAAGACTGATTTTGACTTTCAGAAGTCAAAGAACGGGATTTCTCCGGTTTACATTTTCGTCCCTATTCTTTCCAATCTTAACAAATTCTATCCTAGCTTATAAATTATTTACAATTTTTGGGATTTTACCATTTTAACCCTTCTTTCCATAATATTTTCATTTCTAATCCTTTTTCTTGGTCTTATTCTTTTCAAACCCTTCTAAATAATTGCTTCTTATTTTATTATTTTTGTCTAAATTATAAAAATTGAAAAATACAAAATTAATTTTTGTTATTTTACCAGTTTTAATTTTTGAGAATTGCGAATATTCTAAAAGGATTTATTTCATCAAATCTGATGGGTTTCGAAGATCCATTTTGGCAAATTCGCTCCTTATGACAAAGTAGGTTACACAGACTTGCTCTATGAGATTGCGTAGGTTGTTGGTGATTCTTCTTAACTTTTCGGATTCTCTCCATGCTATTTGTTAAAGATTCAAGGGGGAGTTCGTATTGGGAAGATGATATTTGTTTCTCTCGCTTTAAAGACCACATGTACTGATGAATCTCACAATCTAGGGGGAGAAATGCCAAGAAGATCGGAAATCGTGATCTTCATCAGTTTCAACATCTAGGGGGAGATTGTTTAGTATTTTGAGATATTGGAACTGATTTGGCATTTTTGGTTATTTAGGGAAGCCTTTTTAGGGTTTTATATTTTTGGTAAATATTTTATGTTCCCTATAAATAATCATTAGGTTAGCTTTTGATGTAAACTTTTCCTAGAAAAGGGTTTTCTTTGTGCATTCATATCAATATCAATATACACAAAACCTTTGACATATTACTTGCATATTATGGTGATTGATTGTCACACCCCAAAACCGAGAATGGCGGAAACGTTCTGGGGTGGATAACGTCATGTCAAGTATCACAACATATGCAGTATAGTAATCAAAGTACAATAACCATTGCATTAATAGTAATAATTTTACATAGGTTACATTTAGCAACAACAGCAAGAGTAAAATACAGAAAATAACATATAATGCAGCTCGGTACAAGGCTGTCTTCGCGAAAGCTACCGAAGTGTACCTGTCTACCGATGACCTAAGAATACAAGTTATTTTGAAAGCGAGTATCAGCATTTTTAAATGCTGGTGAGTTCAAAAGTATTGAATGACATTGGTATAAATACAGGTTTTACTTCAAAAATAATCTCACACAATGATGGTGATTTGAGTTTACAGAGTATTAGAATCCTTTCCACAAAATCCTATATTTTCTAATAAAAGTAGTCTTCTACCAAGACCTAGTTGTTTTATGTTTAAGAAACATTTTCCCCTTAAAGGTACTATCATTATCAAAATATGATTTATACTTTAAAGATTATGTGAGAAGATCATAATCACAAGTAACAGGGAAAATAATATTTTTACCTCAGCAGTAACGTTGTTGGCTAAAAGTAAATAAAACATAGACTTCGAGTAGTATTGAATGAACAACACGCCTAGAAAAGTGTAAAGGTAAGCAAAACATAGACTCCAGGCGGGACGCCTCGTAAAGTCTAAAAAGGGTAAATAAATACAGACTCCAGGTGGTGTTGAATGAACAACACGCCTAGCAAAGTCTAAAGGTAAACAAAACATAGACTCCAGGCGGGACGCCTCGTAAAGTCTAAAAAGGGTAAATAAATACAGACTATAGGTGGTATTAAATGAACAACATGCCTCGCAAAGTCTAAAGGGATCAAATATAGACCCCAGGGTGGTGTTGAATGGACAACACGCCTCGGAGGGTTTAAAGAATAAAATACAGACTCCAGGATGGTATTGAATGAACAATACGCCTCGCAAAGTCTAAAAGGATCAAATACAGACCCCAGGGTGGTGTTGAATGGGCAACACGCCTCGGAGGGTTTAAAAGAATAAAATACAGACTCCAGGATGGTATTGAGTGAACAACACGCCTCGCAAAGTCTAAAAGGATCAAATACAGACTCCAGGGTGGTGTTGAATGGACAACATGCCTCGAAGGGTTTAAAAGAATAAAATACAGACTCCAGGATGGTATTGAATGAACAACACGCCTCAGAGAGTCTAAACTAGTCTTTAATCCTATGCGGGTTGGTTTAAAGGTTTATAATGTGACCTGGTATATAACTAGGAAAATAGGTTATGATGGTTTCATATATAGAAAATACTATGATAATACTTATTACCTTAAAGCCATGAATTATAAGGTAACTCTAAGATACTTGTAACCATATTGATTGACAATCGAATACTTGACGACTTGTTGGCGTCGGAATGAATGTGACATTTGTCACCCCTTGGCTTGGTCGGCCGGGACTGTAGCTAGCAGTCAGGATGTGGGAGTGTCTGTCCCGTATAGATCTGTACACACAATGCCCGCCCTCCCTCCAGTAGACTCTGGTTACCAACTTGACAACGGTGGAATCCGTGTCATGAGGATGTATCTCGTGCTTCAAATTCTATAACCTTTCTCTTTATTAAAAAGTATAAGCGTTTAGAATAAAGTTATAACTAAGTTCTCTTTCATGAATGTTATGGTTGGTTTCTAAACTATACCTATTATAGTTTACTTGAGAAGTTATCTAGATGCCTTTGCTACCCAAAGGATGATGATCTGGCTGATGGAACCTTTATGACTACATATGTATACATGATATATAACTACAATTTAAACGACCTTCGGACGGATAACCGATACCCCAAAGCCACATCTAAACAAGGAAAAGGAATTAAAGCGAGTTAGCCTTCCTAAGTCCTTTAAACATTACTTATATAACTATACATATACAGCCATGCATTTAAAAATACAAGAGTATAAAAAGAATTTTTGGTAAAACCTTTGGAAAAACTTATAAATAAGGATTTATGACTTGATGTCAGTTTATAAAACAAGCTTTGAAAACCTTTAGCTGGATAAAACAGTTTAACATGCATAAATCTATTTACTATACAGTTATTAATCACATGTGATTGATATAATAACCCTATAGTTCAACTTGTATCCCCCATAAAAGCATTTAAAATCATTTAAAAAGGTTGATTAAGGGGTATGAACTCACCTGACGTGGGTGACTCGGATGAACGGACGGTATAGGATGCTAAGTGTCAAGTGAGGACTTGAACCTAGACGCAAATCCTATTTAACATGTAATGATACATTTAAGTATCATTTAGTCATTTAACAACTAATTATGCAAGTAAGGACATCCTAAACCATGAAAACACTTTGCTACAAGTGTTAGGAGTACCAAGGGTTGCATATAAAGAGAGTATGGCCTCACATTGGAGTTTACTCCTCAAATGGTGGCCCTTAGGGATGTTTACGGTTTCTAGACCACTTACCCCATGATTTTACGGCCGTAAACTCATGGAAGTGGTGCCATTGGGTGTTCAAAGGTCTTATACCACTCAAGGAATTATGCTAGACTCGAATCAAGGGATTAGAAAATGACTAGGGCTCAAAATGACCTTCTTTGGAGTTTACGGTCCTTGGACCACTCCTTGGGAGTTTACGGTCGTAAACACATGGTTTTACGGCCGTGAACTCATGTTTGCCCATTCCTTTCGTGTTTTTGGTGGTTCTATCTTAGGCATGCAAGGTTCTAGTCACTTATACGAGCCATAGAAGGTGTTAAGGGCACTTAAACACCCTTTGAAGGTGTTTACGGTTTTAGGAGGTCTCCCCAAACCGTAAACACATATAAACATGGGGATTTTGATTATTTTCGAGTGTAAACAAGTTCATATTAAGCACATAAGAAGCTAGGGCAAGTGTACTTACGATCTAGGAGCTTGAATGATCGATTTTGGCCAAGAACACTAGTTTGTGTTCTTGGTGTTCTTAGTGTTCTTGATGAACACTTGAAGATCTAAGAAAAGAGAAGATTTCCATGGATGAAATCGAGTATAAACACTAGATAAGGTGTTATATGAATGAATCTAGGAAGAAAAACACTTACATTTTGGCGGATTTAATGGAAATGTGATATGATACTTGAGAGAGTTTCTTGGGTGTTCTTGAAGTTGGAAGTGAAAAATGGGAAATGGTGGGTAAACTCATGCTTTATGTATGAGTCCATGCCAAAGGGGGTTTACGGTCCAAACTCCCTTGTTTGGCCGTAAACACCTAGTTAAGGTGTTAAATGGTTATTTGCTACATAACACTCCGAACGGACACTTCCATTTAATTGTTCGTTTAACAAAAAATTAAAATAAAATACTCAAACGGATTTTAATCCGGCCAAAATGTTTTGAGATGAATTTGGCAAATTTTTGATGTGCTTGATTGCGGAGTTTATACAATGAAAATTTCGGGTTGTCACATCATCCCCCCGTTAGAGGGAATTTCGTCCTGAAATTAGAGTTCAAGCACACACACAGATGCAATTGAGTGAATCAAAAGATAAGGATGCTTTAGACTCAACAGGTCTCCTCGCTCCTAGATGAATTTAGGTCTGCGCTTGGCGTTCCAGCGAACCTTTAATAACGCGATGCGGATTTGTTTCGGTCGCTTGACCTCTCGGTCCCTGATCCCTATAGGTTCTTCTACGAAGTTGGGCTCTCATTGATTTCGATCTTGACGAGTGGGATTTCGAGAGTCACGTCGGACAAGCACTTTTTCTAGTCTAAGACGGGGATAGGTTCGGGTGGAATTTATGGAATTCCAACAGAAGTCGTGGTCCGATGGGGGTTGGGCCAATTCTTATCAAGAATCTCAGATAGTCCTAAGCTCTTGGGAAGATAGAGCTTTTCAGTACTTAGAACATAATGTACTTCCATGGTTAGATCATCACTTGGCGCGATCGCCATTCAGAAGTTCCAAAAGTTCTTTCACACTGGGAGTGTGGTTCTCCGAGTTGGTTCTTAGAAGGATCAGGTCGTTTTCGGATTCACATTTCCTACTGATTGGCTTTCGGAGGTTTTCTGGATCGTCGGATGTATTGGTTATATGTTGGCAACTATTGGCTATGGGCATCTATCTCCACCTAGTGCAAAAATGGACCTGGACTTCTGACTCTTGAGATGTTTCTAATGGAAACTCTCAAGGTCGGTGTGATAGGGGTTTTTACCAGACTATGCTTAGGAAATTTAAATTTTTATTATCATCTGATAGATGCTTTCACATCATAATCCCTAATCGGAATGAATTATACTCTTACTCGCTTTGTTGTTTCATGCATAGCAGTCTCTGATCAGGGCTAACTTAGTCCTTAGAGATTTTCTGAAGTGTTAGACTATTTCAGGAGGTGGTTATACTATTTCTTTTAAGATAATATTCTTTGGAACACCTAATAGCCCAACTAATCTCTAAGGCATGCCCCGTTCTCAATTGAGTTGGCTCCCTCCAGTTTGTAGGAAGCGCGTGTTCTTGTACAACCCATCGACTAACACCTAGACTGGTGTCGAGTCTATAATCTCTTTATGATCTAGGTTATAAGGTTTAACGCAACATACCATTTTACTTTATTCAAGTATTCTTGGTTGCCGAGGTGGTCCTGTGGTTCTTAGCATTCTAGTATTCACTTCGATGAATGCAGTAGATCGTCTATAGTGTGACGGTGACTTTTCTCGCATGGGGCGGGGGTGGGTCCTAGGCACTACTCGTCTGTAACGGAATGGACGAAGTGCCTGAGTAGTGCGAGTATTACTTGCAACTACTCTTCTGGTGTTTCTGAGTTTCCTCGATCTAGATCAAATCTAGAGAGTATAGGGTTCCGTCACTCGGAACTTCTAATTTCCTCATCCAGTCTTCTCAGAGTTTAACCTGCCATAGCTTCCAGGTTCTTGGGATCTCTGCTGAGATGCTTAATTCGTGGCATTAAGCGTAAATGGATGGTCGTAGTCAATGTTTTGATTCTTACGACTTAAGTTACTTTTCCTAACCGAGGGTGTTAGCTACTATGTTGGCTTAACCGGGATGACAACCCACAGTGGTTTTCTTGACTCTAGCTCCTTTTCTATGGGACAAGATGAAGGGTCTTATTATAAGGTTCGTGGTCGACCTCATACTCGGCTTAATCACTAATACTCGGTGTATGCAATTCGTATATAACTGAGATTTGACGGGATGTTCAGATGTGTGGCCCCACGCAGACCCACAACCAAACGAGGAACAGGGAGTAGGGAGGAAGCACACATCTTAAATCTTATTGATCTAAATTATATACCACTATAATGCATATACGCAGTAGTAGTAAGTTAATCCCATGAGTTCTTTCTCTTAATTCACGAACCTGATTGTGCAGTCTGGATGGCCTTTCTGAGGGATCTATTGAGTAGGTTTCAGGCAGTTGTTGTCTTCCAAAGAATCTACGGTGCCTTTCGCTCCTGGTTCTGATGTCTAGGGGGGGGGTTGGTTAACAACGTGTGGTACCCTTCTCCTGGTTACTTCAGAGGGTTTGGATAAGAGAGACGACTGACGGTTCGCATTAGGTTTTCTTATTAGGTTTGGAAGAGCCTTTATTTGATGAATAGGCTATGGTGAAAGTTCTCTTTACACAGCACTAGGAATTCTCACGTGCTCGCACCAAGTCGAACCATGATTGATGGCAGTGTCGAATTTAACAAACATCGACATGATATGGAATGGAGATCGATAGGACCATGTGCTGAACAGGGCACACAAGCTCTTAGCGTCTCGGGTTTCGTCCATGGTATCACTATCACGGATACTTGGACCGCTGGAATTGACGCGGAACTCTAGGGGGTCTTAATGTTTCGGAATAATGTACTTTTCATGAATGGATTTCTCACGAGGCCTCTCTATAATCGCCTAGTATACACTAGTCATGTATAATTAAGATTAAAAGGACTGTTGACTGAGTGACTCCGCCCTAAATCCACAACCAAACGAGGAACAGGAGATAAGGCAGCATCACTCACTCGAGGTCTATCAATCTAAATTATAAATGGCCTTAATGTATATACCAAGCCATCATAGCTTTACCCAATGGGTTTTTATGTTTTTCAATCGTGCTGCAACTTTCACCTTAACAAGGGAGTAATTACAATTAGAATTGATTATTTAAAGTTTTAGGTTAGTTACTCAGGATCGAGAGAGGCACCAAAATTCTACCGGGTTCTTTGATGTTCCCTTAGGCATTAGGGTTAAAATCCTCCTGCGCCCTTGTCATTTCTTTTCGTTGGGCAGTCCCTCTTGAAGTGCCCAATTTCATCGCATAGGTGGCATACTGGACTGGTGTGACAACCCGTAATTTATTCCGTCACTATAAACCGTTCACGTAAATAAAACCGTTCGTATTCCAATTTTTCCGTTAACTTTTGGTTTAAATTAATTAAAGTGGGGACTTTTATTATGACCTCATGAGTGTCCAAACCCATTAGAAACGCGTAAAAAGACCCTCGTTATTTATTTGGAAAATTTTAGTTACGGCTAAGTCGTAATTACGGCAAATTAATCGGGTAAAATTTTTAAACCCCGTTTAACGTCGGTATCAGGTAGATTTCCATCGGGTCTCAAACTCAAACGATATATAAAGTTGAGAAGACTTCATTTGAACTTTTCCACCACCTCACACCTTTCTCTCTCTACTTTCTCTCTCTAAACTCAAACTTTAGCCAAGAACATCCCTTTCAAGCTTCAAAGTGGTAAGAAATCTATTCTAGCATGTTTCTAAGCTTGTTTAGCTTGAAAATCTATGTTTAATCTACCCAAAACACTCAAGAACAAGTGTTTACAGTTTGGGAACATCTCCCAAAACCGTAAACTCTCTTAAAGGGGTTTTGAAGCCCCAAAACCCTTCCAAGTCCCTTCTAGTGCTTAGATATGGCTTAAGGACTTGCATGCACAAGATTTGAACACCAAATCACATGATTTGGGTAGTAAACATGAATTTACGGTCCAAGAACATGCTTGGACCGTAAACCCTCATTCATAGACCATAAACACCTTTTAAGGTGTTAGATTGCCCCTTAAACCCCTCCAAAAGCTTCCATGAGTGCCTAGAACCTTATATTCTTTTATGAGATGCACCAAAACATGTTCAAATGTGTCACACTTGAGTTTACGGTTTGGGAAGGTCTCCCAAAACTGTAAACACCTTCAATATGGTGTTTAAGTGCCCTTAACACCTTATATGACTTAGATTTGGGTTTAGAACCTTATATGCTTAACCTACAACCACCAAAGCACATGATTCATGGACAAACATGAGTTTATTGCCGTAAACTCATGTGTTTACGGTAGTAAACTCCTTAAGTTCCATTCAAGAACCATAAACTCCTTTTCCAAGGTCAATTCAAGTCCCGATCAATTCCTAAACCATGGAATCAACCCTAGAACCTTCCTTTGTGCATTGTAAGACCTTTAAACATCCAAAAGCACACCACCCATGAGTTTACGGCCGTAAAATCATGGGGACATAGTCTTATTTAGGCCATACACACCCTTAGATGCTACCCGGATCACTCCTAACACTTGAAATAGAGTGTTTTCGCGTTTTGGAGTATATTGTCTTACTTATTTGGTAGTTCAAGGTCTAATTAGATACAATTATGTATCTCGTCATATTACATAGGAACCTTGCGTGTACTCAAGCCCCAATCTGACGTTTAGCATCCAAACCGACACGTTTCTTGACTGGTGAGTTCATACCCCTATGCCTTTTTTCGTGTTTTTCAATGTCTTCAGGGGGGGAATACAAGCAAATTATAAATGTTTTCGAAACTTAAAACTAATGTAATTCTATAAATATCTGGCAAACTTTTAGATATCTTTACCTCTTATGTATTATGCGGAGCATAAGGGATGTTTTATCGAATATAACTACATGGATTTCAATTACAGTAAAGGAAACAATCAAACCAATCAAATTATTATGGGAATAATTTGGGGTCTTCAATTCTCGTTTTATGAATTCGGATTTCATGCAATGGCAATAGATAAACTATGTCTGATTCAGTTGATCTCTATTTAATGTGGAGTATTATGTCGGATAGTTTCTTTATATTCAATTATTTATACTCTATTATGTTTCGAAACGAATATGACATTCGATAACGACAGAGTACACAGTGAATAATTTAATACTAGCTTGTGAGATTAATCTTCATTATACCCTTCGAGTTATCAGTAAATCCTCCCCGGAAGTATAACCAGAGTCTCCTGGAGGGAGAGCGTGGAATTTGTGAGTAGATCTATTCGGGACTGACAATCCCACACCTTAACTGTTAGCTACAGTTAGGCGGGAACGCCTGGGGTGACAAATTATGGATATCGTCCGACGCCTGAAGAACGTCAAGGAGGTCTCGGGTCACATTAGCATGGTTATACGACTCACAATATGTATTAAAATATAAGTTTATTCATGGATTCTATATCTTCCTTTAATCTATAGTTTTATGTATTAAAACTACCTACTGTTGTACTGGATGGTATTCCCAGGGGTTTTCAATCTATAGTTGTACGTATTAAACTATCTACTGTTGTACCAAACGGAAATTTAGATGTTCTAACTAAACTGTCTTTATAAGAAAATATGGAATTTTCTTGGATAACAACTTTTCAGAAAACCAAAGGAAACATGTTCTTTTTACATAAACAAACATCTTATGAACTCACCAGCTTTATGCTGATTTTCAAACTGCTTGTATTCTCAGGTTCACATTAGACAGGTACCCAGTAATCTTTTGGAGAAGATGGAGCGTATAGAAGACTCGTCTTAGCTTTTGTTCATATGATGTATACGTATAAGACTGTATCACTTTACTTTCAAACAAATGTAAACACTTCTATGTAATGTAATGGTTATGTTTACTTCGCTTACTATGTACATTGGTTGTGATACTTAACATGAAGTCACCTCCGCCCCGGAACGTTTCCGCCTTTGGTTTCGGGGTGTGACAACTGGTCCCCACATTGGTGGTTGATGTAATGAATTCAACCGGGGTTCTATAGAAGCGAGCGGTATGCCCCTTCATGTTGCACCTAACGCAAGAGAGTTCCCGACAGATACCATGATGATGGTAGTTACACTTGCTGCAGCGGGGGAGGTTTCCTAGGTATGGCCTTCTTGGAGTCGAGACGGAAGGGTTGACAGAGGCATTGATCACTTCAGCTCGTTGCCCTTCGGAAGGTCCTTGAGTCGAGGTACTCCCCTCCTTGTTCTTAATTTTTCTTTTCAGTGGATTTGGTTGGGTTTCTTGGGTGGCTTTACACACCGGTGCTGGTTGCTGTTGTCCATTGCTTTGATCGGGATTCCCGATAGGGCTCTTGCTAACATTGGCATTGTTAGCGTTCAGGTGAGGCGTGACAGCTGCTACGGCTACTGAAACTGCAGCTTAGAACGTAGATTCATCGAATTGAAGGACCGGTGTCTTACTAACAGGTTGGTTACACTTCTTCGGAGGCATGGTTTTTCCTACACGAAAAGGAACACAAGCTGATGAGAGACGATAGTTAACCCTAGACGTAACTTTCTTTACTATGATAGGCATAAATTTTCCCGTTCCTTGATTGATGGTTATCTGAGCGTCGACCTACATCCCTATGATGCAGTCTAGGTAACTGGGTAGGAGTAAGTGTATCGGAAGGCCATAAATCGGGGCTTATTCCAACTAAGTTATCTTTAAATTGGAGAGGTTCACTCTCCAGCTTTGAAAAGACCTGAGAGAAGTTCGGAACGAAGATCATAGGAGAAAAGGCTCATGAAAACTTATGGCTCAACACTCTCAATCGAGGTTTTGAGATCCGATCTATTCGTATTTAATCGCGACGGGAAAGACGATTTGCCTAAAACATAGTGTGAGTAGTGTAATCACTAACTCACTAAATTGTATTATTTTATGGATTTATTAGCATGACGATAAGGGGGAAAAGACACTTCTCGGGTTCCATGCATTGGCTCCCTCTGTCCACCTCTTATCCCTGACTGGAACAGGCGTTGGCTTTCTTCGGGTACTTATCTAAGGTTCTCTTCTCTTGTAGACATATTGAATTTCTACTCCATCTTACTTTCGATTCTGACTCTGAGTGTCATCACTTCATGATGGATGACTGGAATCTCGGAAATTCAGGTGAATTTCCCACTGTTGTCCCTAAAAGGTATAGGCACATGGTGGTTTCAATAGTCTCGTCCATGTTCATTTATTTCCTAATTGGAAACCTTCTCAATGAACCTCTTCTGGGTCTGTATCAACTCTTCTATCGATCACTGAAGTGGATAAGGTTTTCTAAAGGGTTTCGTGCGAGAATGGAAATGTTTAAAGAATCCTAAGAGATTATTGAAACATTTCACTAGGTGATCCATATCGAGTCTTGCTACAATTTCATAGTGTATACAAATCATATATAACTTAGATCTGATAGGCCTTTGAATATGTGATACTACTCTATATCTACATCCAAACAAGGAAAAGGAAGTAGAGCGAAACCACACATTCTTAGCCTATGAGATCCTTACTATATATAATCTTGGAAGTATACACTTTGTAATCATAGGTATATCAATAAGGATCTTTTTAGTTTTTTTTTTCACACAAGGTTATTTATGGTTCCTAAAATACCCCTATGGTATTTTAATTACATGGTTGATTCTTAAACTCTGAATATGCTTCTGGGTTTATTGTAAATCTTTTAGTATCCTAAAATACTCCTATAGTATTTTAAACTTTATGTTTGGCTCTAGCATTCTTATTTGGTAAGTTTCAGATTAGTTGCAACATCACCATCACTCCCAAACACACGTTAGTCGCATCTCAAATAAATGTAGTTGATCAGGTTACATTTATTCCAGCTTACGATTACATAACTGCCCAGGTTTGACGGTAATGGTCAACATCCAAAGACTTTTATTCTTGTTTGTCTTGTGATACTTTGTTCGGGTGTTTAGATTCTGGATGTTCTTATACTTTTGTAAAATATGGTTATATTTTAAAGTAAAATTCTTGGTCAAAATGTAACATCCCAAGTTCAGAAGTGCAAGTTTAGGGTTCAAAGTGTAAATAAGGATGGTCAACTCGGCGAGTCCATGGGTAGACTCGGCGAGTTGAGTCGCGATTCTAGTCGCGTGTTAAGTGGCCAACTCGGCGAGTCGGCGGCTGGACTCGGCGAGTTAGTGATGAAGAGAGAAAAACCCTAATCTTTGGGATTGCACCCTATTTAAAGGACTTAATATCCTCCCTTCAGTCCCCTTAGCCCCCTTTGAAGTCCAGAAAACCCTAGATCCGTTGGTGAGAGTATTGGAGAGCAAATTGGAGCTTTGAGAAGTGATTGGTGAAGAGATTTCGAAGATTTAGAGGTTTGGAGCAAGGGGCTTTGCAGAGATTGGGATTATTCTTCAGTTGGAGCTTTCTTTTGAGGTAATAATTCATTTCTTGAGCTTTTGTGCATCTAGATCTATCATTTGTGGAAGTTTTGGGAGCATATCTAGTGTTATGTTGGGTTTGGAGGATGGATCTGAGGTTGCTACCTCAGATCTAGGATTGAGATGATTCAGAAGTGCATAAAGTCCATGTCCTTGAGTTGTTGATGAAGCCTTCTTGTCCCAAACCCTAGCCTTGAGTGTTTATGGCTTAGATCTCTTTGGATTCACGTAAAGTTTGCCACTTTACGTGATGGATGGCTTGTAGAAGAGTAGATCTATGGATTGGAGCCCTTGCATGACTTGAAGGCCACTGCATAACTAGAGGTACTCGGCGAGTCACATGGGTGTACTCAGCGAGTTGTATGAACATGAGCATGGACTCGACGAGTTTGAAGAACAACTCGGTGAGTCTGTTGAAGATTGCCTTGGACTCGGCGAGTCTGTTCTTGGACTCGGCGAGTCTGGTCGTGGGACCCTAACTCTTCTGGTTAAATTGTGAATCGGTGAGTCGAGGGACGACTTGGTGTGTTGAACAGGATAGGACTCGAGGATTCTTGGACTCGGCGAGTCTCGGGGTGACTTTGCGAGTAGAGTCGAGGCATGGGAGTTTTCAGAGCATAGGAACTCGACGAGTCATCGGGTTGACTCGGCAAGTTGAGTCGTGATATGGGGTTTCTCAAAGTATAGGGACTCGCCGAGTCAGCGGGTTGACTCAGCGAGTAGAGTCAGTCAGGAAGGTTGACTTTGACTGAGGACTTTGACTTTGACCAAGGGTTGACCAGTTTGACTTCCAGGGGTATTTTGGTAATTATTGGTATTTATTGGTTTGTTTATTTGGTAATGATCAGTGGTGGAGTTCTTGCTGGTGGTCGGAGAAGCGTGGTCTTAATCCTTCAAGTCGGCAGTTGCAGGTGAGTTATCCTCACTATATCGATGGGGTCTAAGGCACCAAGGTCGGCCCCCTTTACCGGATGGAAAGCCGGATAGTTGTTGATTACTTTATTGTAGAGTTATGTTACGATGTGAGCATGAGATATACGTGTGACCGGAAGGTCTTATGTGCTATGGATAAATAATTATATGATATGTGATCCATATGAGTCAGGATGCGATATGAGTATGAGTTATATGTGCGACCGGAAGGTCTTAGTTACCATGAGAAGTATTAGCTAAGTTGATAGATGTTATGTGATTCATATGAGTAGGATTGCGATATGAGTATGAGATATATGTATGACAGGGAGGTCTTATGAGTTACGAAGAGTATGCGATATAGGTTGTCTTATGATATGTGATATGTATATGTCATGTGTGACAAATCTAAATTTATTCCGTCACTGTATCCCATTTCTGTTAATAAAATTTATTTTTATTAAATTTTTCCGTTAACTTTTGGATTAAGTTAATTAAATTGGGACTTTTATTTTGACTTCATAAGTGTCGGAACACATTAGAAACACGTTAAAACACCCTCACTATTCATTTGGAAAAGTTTTAGTTACAACTAAGTCGGGTTATGACAATTTAATCGGGTAATATTGTAAACCCCCGTTTAACGTTGGTATTGGGTGGATTCCCACTTGGCCACAAACTCAAGGCTTATATAAAGAATGAGTGGCTTTCATTTGAGCTTTTTCCCACCTCCTCATAACTTTCTCTCTCTACTCTCTCTCTAAAACTCGAATTTTGATCCAAAAACGCCTCTTCAAGCTCCAAAATCGTAAGTAATCTATCCTAGATTGTTGTTTAACTTATTAAGCATTCAAATCTATGTTTAAATCATCCAAAACTCTCAAAATCATGTGTTTACGGTTTAGGAACACCTCCCAAAACCGTAAACTCTTATAAGAGGGTTTTGAAGCCGCAAAACCCTTCCAAACCCTTTCTAGTGCTTATCTATGACTTAAGGACTTGCATGTACGAGCTTAGAACACCAAAATCATGTCATTTGGGTAGTAAACATGAGTTTACGTCCCAATAACATTCTTGGACCGTAAACACCCCTTCATAGACCATAAACACCTTTTAAGGTGTTCAATTGCCCCTTAAACACCTCCAAAAGCTTGCATGGGTGCCTAGAACCTTGTATTCCTTCATGAGATGCACCAAACCATGCACAAATGAGCCACACTTGACTTTACGGTTTGGGAAGGTCTCCCAAAATCGTAAACACCTCCAAGGGGTGTTTAAGTGCCCCTAACACATTGTATGGCTTAGATTTGGGTCTAGAACTTGTATGCTTAACCTACAACCACCAAAACACATGAATCATGGACAAACATGAGTTTATGGCTGTAAACTCATGTGTTTACAACCGTAAACTCCCCAAGGTTCCTTTAAGAACCGTAAACCCCTTTTCCAAGGTCAATTCAAGTCCCGATCACTTCTTAAGCCTTTGATTCAACCTTAGAACCTTCCCTTGTGCATTGTAAGACCTTTAAACATCCAAGAACACACCACCCATGATTTTACGGCCGTAAACTCATGGGGATATGATCTTTGGGCCGTAAACACCCCTAAGGGTTTACACTCGAAGAGTAAACTCCTTATCTAGGCCCTACACACCCTTAGATGCAACCCGTACCACTTCTAACACTTGAGATGAAGTGTTTTCGTGTACTGGAGTGTATTTTTCTTACATAATTAGTAGTTCAAAGTCTAATTCGATACAATTATGTATCTCCTTATGTTACATAGGAACCTCGCGCGTGTTCAAGCCTTAAACTGATACTTAGCATCCTACCCGGCACATTTCTCGTCTGGTGAGTTCATACCCCTACACCATTTTTCGTATTTTTCACGTTTTCAGGGGGAGAATACAAGCAAAAGTAAAAGGAAACTTGTACTCAAAACTTACTATTTTGTATGAAATGTTACATGTTTAGTATGCTTTTTACACTGAAATCCGTATTAACCAACCGTCTAACTTGCAGAGCTAGTTTTCAAACTAATTGTGAAACTTATTATAAAATGTTATATTTTATATTTCACGAAGGATTTCATGCCATTCATAAAACTGGATTTTTCCATATTATTACTTGTAAATTCGTTATTCTTAAGATTGGAGACACGTCCTCTGAAACACTCCACAGAGATACGCGAGTGGAGGACCGCCCTTGTAACCAGAATCTCTTAGAAGGAGAGCGTGATTTGAGTGTATAGATCTATACGGGGCTGCCTACCCCACACCTTGCTGCTAGCTACACTGGGACCGACAGGTCTACGGGTGAAAAAAGTCATAAATGATATTGGCCCCGTTACGTGCCATATCTAGTTATAGTATGGTTATGGAACTCACAACTTAAATAATGGAGATTTACTCTTAAGTAATAATGAACCTAGTGAAATAACCTCAAAGTAATAACTGTTTTGATTACTAGAGGGTATCAATAATACCCTTAGGTATTAGTTCACAACCTACCTATTAGTTTTATGTACGTGTTAAAACTAATGTACTTTCCAAGGATAACTAAACTTTCAGGGAAACTTTACTTAACATTGCAAGTACGGTATATACTTGTATGTTTCATTCCGAATCGATAACCAACCACCTACTTTTAAGGAAAATAAGGGTTTTTCCTGGGATAATTTAACTTAACTTGTCATAAACAGGTTTTTTAACAAATGGATAACCACACTTCTTTTATAAAGAAAATATGGGATTTTCTTGGGAAACAACTTTTCATAACACCAAAGGAAACTTATTCATTTAGCAGAAACAAACCGCTTATGAACTCATCAACTTTATGCTGATATTTTAAAACTGCTTGTATTCTCAGGTTCACGTTAGACAAGTATCTCGCTTTCTTTTGGAGAAGATGGAGCGTATAGAAGTCTCGTCTTTACTTTTGTTATATTGATGTATATATAAAAACATGTATTACCTTGCTTTTGAACAATGTAAATATTCCTATGTAATGTAATGGTTGTGTTTACTATGCTTGTTATGTACATTAGTTGTGATACTTTACATGATGTCATGTATGAATTGTATGTATGTATGAACTGTATGTTATGGACCGGAAGGTCAATGGAGCATGGACCGGAAGGTCAATAGAGTATGGACCGACAAGTCATTATGGGTAAGACTGGAAGGCCTACCAGGTTTGGGACGGAAATCCCCTGAGACATTTGGATCGGAAGATCCCATAGAGTTATGGCCTGGAAAGGCGTATGTGTTGCATGTGGCATTTGGGGGGTAATTCACTAAGTTTTCGAGCTTACAGTTTCAGTGTAATGTTTCAGGTAATTCAAGACATCGTGGCAAGGCAAAGGCGTGATCGTACCGCTCCTTAAATTTTATGTTGATGTTCTGGGATACTCTGATAATAAATGAAATGAAAACCTTTTTGTAATGATTTTATGAATATGGGTTGATTTTGATAAGTTTAAAATTTATTGTACATTTTCACGGTGTTACACAAAATGTTTTATCCCAATGTATTTATAGGTTGTATATCTTTTATGATTAGATATACTGAGCTCACTATAAAGAATGCTCTGATACCAATCTGTCACACCCCAAAACCGAGAAAGGCGGAAACGTTCTGGGGTGGATGATGTCATGTCAAGTATCACAACATATGCAGTATAGTAATCAATGTACAATAACCATTGCATTAATAGTAATAATTTTACATAGGTTACATTTAACAACAACATCAAGAGTAAAATACAGAGAATAACATATAATGCAGCTCGGTACAAGGTTGTCTTCGCGAAAGCCCCCGAAGTGTACTTGTCTACCGATGACCTGAGAATACAAGTTATTTTGAAAGCGAGTATCAACATTTTTAAATGCTGGTGAGTTCAAAAGTATTGAATGACATTGGTATAAATACAGGTTTTACTTCAAAAATAATCTCACACAATGATGGTGATTTGAGTTTACAGAGTATTAGAATCCTTTCCAGAAAATCCTATATTTTCTAATAAAAGTAGTCTTCTACCAAGACCCAACTATTTTATGTTTAAGAAACATTTTCCCCTTAAAGGTGCTATCATTATCAAAATATGATTTATACTTTAAAGATTATGTGAGAAGATCATATTCAGAAGTAATAGGGAAAATAATATTTTTACCTCAGCAGTAACGTTGTTGGCTAAAAGTAAATAAAACATAGACTTCGGGTAGTATTGAATGAACAGCGGGCCTAGAAAAGTCTAAAGGTAAGAAAAACATAGACTCCAGGCGGGACGCCTCACAAAGTCTAAAAAGGGTAAATAAATATAGACTCCAGGTGGTGTTGAATGAACAACATGCCTAGAAAAGTCTAAAGGTAAACAAAAAATAGACTCCAGGAGGGACACCTCGAAAATTCTAAAAAGGGTAAATAAATACAGACTCCAGGTGGTATTAAATGAACAACACGCTTCGCAAATTCTAAAAGGATCAAATACAGACCCCAGGGTGGTGTTGAATGGACAACACGCCTCGGAGGGTTTAAAAGAATAAAATACAGACTCCAGGATGGTATTGAATGAACAACACGTCTCGCAAAGTCTAAAAGGATCAAATACAGACCCCAGGGTGGTGTTGAATGGACAACACGCCTCAGAGGGTTTAAAAGAATAAAATACAGACTCCAGGTATTGAATGAACAACACGCCTCACAAAGTCTAAAAGGATCAAATACAGACCCCAGGGTGGTGTTGAATGGACAACACGCCTCGGAGGGTTTAAAAGAATAAAATACAGACTCCAGGATGGTATTGAATGAACAACACGCCTCGGGGAGTCTAAACTAGTCTTTAATCCTATGCGGGTTGGTTTAAAGGTTTATAATATGACCTGGTATATAACTAGGAAAATAGGTTATGATGGTTTCATATATAGAAAATACCGTGATAATACTTATTACCTTAAAGCAATGAATTATAAGGTAAGTCTAAGATACTTGTAACCATACTGATTAACAATCGAATACTTGAAGACCTGCTGGCGTCGGAATGAATGTGACATTTGTCACCCCATGGCTTGGTCGGCCGGGACTGTAGCTAGCAGTCAGGATGTGGGAGTGTCTGTCCCGTATAGATCTATACACACAATGCCCGCCCTCCCTCTAGGAGGCTCTGGTTACCAACTTGACAACGGTGGAATCCGTGTCATGAGGATCTATCTCGTGGTCCGAATTCTATAACCTTTCTCTTTATTAAAAAGTATAAGTGTTTAGAATATAGTTATAACTAAGTTCTCTTTCATGAATGCTATGGTTGGTTTCTAAACTATACCTATTATAGTTTAATTGAGAAGTTATCTAGATGCCTTTGCTACCCAAAGGATGATGATCTGGTTGATGGAACCTTTATGACTACATATGTTTACATGATATATAACTACTATTTAAACGACCTTTGGATGGATAACCAATACCCCAAAGCCACATCCAAACAAGGAAAAGAAATTAAAGCGAGTTAGCCTTCCTAAGTCCTTTAAACATTACTTATATAACTATACATATAAAACCATGCATTTAACAATAAAAGAGTATAAAAAGAAGTTTTTGGTAAAACCTTTGGAAAAACTTATAAATAAGGATTTATCACTTGATGTAAGTTTATAAAACAAGCTTTGAAAACCTTTAGCTGGATAAAACAGTTTAACATGCAGAAATCTATTTGCTATACAGTTATTAATCACATGTGATTGATATAATAACCCTATAGTTCAACTTGTATCCCCCATAAAAGCATTTAAAATCATTTAAAAAGGTTGATTAAGGGGTATGAACTCACCTGACGTGGGTGACTCGGATGAACGGACGGTATAGGATGCTAAGTGTCAAGTGAGGACTTGAACACAGACGCAAATCCTATTTAACATGTAATGATACATTTAAGTATCAAATTAGTCATTTAACAACTAATTATGCAAGTAAGGACATCCTAAAGCATGAAAACACTTTGCTACAAGTGTTAGGAGTACCAAGGGTTGCATATAAAGAGAGTATGGCCTCACATTGGAGTTTACTCCTCAAATGGTGGCCCTTAGGGATGTTTAAGGTTTCTAGACCACTTACCCCATGATTTTACGGCCGTAAACTCATGGAAGTGGTGCCATTGGGTGTTCAAAGGTCCTATACCACTCAAGGAATTATGCTAGACTCGAATCAAGGGATTAGGAAGTGACTAGGGCTCAAAATGACCTTCTTTGGAGTTTACGGTCCTTGGACCACTCCTTGGGAGTTTACGGTCGTAAACACATGGGCTTACGGCCGTGAACTCATGTTTGCCCATTCCTTTCGTGTTTTTGGTGGTTCTATCTTAGGCATGCAAGGTTCTAGTCACTTATACAAGCCATAGAAGGTGTTAAGGGTACTTAAACACCCTTTGAAGGTGTTTACGGTTTTTGGAGGTATCCCCAAACTGTAAACACATATGAACATGGGGATTTTGATTATTTACGAGTGTAAACAAGTTCATATTAAGCACACAAGAAGCTAGGGCAAGTGTACTTACGATCTAGGAGCTTGAATGATCGATTTTGGCCAAGAACACTAGTGTGTGTTCTTGGTGTTCTTGATGAACACTTGAAGATCTAAGAAAAGAGAAGATTTCCATGGATGAAATCGAGTATAAACACTAGATAAGGTGTTATATGAACGAATCTAGGAAGAAAAACACTTACATTTTGGCGGATTTAACGGAAATGTGATATGATACTTAAGAGAGTTTCTTGGGTGTTCTTGAAGTTGGAAGTGAAAAATGGGAAATGGTGGGTAAACTCATGCTTTATGCATGAGTCCATGCCAAAGGAGGTTTATGGTCAAAACTCCCTTGTTTGGCCGTAAACACCTAGTTAAGGTGTTAAATGGTAATTTGCTACATAACACTCCTAACGGACACTTCCATTTAATTGTTCGTTTGACGAAAAATTAAAATAAAATACTCAAACGGACTTAAAACCGGCCAAAATGTTTTGAGATGAATTTGGCAAATTTTTGATGTGCTTGATTGCGGAGTTTATACAATGAAAATTTTGGGTTGTCACATTGATTCATGATTGTTCTTCAGATTTTGCATTCGTCATCTCATCGTTATTCTCAACACTCTAGTGATGAACGCGTCACTCCATAGCGAGAACACATGAAGATCAATTCATTCAATCGGTCATAGTATGATTCGATTGATTCTGTTTCCTTATGCTTGAATTCTCCTAACTCTAGCAAGCATTGTTTGACTAGACTTTTCTTTGTCTTCTCATTTCCTTGATATTTCTCATTCAGTGTATCCCAAATATGATTTGTAGTTTCACATCCTCGAACATAATTGTAAACTACTGGTGGAAGAGAACTATGTAATTCACGCAAACATTTCTTATCGTTTTCCTGCATCTTTCCTTTTCTTGTGATCATGTCCTCAAGTGTTGTAGACGTACCAACAATGACTAACATGTCTTAACTAAATGGTCATCTTCTTATGGATCTCATCATATCTTCATCAATACCATTCAGATAATCCTGCATCCTGTCAGCCCATTGCATATAATACTCCAGAATCAACATCAGAATCTTTGCTGATGATCCGAGCAAGTGTGAGAAATTAGTCATCGTGTTCATACTGAAATTTGCCATTGTTGTACGTATTTTGAAAAAAGAGAATTTTGATTCAAGTAGAAATCTAAGAAAGAGATTGATCAGAAATCGGTCGATCTAACAAAAAGAGTGTAGAATCAATTCAATACAATCAATTCACCAATTTCATGATTCAATTTGCGGAAGATTTTGAATCGAAAAGAGTGATTCAAAAAAAATGAAAAACTACGAGAAAACTGCAATCGATTGAGTAAATCTGCTCTAATACCAATTGATGTGAGTTAGAGATTGATTAAGAACACAATTGAATCAATAAAAGTTGCAAATGGAAACGAGATCTAAATAAGATCTGTTTGGCTCAAATATAGTTTGAAGAGTATAAGAGAGAATTTCGAGTACAATTGACAAAGACGTTCTAATCGTTACTTTATTCTATGTACTTATCCTATTTATAGGATACAACAGACTCACAAAAAGTTACAAGGACTAGGCATTGGGTGTCGAAACTAAGATGCCTTGTAAATAGATATAGTTTCGAAGCCAGACTACTTTCGACACTATACATACACAAACTACATTCGACTTCTCACTATCCACATTCGACCCAACAAGAACCAAAGAATGCATTGATTCACTTGGTTAACTAACATTTTGAAGTTGAGAAACAACACAAATTAGAAAAATATTGAGCAAATTTATAAAATGAATCAGAACTTTAAGAAAAGAAATCAAAAAGCCTAACCTGACTTGTAACAATTGGTAAAAATTGATCAGAGTTCCGTGGTCAAACCACTGCGAACCGTTGGGTATTAAAGACCAATTGTGTGTAATTATATGTTTATAATGTATAATAAATATATTATATTCATAAGTACTTTTAGAATGTCTCAAAATGTTCAAAACATCTATTGTTGAAGATAGAATCGAAAACTGCTAAAAATTAATTATTGGTAACGTTAAAAAAATAAATTTTTTGCATCAATTGTATCTTAGAGTTATGGATAAGATATTTGAATAGATTATGTTTTCCTAATTTCGTGGATAAAAGAACTTCGAAAATTCAGCTAATACGTTAGAGTTGTAACACTCGTGTTTCAACGAATTATTGACCAAATATATTTTTATGACATTAATTACCGATTGTTGAATTTAAATAGGTCATAATATTGTTCTTTATATATTTAATAATGATAATCTAACATTATTATATATTTAGCCAATTTGAAATATATATATATATATATATATATATATATATATATATATATATATATAAAAGGTTAGGTTCATGTGAGACGGCCTAATTTTGTGAGACCGTGAGACGTATTTTTTTATTTTTTTTATTTTTTTAGTTAATTCAAGTTCCGAAAATAATATTTAAAAAAAGAATGTTTAGATTTTTCCATTTATTTTGCATTTTAAAATTATTTTTTAGAATATGTACAGTGTAATATTCTATTATAATATTTCACGTATTTTTCAAAACATACGGGATTTTTTTTTTAGTTAATTCAAGTTCCGAAAATAATATTTAAAAAAAGAATTTTTAGATTTTCCGTTTATTTTGCATTTTAAAATTTTTTTTAGAATATGTACAGTATAATATTCTATTAGAATATTTCAGGTATTTTAAAAAAAAAAAAAAAAAAAAAAAAAAAAAAAAAAACGGGATTTTTTTTTAGTTAATTCATGTTCCGAAAATAATATTTAAAAAATGAATTTTTGGATTTTTCCATTTATTTTGCATTTTAAAATACATACACATGCACATGCATTCTCAAATCTCCTATGTACCTTCCTATCTCCTAACTCTCGATTTCCATTTCTATATCTCTATACATACACATGCATTCTCAAATCTCCTATGTACCTTCCTGAATCAAATAAAATCTAATTTACATAATTACATTTTAAAAGATCAGCTACATGTGCATTGGAAGATCATTAGAACATCATACGTATTTTCAAAGATCATTCTCAATTCCTATTACTATCTTCCAAGAATATATATTTTTTTTTTTTGAGTTCATGCACATGTTGAATATCTCATGAAAATCTTGCTAAATCTATTTTCAATCTTTAAAATATCTATTATAATCTGATTTTGGTACAAGGAGATCATAAAATATCATCAATATATCACTCTACTCTCGATCTCTCATTCTCTAGTTCTTCTCTTTGAAGCCAAAACAAAGAACCAAGAAGGAGGTTGCTACCCTCCTTTCGATCCAGTTTCCCTTCCACCTGCAATTGTCGAGGTTAGCAAGTCAAAACACCCTTTACCTGTTGCTGATCACTGTTTTCTTCCCCGATCGATCACCAAAGCAGCTCACCGGCGAGGGGTTATCACCGGAAGAAGCAAGCTGGTGAGTACCGGCTGTCACCTCCCCCTCCGGTCGATGAAGCACCATCCAAACCCACCCTCTTCTTCGTTTTTCTCCCGTCGATCGGAACTGCTGAAGCCCCCATTGACGGCGACTGCTGCTGCCTTCGTCCCCTTTTCTTCTCCGATCAGATGGGAATTGAAGACCCGTTCCCTTTTGTTTGAATTGTCGGACCAAGCACCACTAATGCCCTCCTTGTGTTCCTCCTCGCCCCTGGATCGGTGGCTGCCGGAGACGGGACGAGTGAACCAAGGGAAGCAAATCATCCCTCCATTCATTGTTCAAGATTTAAAGAGATCCCTTTTGATTTAAATCATTTCAAAAATAATCCCTTTAGTTAAAAACTTAAAATATTACAAAAATAGTCATGAGCTTTGTTTTAACTCAAGAAGACGTCAAGATGTGGTTTCTCTCATGAAACTTCACCAAAACCAAGCATAGATCGAAATCAGCGTATCGAATGTGAGTTATATGGCCCCTCTTTCACATTTTTAATATTTAGGGGAGAATATATATATATATATATATATATATATATATATATATATATATATATATATATATATATATAAGATGATGTATTTATATTTTACTTGAAATATGAATGTAATTATTAAGAAAAATCACAAGCTTATAAGTAAATTGTTATAATGATACAATTTATATTAGAAGTCACAGAAATGAAAATGACCAAAAATATTATGTGCACATAAAATGAAAGTATATTGTCATATTTGGTAGAAAAGTCAAATTTATGAAATCGTATAATTAATAGTTAAAATTATCGAAAATTAACTTTTAATATATAAGGTTATGTAAAAATGAATATAAAAGCTATTAATATATTTTTATATTATGTATAAAAATATAACTCATTTTTACTAAATCACGGATGTTCGTCACATAAAATAACATGTTTAACTTCAAGATTCAAGAATAATAAATTATGAAATACCGCATCGTATCAATAATATGACTTATTAATGTTATGGAATTTGTTGGTTTCACGCTGGTTGAAACCTGAAAAATGTTATAAAAGCAGCCGTTATGTTGCCCAAATTTCGTTATATCACACAATAAAAATTTAGGAAATCCATTAAGTCTTATTAATCTCAAATACTAAAAGACTTCAATCAACTATTATTTCTAAACAACAAAATCATAAATATTCAACAATCTTATAACAGGAAGTTTAGAACTAGGATGCCTATTAGACACATTGTTAGGATCCATCTGTCACACCCCAAAACCGGAACGGCGGAAACGTTCTGGGATAGATGACGTCATGTCAAGTATTGTCACACCCCAGAACCAAGAACGGCAGAAACGTTCCGGGGAGGAGGGCGTCATGTACAGTATCACAAACAATGAATAATAGTAAACAAGCAACAACATCATCCATTGCATTAATAATATAATTTCATACATGTGTGTTCTGTCAAAGTTATAGACACCAAAAATATACATATCAAAATAAAAGATGAGTCTTGAACGAACTCCATCTTCTCAAAAACCTGGCACATGTACCTGTCTAGTGGTGACCTGAGAATACAAGTTATTTTGAAAGCGAGTATCAGCTTAATGCTGGTGAGATCATAAGTATATTAATGTCTGATTTTGTATGAAAACGTTAGTAAAATGTTTCTATAAGATGCTTTTGTATAATGTTTGAACTCTCCTAGAAAACCCTATGTTTCCTACTAACTGTAGCCTTCTACCAAGGCATCTAGTGTCTGTACGTATGTCTCTTGATAGAGTGTGTGTTTTCCCCAATTCGGACTATCATTTACCAAAAATATAGATTCTACATTACCGTGCATCGTGTGAAAATTTACGAAGTGAATGTTAATGGAAAAAATGAGATAGTACTATGGTGTAGTGTCGTACTACAACCGTACTAATTACCTTAAGTCTAGGATAATCTTTATAAGTACTGTAGTATTTGTAATAAGTGACTACCTCTGTACTCCTATTGCCTTATTTGAGGGATAAGGCCTAATGTGATGGCTAGATCCCAGGCTAAACGCTCCCCTGTCAAAGGGATTTTGGGACCTTTACACGACGCTTGCCTGTATGCAAGCCGTGAATATCCACATTACTATGATCATGTATACCCGATATAGCTACCACAATGCGTTGTGATTCATCGGTATAGTTAGATCCTGAACTTGTTCTATGCTATAGCACCTAGTGATGTATGTTCTATCAAAGTATATGTAACCGCACTCATATAAACGAATATATGTAAACGTACTCATGTAAGCGTAATCATGTAACACATATCTATGTAATAGTATAGTAATGTATTGTAATGTTCTGCGTGTGCTAGCTGTAATGAATGTTCTCTCTCTATCTATCAAGTATTTACTCATGAATGAACTGACTCATTGTATGTTTCATTGTTCTAGTAATAATAGTCTCCTCTTGTGCTACCCCTATGGTAACTTACTGGTGATGTACTGGTACGTATGAACATGGGAGTAAACCCTTGCTACCCAAGGGTACCGAATGAACTGGAAGGACTTTTTATGACTATATATGTACACATGATATATAACTAATATTTAAACGACCTTCGGACGGGTACCCAATATCCCACCAGACCACATCTCAAGCGTGAAAAGGAAATAGGGCGGGCAGGCCTTCCTAAGATTTTTAAACAATGCTTATATAACTATACATACCTAGACATGCAATTGATAATAAGTAAAACAGAATTTAAGCAAATGTATTTGATAAGTATAATATGACATCCCCAAAATCTCGGCCAGAAAAGACCGATTTCATTTATGCTTTTTTAAACATTTTCAGGGTAAATCCGTTTGATTTTAAAAGAGATGCGGAATTTGTTCCCAAAAACAAAACATGATAAAATAGATATTTATCAAAACATTTCATATAGAAATATGATTTCATTTCATAATCAAAAGTCGGGATGTCATGTTCCGATATAGATCATAAATCATAAACGATAACATTACAAGTCGTTCAACAAATATATACATATACAGACTTGTAAACAAAACAACTTGATGATTCGCCCATCTTAAGCTCTTGCGCCACTTCCTGTAATATAAATCAACTGAGTGGGTCAGGCTTGGGAGCCTGGTGAGTATATAGGGTTTTCAAACCCACAATAATTATATTTAATTACAACAATCAACAATAAACCCGATTACCCATTCCCGTTATCCTCACCTTACGTTCCTAAAAATAACGTCTATTATAAGGAACTTATTTCAGGATTTACATCGGGACGGACATTACTGCAGAGGGGCTTCCTCAACGATAAGTGTCCTAAAGGCAACCATGTGGGGGATAGAGTACACCGGTGAACACGTCGTTCACAACACCTACAGGTAATGAGCCTGCTAGTGTTCCACAGGACAGTCTAGAATAGTCCGTGGTCGTCATCCATACTCTGCTGAATGACTAGAATAACACCAATAACACCGAGGCCTCTCATCTGTTTATTTCACACCAATTATCTACCCATGTTCTACCCAACACATTAGTAGATAAAAATATACATTTTTATACATTGTTTAAAAAACCTGTATAGCATGCTTTAATCAATACATATTCCACATAACAGATGAGGCATACACACATAACACGTATTTCATAGAGAATATACATTCACACATATTACCACAAAATATATACACGTAGCACGTATTTTATATTAAATACTTCATAATATTGCGTTGGAGAGAAAATAACTACACACTCACATCCCGTATTCTTAAATACGTTTAAAAATTACTTGTATAATATCGCGTATTGAAAAGGGACTATACACTCACTTGATCAGAAGATGATCCGACAACACTACGGCTTATAGAAGTAGTATACTTTGATAGATCTGGAAGATCTTCACCAAAATCGAACTCCTCGCGGGCAGAGCTTCGGCTCGGGAATAACGCTCTTCGGGATCCTCGGGGCTTCGGATCTTGCTTCGGGGCTCGGGAATGATACCGGGGCTTCGGGGTATAAATGGCACGCAAATCGAGGCAAAAGGGCTAGAGAGAATGAGGAAATTGCAAAGGAAACTCGGCTGCTTCGGATCTCCTTTTATAGGTGCTGAACCCTCGCACGTACGCGGGGCGTACGCCTCGGTGGTCGTCAGCGCTTACGTCACCGGTCCGACTACGTCATTGCATACGACTCACTACTCCGTAGAACTCGAGTGCCCTACGCTATACGCGGGGCGTACAGCAGTACGCGCTGCGTACTTCGGATAGACCGCCTCATCCTTCTTCGGATAATATCAGAGGTTAAATAAATAAAAATAAATATTAAATATTTATTAATCTTCAAAAATTCATATCTCCTTCATATGAACTCCGTTTTCGACGTTCTTTATATCCACGCGAAGGTGAGACTACGCTCTACAACTTTCGTTTAGACTTCTTCGGCTAATTTTGACTTTTATTTTTATTAATTATTTTTAGAAGGCTCGGACAGGAAAACTTCGTTATTAAATCATAACTTCTTCGTCCGACGTCCGTTCTCGCCTATCTTTTCATCGTTTCGCTACTAACAACGAGATCTTCGATTCTCATTTAGATTGTTTCGGCTAGAAATCGCTCGATCTCAAATCGAGTATTTGGGCTGCATACTGCCACGTCGAAACTTCAGAAAATCATAACTTCATCATACGAAGTCAGATTTGGGCGTTCCTTTTACGCTCGCTCTCGGTTTAACGAAATCTATGACTTTCGTTTAGATCGCTAAGGCTAAATATCGCTCTAACTTAAATTCATATTTTACGTCACTCGACGTCGTGCCGGTTCTGTCGCGAAACTTCGACAGGTCATAACTTCTTCGTTATAACTCGGATTTTGGCATTCCTTATATCTCCGGAATCCTTGTTTCAACCACTACAACTTTATGCAAAGATATCGGGCTTATCTCACACTTTAATATTGACGCTTATTTTATTCTTAATTTAATTACATCACATAATTAAGCAAATAAACACATAACTCATATGATACACAAATTCACAAATAATACATTTTATTATTTAAAATTTGGGTTACAATGGTTAACCTAGACTATTACATTGCTAAAAATGGCAAGCCTAGAAACACGGGCATTACAATTCTCTCCACCTTAGAATGATTCCGTCCCCGGAATCACACACCAGCAAACAAATGCGGATAGCGACTCATCATGTCACTCTCCGTCTCCCAGGTGAGATTCGGCCCATTCGTGTGTTTCCATCGGACAAGCACTAACTCAACCATCTTACGTCGCAATTTCTTAGTCTTTCGGTCAACGATTGCCTCCGGTGCCTCAATCAACCTTTTGATCTCATCGATCCTCAACTCCGAAAGTGGAATTATGTCGGGAACTTCTCCCATGAACTTCCTCAAGTAACACACATGGAAAGTGTTATGAATTCCATTCAGTTCTTCTGGTAGTTCGAGCTTGTAAGCTTGGTTCCCAATCCTCTGAAGAACTTTAAACGGTCCAATAAACCTTGGACTTAACTTTCCCCTTTTACCAAATCTTATAAGTCCCTTCCACGGCGAGACTTTAAGCAAAACCGAATCTCCAACTTCAAAAGTCATCGGTCTTCGCTTTTTGTCAGCATAGCTCTTTTGACGGTCCTAAGCTGCTAACATTCTTTCCCTAATTATCCTCAACTTTTCAGCCGTTTGATGGACTATCTCCGGTCCCATAAACTGCTTTTCCCCAGCCTCAAGCCAACAAGACGGCGTACGACACTTCTGTCCATACAATGCTTGATAAGGTGCCATCTTTATGCTCGAGTGAAAACTATTATTATAGGAAAATTCTACCAAAGGTAAATGTTCATCCCAATTACCTAGGAATTCCAAGGTACACACTCTCAGCATATCTTCAAGTGTTTGTATCGTTCTTTCACTCTGACCATCAGTCTGCGGATGGTAAGCTGTACTTAAACACAACTTGGTACCCAATTCCTCTTGTAGACTTTTCCAAAATCGTGAGGTGAAACGACTATCACGATCCGACACAATTGTTAACGGAACACCGTGAAGCCTCACAATTTCCTTCACGTAAGAATTCGCAAGCTTTTCCATAGTTCATTTCTCCTTTGCTGCTATGAAATGCGCACTCTTAGTGAATCGATCGACGACCACCCAAATCATGTCGTGACCACTTTTTGTTCTGGGCAGTTTAGTGACAAAATCCATAGCAATGTCTTCCCACTTACCCATAGGCACAGGTAAAGGTTCTAAACTCCCGTATGGTTTCTGATGTTGTGCCTTGACTCTTGCACAAGTCACACACTCGGCCACATACTTCGCGATGTCGAGCTTCATCGTCGGCCACCAATAATAGGGTTTCAGGTCCCTATACATTTTTGTGCTACCGGGATGAATCGAGTACATGGTTTTGTGAGCTTCTTCCATCAGAAGATCTCTGACTCCTCCTGTCTTAGGTATCCAAATCCGATCTTGGAACACCTTTAGTCCGTGACTGTTTATGCCGAACACCAACGTTTTACCCAAACGTTCCTCCTTTCGGTCATTTTTCTCAGAAGCTTCGCTTTGAGCTTTCTTGATACTTTCCAAAATAGTCGAGACAACTTCAATTCTCAACGCTCTTGGCCTTCTCCTTTCAAGATTGACTTTCCGACTGAGAGCGTCAGCAACAACATTGGCTTTACCAGGGTGGTAAAGTATCTCACAGTCGTAGTCCTTAAGTAATTCCAGCCAGCGTCGTTGTCTCATATTCAACTCTTTCTGACCAAAGAGATATTGGAGACTCTTATGATCAGTGAAAAGTTTGCACTTCGTGCCATAGAGGTAATGCCTCCATATTTTCAGTGCGAAAACTACCGCTGCCAACTCTAAATCATGAGTCGGGTAGTTCTTTTCATGCTCTTTCAATTGTCGAGACGCATATGCGATCACCTTATCCCTTTGGGTCAAAACACAACCCAATCCAACTCCAGACGCATCGCTATAAACAGCGAAGTCTTCAACTCCATCGGGTAGAGAAAGTATCGGTGCCTCGCATAGTTTCTTCTTTAGCTTCTCGAATGCTTCTTTATGCTTATCACTCCAAGCATAAGTAGCTCCTTTGTGGGTCAAAGCTGTTAATGGACTAGCGATCGAAGAAAAGCCTTGGATAAACCTTCGGTAATATCCGGCTAATCCTAAAAAGCTTCGGATCTCCGTGGGACTTTTCGGTTGTTCCCACTTCATCACAGCTTCGATCTTCGCTGGATCAACCATTATCCCTTCTTGGTTGACCACGTGACCCAAAAATTGGACTTCACGAATCCAGAAATCACATTTGGAGAACTTCGCATACAGCTTCTCCTTCTTCAAGACTTCTAACACTTCTCGCAAGTGTCTGCCATGCTCCTCCTGGCTTTTCGAATAAATCAGAATGTCATCTATGAATACTATTACTGATTTATCAAGGAACGGATTACAAACTCTGTTCATTAAATCCATGAATGCTGCTAGAGCATTGGTTAGTCCAAACGACATAACCAAGAATTCATAGTGTCCATATCGCGTTCTGAATGTGGTCTTCTCTATATCCTGCTCCCTTACTTTCAGCTGATGATATCCTGACCTTAGGTCGATCTTTGAAAAATAACTTGAACCTTGTAGTTGATCGAATAGGTCATCAATCCTCGGCAATGGATATCTATTCTTTATTGTTGCCTTATTCAGCTCTCGGTAATCAATGCACATCCTCATGCTTCCATCTTTCTTCTTTACGAATAACACCGGAGCTCCCCAGGGTGATGAACTAGGTCTAATGAAACCTTTGTCCAATAACTCCTGAAGTTGCATCATTAGCTCCTTCATCTCCGTCGGTGCTAATCGATAAGGTGCTTTTTCAATTGGCGTTGTTCCGGGCAACAAGTCGATACGAAATTCCACTTGTCGATCGGGTGGTAATCCTGGAAGATCTTCGGGAAATACTTCCGGATAATCACACACAACAGGAATATTTTGCATCACCTTCTTTTCCTTCTTAGCGTCGATCACGAATGCTAAGTATGATGTACACCCCTTGGTCAAACATTTTCTGGCTTTCATTAGAGAAATGATTCCAGAGTTTACTCTGCGTTTATCTCCGTACACCATAAACGATTCCTTCCCAGGCGGGTTCACTTTCACTATTTTCTTCTTGCATAAAATTTCGGCATCATTGGCGCTAAGCCAATCCATTCCCAAAACGATGTCGAAACCATTAAGTTCGATAGGCAATAATTCCTCGTGGAACTTGTTCCCATTCAGATCAATTAAGATGTTTTTCATACGATGGCTAACAGGTACAAACTTGCCACTAGCAACTTCGACTAATAAAGCATTATCTAGTCTAACAACAGGCAAAGCTAGCTTTCTACCAAATTCATGCGATATAAAGGAGTAGTTGGCTCCAGAATCAAATAAAATTTGGGCAGGCAATTTGTTAACGAGAAAGGTACCTGAAGCGACATCAGCTTCATCTTTAGCAGCTTCCAGTGTCATCTGGAATGCTCTCGTCTTTGGCTTTGGCGGAATGTTGGGTCTTGCTGCTTCCTTCTTTTTCGGACAATCCCTTGAGATGTGCCCCTCTTCACCACAACCATAACAAACATTTTTGGTGAAGGTGCAGTCGTTGGCATAATGCCCTAGCTTTCCACATTTGAAGCATGTGGTTTCCCCGCCACACTTCCCATAATGCTTCTTCTTGCACTTGTCACACCATTTCGCTTCTACCTTTCCTCCACTTCCTCTCGAACTAGACTTCGAGAATTTACTTTTCTTGCTAGACCCTGAAAATCCATCGATTTTCCTTTTCTCACCAACCTCTAACCTTTCCAGACCCTTTTCCCTGATCTGGGTCTCAACATTTCTAGCAGCCCAGATGGCGGCTTTCAATGTGGTTGCTTGCTTAACCATTGGACCATAGTCCGCTGGTAGTCCAAGGGCAAACTTGTTGACCTTAGAGAGTTCTGTAGGCACCAAATATGGTATAAACTTCATCTTTTCCGTGAAACTTGCAGCGTATTCAGTAACGCTCAATTTCCCTTTCTTCAGATTCTGAAATTCATTACTGATTTCTAGAAGGTCCTGCTCGGAGCAGTATTGCAGTTTTAGTTGTTCCACAAAGTCTTCCCAAGACATTTTGCTTGCTTCTCCCTTGGGCATAGTGTCAGCTAACAGCTTCCACCAACTCAGCACGCCAGATTTTAGCAGAGGGATCGCAAGAGCGGTCTTCTGCCTGTTGCTGCATTCGCAACTTTCAAACATAGTCTCCATTTCGGAGACCCAGTCCATAACTTGCACCGGCGTCGGGCTTCCGGATAGACATGGTGGTTTGGATGCCATGAAATCCTTATACTTGCACCCACGACCATCATTTCCTCCATACTGGTTATTGCGTCTAACCACTGGTTGTTCGTCTTGACTAATAATCCCACTAAAGTTTTCTCCTCCAGATTGCCCTCCATTCTCCTCGGGCTCTTCCGCTTGAATCGACGGTTCTTCACGATTCTGCCTAAGCAAGCGCCTTGTTTCTTCCATCTGACGATCCAACATCATTTGAATCATCATTTGTACACCAGCCATTGTTATCGGCTCAGGTGCATCAGCTACAACAGGTACTTGTTGAATTACAGGCGGTTGATTCCTGTTTTCATCAGCATTTCCAACTCCGCTTCTTGTTCTCACCATTTTTTTATCTACACACCGACTAATTTCACCTTATTACTCCAAACGATTACATGCTAGTTCTAATATCGTATACATACGCTTAGAATCCTAAACACATAAACCTTCAGATCCGGTTGGCAACAAACCGTAGATCCGAACAAACAATATCATATATGGCAACATATAACATTTAGCACATAAAAGCATTTTAGGCAACTTTCCTAAAATAAACTAGTGCTCGTGTCTAAAATTTATCAGACACACATCTCACAATCTCCACTTAGCGTACTAAGTTTAAGTCTAGAAATCTTACAAATTCCTAGTTCGCTTAAACTAATGCTCTGATACCAACTGTGACATCCCCAAAATCTCGGCCAGAAAAGACCGATTTCATTTATGCTTTTTAAACATTTTCAGGGTAAATCCGTTTGATTTTAAAAGAGATGCGGAATTTGTTCCCAAAAACAAAACATGATAAAATAGATATTTATCAAAACATTTCATATAGAAATATGATTTCATTTCATAATCAAAAGTCGGGATGTCATGTTCCGATATAGATCATAAATCATAAACGATAACATTACAAGTCGTTCAACAAATATATACATATACAGACTTGTAAACAAAACAACTTGATGATTCGCCCATCTTAAGCTCTTGCGCCACTTCCTGTAATACAAATCAACTGAGTGGGTCAGGCTTGGGAGCCTGGTGAGCATATAGGGTTTTCAAACCCACAATAATTATATTTAATTACAACAATCAACAATAAACCCGATTACCCATTCCTGTTATCCTCACCTTACGTTCCTAAAAATAACGTCTATTATAAGGAACTTATTTCAGGATTTACATCGGGACGGACATTACTGCAGAGGGGCTTCCTCAACGATAAGTGTCCTAAAGGCAACCATGTGGGGGATAGAGTACACCGGTGAACACGTCGTTCACAACACCTACAGGTAATGAGCCTGCTAGTGTTCCACAGGACAGTCTAGAATAGTCCGTGGTTGTCATCCATACTCTGCTGAATGACTAGAATAACACCAATAACACCGAGGCCTCTCATCTGTTTATTTCACACCAATTATCTACCCATGTTCTACCCAACACATTAGTAGATAAAAATATACATTTTTATACATTGTTTAAAAAACCTGTATAGCATGCTTTAATCAATACATATTCCACATAACAGATGAGGCATACACACATAACACGTATTTCATAGAGAATATACATTCACACATATTACCACATGTATAGTATCAAAAACAATGAATAATAGTAAACAAGCAACAACATCATCCATTGCATTAATAATATAATTTCATAAATGTGTGTTCTATCAAAGTTATAGACACCAAAAGTATACATATCAAAATAAAAGATGAGTCTTGAACGAACTCCATCTTCTCAAAAACCTGGCACCTGTACCTGTCTAGTGGTGACCTGAGAATACAAGTTATTTTGAAAGCGAGTATCAGCTTAATGCTGGTGAGATCATAAGTATATTAATGTCTGAGTTTGTATGAAAACGTTAGTAAAATGTTTCTGTAAGATGCTTTTGTATAATGTTTGAACTCTCCTAGAAAACCCTATGTTTCCTACTAACTGTAGCCTTCTACCAAGGCATCTAGTGTCTGTGCGTATGTCTCTTGATAGAGTGTGTGTTTTCCCCAATTCGGACTATCATTTACCAAAAATATAGATTCTACATTACCGTGCATCGTGTGAAAATTTACGAAGTGAATGTTAATGGGAAAAATGAGATAGTACTATGGTGTAGTGTCGTACTACAACCGTACTAATTACCTTAAGTCTAGGGTAATCTTTATAAGTACTGTAGTATTTGTAATAAGTGACTACCTCTGTACTCCTATTGCCTTATTTGAGGGATAAGGCCTAATGTGATGACTAGATCCCAGGCTAAACACTCCCCTGTCAAAGGGATTTTGGGACCTTTACATGACGCCTGCCTGTATGCAAGCCGTGAACATCCACATTACTATGATCATGTATACCCGATATAACTACCACAATGCGTTCTGATTCATCGGTATAGTTAGATCCTGAACTTGTTCTATGCTATAGCACCTAGTGTTGTCTGTCCTATCAAAGTATATGTAACCGCACTCATATAAACGAATATATGTAAACGTACTCATGTAAGCGTAATCATGTAACACATATCTATGTAATAGTATAGTAATGTACTGTAATGTTCTGCATGTGCTAGCTGTAACGAATGTTCTCTCTCTATCTAGCAAGTATTGACTCATGAATGAACTGACTCATTGTATGTTTCATTGTTCTAGTAATAATAGTCTCCTCTTGTGCTACCCATATGGTAACTTACTGGTGATGTACTGGTACGTATGAACATGGGAGTATACCCTTGCTACCCAAGGGTAGCGAATGAACTGGAAGGACTTTTTATGACTATATATGTACACATGATATATAACTAATATTTAAACGACCTTCGGACGGGTACCCGATATCCCACCAGACCACATCTCAAGCGTGAAAAGGAAATAGGGCGGGCAGGCCTTCCTAAGCTTTTTAAACACTGCTTATATAACTATACATACCTAGACATGCAATTGATAATAAGTAAAACATAATTTAAGCAAATGTATTTGATAAGTATAAGAACTTGTAAAATAGTTTGAAGCAAAACAGTTTGATAAACAATTTGAACAATAAGGAAATCACTGGTTTTGTAGTTATTAATCACATGTGATTGATGTAATAACTATAAGTACTTGACTTGTATTCCCCCTCATAAAGCATTTAAAAACATTTAAATCATTGGTTAAGGGGTATAAACTCACCTGTAGATGGTGGTTTTGATGAACTGGACGGTGTAGGATTGTTAGGTGTCAAGTGAGGACTTGTACACACACTACGATCCTAATAAACATATAATAACACATATATGCACTCAATTAGTCTTATATTACTAATTGATAATGTTACGACATCCTAGAACATAATAAACACTTTATATAAGTGTTATAAGCCCTAAGGATTGCATCTAAGCTATTGTGGGACAAGGCACTTGGGTTTAGGGTTCCAAAGGACCCTATACTTGAGTTTACTCTCCATATAACCTCACACATGGAGTTTACGGTTGTAAACTCTTGAGTTTACGGCCGTAAACTCCCAAGCTTGGTGGTATTTTGTGTTTTGAAGTTCTAAATGATCCCTAGAATTATTCCAACTTGGTGGTTTAATTCTTGGAGGGTTTAAAGCATAGAAACACCCCTTTGAGGAGTTTACGGACCTAAGGCCATTTCCTTTAGAGTTTGCGGCCGTAAAATCTTAAGGAAAGGTGTTTTTGATGCTTTCAAGTCTCTTGCATATGTAGGATAGGTTCTATACATTTATCTAACGCTAATGAAGGCCTTAGGCACACATTGGTGCCCTTCTTTCATGTTTGCGGCCCAAGAGCCTTTTCCCTTAGATATTACGGCCGTAATCTCTCTTTGGGAAGGTTTTATGATTTTTTAAGGTCCCTCTAATAATTAGGAGTAAGCCTAGGTGATTGTCCAAAGCCTTAGGAGTGTTAAAAACACCTTTTGGTCCTTGTTTTTGGAGTTCACGGTCCAAGAACTCCTTAGGCCGTGAACACCTAAACTTGGGTGTTTCTTTGATGTTTTCTTGTCTTAAATACACTTACCTACAAGCCTAAGGTCGTTATTTAACATGTGGAAGGGACTAGGCATCATATAAGCCTCATATAGGAGTTTACTCCCCAAGATGTTCTTGGGCAGTAAACTCCCGAATCTTGCTGTTTTGCTATGTAATCGATGTTATTAAACATGTTATAAGACATATAATAGAACTAGAGAAGGGTACTCACGATTTGGGATGAAAACCCGAAGATCCGTGAGAGAGAATTGGCTTTTCTCTAGTTGGAATTGTCAATAATGAATGAATATGGCTCAAAATTCTATATATAGTCCGGAGATTTTTGGCAGAAAATATTTTATTCCTGTAATGAACTCTAATGTAATAGAGCTTTGGAATAACAGTGTTCCACAAAACCTTAGTGCATCCACTCTCTTATTATCTCCTTAAGTGTAAATCCAGAAATACTCAAACTTACACAGAAAAGTCTGAAAATTTACTGTGACTGTTATAACTTCTATTGACCTGATAAAGTTTGTACAGAATGGAAATTTCGGGTTGTCACAAGTATCACAACATATGCAGTATAGTAATCAAAGTACAACAACCATTGCATTAATAGTAATAGTTTTACAAAAGTTACATTTTACTGAGACATCAAAGTAATACTGAAACTCGTATAGATACAGCTTGGTTCTTGGTTGGCTTCACAAAAGCTCCCGGGTGTACCTATTTATTGCTGACCTGAGAATACAAGTTATTTTGAAAGTGAGTATCAGCATTTTTATAAATGCTAGGGAGTTCATAAGTATTTAGTGTCATTTGTGTAAGTAAGCATTTTATTCAAAATAACTTCATGAAAAGTAGTAGTTTAGAATCTACGGTGTATTAGCGTCCTTTTCCAGAAAATCCTATATTTTCTAAATAAAATCAGTCTTCTACCAAGACTCGACAGAGTTTTGTTTTAAAGAGTAATTTTCCCTTAAAACTATCATTACTAAAATACGGTATTTGACATTTAAAGAAGGTAGGAGAATATCACTAGTAAAATACTAAGGGAAAATAACATATGCCTCAGCAGAAATACTGCTGACTAAGGCAAAAGAAATTATAGACTCTAGGAGAGTATCGAATGAATGATACGCCTTGCTCAGTCTAACAAAAGGAAACCCAGACCCCAGACGGTATCAAATGAACGGTACGGCTAGCAAGGTCTAAAACAAAGAAACACAGACCCCAGACAGTATCAAATGAACGATACAGCTAGCAAGGTCTAAAACAAATGGTAATCCTAAGTGGGTTGTTTCAAGAATACCGTGTTAATTCTCGTTACCTTAAGGCCATGAATTAAAAGGTAAACATCGAGATACTCGTAACCATATTGATAGACATTAGAGTACTTGATGCCCTGCAAGCGTCGGAAAGAATGTGACATTTGTCACCCCTTGGCTTGGTAGGTCGGGGACTGTAGCTAGCACTCAGGGTGTGGGAGTGTCAGTCCCATATAGATCTATACACACAATGCCCGCTCTCCCTCCAGGAGACTCTGGTTACCAACTTGACGACGGGGAGATCCGTGTCCTTAAGATGCATCTCGTATTTTAAATTCTATTGTAAGTACTGGAATAACGATATAGACTCACGAATGAACTGACTCCTTTGGAATTCTATGAACTAGAAAGAGTGATTAGAATCTCCTAACTATTCCTATAATAGTTACTAGTGTCTATGATCTATGAATGATGAATGGAAGGATGCCCTTGCTACCCAAGGGAAATGAACTGGTCGATGTAAACCTTTATGTCTATACATGTATACATGATATATAATTAATGTTTAAACGACCTTCGTACGGATATCCGATACCCACCAGACCACATCCCAACGAGGAAAAGGAAATAGGACGAACTAACCTTCCTAAGTCCTTTAAACATTATTTATATAACTATACAAGTACAGGCATGCATTTAACGAAGTAGAAGCATAGAAGCATAGAAGAAACCTTTGGTAAAACCTTTGGAAAACCTTTAAAAATAAGAATTTACGACTTGATGTCGTTATGTAAAACAAGCTTTGAAAACCTTTGGAAATCCTTTGAAAAACCTTTCCTAAACAACTTTGTAAAATGGTTTGTATAAAACGGTTTAAGTGAAGAAAAACATTTGATATGAAATCACGACTGGATGTCTCTTAAGTAAACAAACTTTAAAAAACCTTGGATAACCTTTAATGATCTAAAAAGGGATATTCATACTTTAACAAGATTCGAAAAACCTGATTTGGAAACCTCTAATCTGGATAAACAGTTTAACATGAAAAATCTATTTTGTTGTACAGTTATTAATCACATGTGATTTATCTAATAACTATACAGTTCAACTTGTATTCCCCTCTATAAAAGCAGTTAAAATCATTTAAAAGGTTGATTCAGGGGTACGAACTCACCTGTCGTGGGCGATTCGGATGAATGGACGGTATAGGATGCTAAGTGTCAAGTGAGGACTTAACTACACACGTGAATCCTATTTAACATGTAATGATACATTCAAGTATTTAATTAGTCATTTAATAACTAATTAAGCAAGTAAGGATGTCTTACTACATAAAACACTTTGCTACAAGTGCATAGAAGGTGTGTATGGATTCACATTGGAGTTTACTCTTCAAATGATGGCCCTTATGGGTGTTTACGGTTTCAAGACCACTTCCCCCATGAGTTTACGGCTGTAAACTCATGATAGTGGTGTCATGGGATGTTTAAAGGTCTTATCTCACTCATAGAATCATGCTAGAGTCAAATCAAGGGCTAAGGAAGTGATTGGGGCTCAAAATGGACACAATAGGGAGTTTACGGTCCATGGGCCACTCCTTGAGGAGTTTACGGCCGTAAACACATGAGTTTACGGTAGTGAACTCATGTTAGTCCATTTCTTTTGTGCTTTGGTGGTTCTAGGCTATGTAGACAAGGTTCTAGTCACTTATCGGCCAATCGCAAAATAATATCAGTTTGTTCTAAAGTGCCTAAGTCATGTTGATCAAAAAGATTTCCTGGGATTATATTAACACTTTTGATATTAATATTACCTAGGGTAATAGAAATGAAAGGTTCCCCGGGATCCTTAAGCTTGGGTGAAAGTTTATTTGATATTATGGAACTCGCATGCTCGGTTAAGTCAATCTTTTTAGGGAGTTGTGCTTGGAGTTTGCGTTTTTGAACACACAAATCCTTCAAAATTTTAGCATAAGAAGGTACCTCCTTAATAAGTTTGACTAACGGGATATTTATTTTAATTTTGACTAAATAAATCTCACATGTCTTCCATTTTCTGCCCTCGCTTCCCAAAAGGGAAGGATGTCGGTTTCTCTAAAGCTGAAGGGTATGGTGCGGTATTAACCTCCACACCATGCTCCCCAACTTTAGAGTCATCTTTACCCTTAACTACTTTTTGTTTTTCAGATTTGAAACCTTTCTCAAACTCTTCTTTTTCATCAAAGATGACTTCAGTGTCACTGTCATTATCTAAGGTGGGAGCACTTACCTTGTTGTCAACCTTTTTCCCACTACGCAAGGTGATTACCTCGTTCACTTGATGCTCTTTTCCGGGTCTTTGGGTGTGAGATGGGTTGACTGTTGTGGTGCTTGGAAACTTGCCATCTTCTCTTTTCCCAATTTTCTCCGCCAGTTGAGCAATCTGCTTCTCGATAGCAGCTATGGATTTGGAGTTGGTGTCAGCTTTTTGGTATGTTTGAGTTATAAACTCCATGATTTTGTCCAACTTGTTGCTATCTGTTTCCTCCTTCTTTGATGTTCCACCTTGGTTAAAGTTGGACTGTTGGAACTGTTTTGGCTGATTCTGGTTTTGGTAATTCCCTTATCGGTTGTTGTTGTTGAAATTCCTATTATTGTTGTAGTTCCCGCCTTGGTTGTAGTTCCGATTGAATGATCATGGATTATTTTGGAATTGACCATAGTCATGAACTTGATTGATTTCCTCTTGACTTCTCATGCACTCATCTGCAATGTGTCCTGAATCTCCACAACTTACGTATATCTTATGTCCCTGCGAAAAAAAACACACCTTTCTCTTTGCCTAGACTAGAGAGTAGTAAGTCAAATTTTTTATTTGAAGAATTAATATCAGATTTGACTTCATTTTTCCAGTTTTTTTCTAGTCCAACAGAAACAGCCAATGAAACTGGGTTGTCCCATTTCTTAGCTGAGTAATTGGTTTTTGAACCATGACTCAACTGCTCCAAGAATCGCCAAGCATCTTCACTATCTTGCATCATAATTGTGCCGCCAGACGAGGCATTAATCATGGTTTGATTGGCAGTGTCGACTCCATCATAAAAGAAACATACAACTTGCCAACGGGGAAATTCATGATGGGGACATGAACGCAACAATTCCTTGAGGCGTTCAAATGCATCATGAAATTCTTCATTGGGTTTTTGAGCAAAATCTTGTATAGCTTTTATTATTTCCGTTGTTTTACTAGCAGGGTAAAACTCTTGCAAAAATTTAGTTTTTAATTGCTCCCAAGTAGTAATACTATGGGGGAAAGAGAAGTGAACCAATACTTAGCTTTTTCTTTTAAAGTGAACGGAAATAAATGAAGTCTAAATGAATCTCTATTAGTTCCTCGCGGAGTATTCGCGTTAGCAATTGCAAGGAACTCATAGAGGTGATTGTATGGATCATCAGTTTTATGGCCTCTAAAGATGGGTAAGACACTAATTAGTTGTGGTCTTACTTCCACATGATGCTCATTTCCTTCCACGAAGAGTATAAGTGAAGCATCATCATACTCTCCCGGCTGAAAATGAGACGCCACAGATTGTCTATTAGGTTGCGGAAAATAAAGATGAGGGAATTGGTTACCTTTGTTGTAGTATCCTCCATTTGCATTATTGAATCCACCATTTGGATTCCTTCGATATTGATTCCCAAAGCCTTGATTTCCGAATCCATCGTTGTAGTCATTGTTGCCACCATTGGGGAAATTCTAGTTGTTCCAATTATTGTTGTAGTTCCCATTTCCACCCCGATTGCCTTGATTTCGCCTGTTACCACCATTGTGGTTCTGATTCCAACCAAGTCCGTTGTCACTTCCATCATCAAAGTCCCAGTCATCCTCGTTACCACCATCACCACCATTACCGAATTGAGGACCAACATTTCTAGGATTTTGGTTTTGATTTCTAACATTACCACCGTTGTGGTTTCCTACATTGCCTCCCATATTTTGTGCCCAATTTCCTCCATTCCCACCATTTTGGCCACGGTTGTTTCTATTTGGTTGTGGTTTCACTGGTTGGATGATTGGTGCACCGGCATTGTTGTTATTCTCATTATTCCCATTGTTGTTGTTTGGGAATTGAGGAGCTAATGGTGGAACTAGTGGTGGAGGATTGTTGGCTGCACCCTCACGCCCCTCGACCACATCTTCCACAACAACATTATCTACACTCATAGTGTTGATTTTCCTTTTGGCGACCCGATTTGAGCGATTTGTTCGTTCGATTTCCGGATCGAATGCAAGTAGTGAAGAGCGTCCGCTATGTCTCGTATGCATGCACCGATGTGCCTGCACAACACAAATAAAACAAAACGTGAACTGCAAACAAGAATTTAAAATGAAAGTAAAAGACTATAAATAATTAAACACAATAGCTCAAGCGCACAATCTCCCCGGCAACGACGCCAAATTTTGATCGAGGTCGTTGTCTCGGTCAAAAATAAACCAACTAACCTAAGTAGATATGGTAAGTCGGGTCGAATCCACAAGGAGTTCGTGGTTAAACTTTGTGTCAAAGCAGTCAATAAAAAGAAAAGTATTACTATCAATTGTCACAAAAAAGATTAAAACAAAATTCAAACAAAAGCTTGGAAATTTATTAATTAAAAATAAAAATCTCAATGAGAAAACTAGAGTACTCTCGGTTCAGTTATAGACAGTTTAGATTCACACACTTTCTTCCCTAGAATCCTAATTCAATTACTTAGATGTAATTGGGGTTTATTAACTTGGAACACATAGTTTGGGTACATAATATGTTCATTCAACTAATTGTCTTACTCCTTTATGTCTAAATGAAATGTGAACAATTAGTGAACTAGCAATAAAATGTCTTACAACTACCTATTACCATATTGAGATTCAATATCATAAATTGGAATAATATATGTTGATTCATTCACTTGTCTTTATTCCTAAACTAATTGAATTTGGAAGAAATGATAAATTGGCAATAAACTATCTTAATTATGACATCAAACAACTTCATACAACCCAATTTCAATCGTTATTACCAAAAGATCATCATGTGAAGCATAAAATAACAATTGGAATTAATTAGAATCAAGTAATAATCAAGTGTGTTCATCCAAAAGTCATAAACATCCCCGGAAGTAACCCTAACGGTTTAGCCTTCCATTAAATTCATAAAAATAATAACTTTGATTAAATGATTGAAATGCACAATAGAATTCATAAACAAACTTAAAATCATCCAACAATTGTAACCTAATGATTATCAAAATATGGAACAAATGAACCTTGTGAAGAAGTAATCGTTTCTGAAAGTTACTAAAATTGATGAGAAGCACCGATTGAATGATCTTCAAATGTTGCTTGATGATGAATTGAATCGAATCTTGCCTTGAATCCGGATTGAAATGGAATGGATTTGTGTTTCCAAATGTTTCCAAGGGTTTTAGAAACCTTAAAAACATAGGGAAAACTCTGAAAATCGCAGGTGGGAATCCTAAAAACGAATGCACCAGTCCCAATTTATAATGTGAGACAAAAAATAATGAAACTGAGCGATGTGGGACGTTGGACGTCCCAAGAGACGTCTTAGACGTCGTGTATAACGCCCATGCGTTCTTTGTACGTCCTTGCATGCCTTCTATCGTCCTTGAAATACACTAAAAAATGGCCAAAAACGTCAAACGTCTTAGGAGACGTCTTAGACGCCCTCTAGGACGCCCTTCTTTGATTTCCAAACTTTCCGAAACACACCGTTCCAACACGAGACGTCCCTAAAATGCCAAGACGTCCTAGGAGACGTCTTAGACGCCATGTAAGACGCCGACGGGGCTCTCCCTTCTTTTCTGCTCTGAATTAACGACTAAATGCTGACCATTTGACCTGGACGTCCTAGGGGACGTCTTAGACGCCTGGAGGCGTCCTTCATCTTCCGTGCAAGTTTTGGTGGTCAAAACGACATAACTAGCATAAACACAAAACACGAAAGTTGTAGCAAATCTTGTCTAGTTTCCAGAACTTCATTATTCATGTCAATCGGAGCTCCAAAACTTGAGATATGATCAAAGCAATGAAGAGTGGTCAACTTTCCTGACAACATTTCTTCATTCCTTGAGCAATTCGTTTTACTTGCAGGTTCCGCCCACTTTTAGTACGATATATTGACCTGCATATGAAGTTCAACAACTCATCAAAGTAGTGCCATTCTTGGACAATTACACATCAATTCAACATAACATTGATAAAATAGACTTATCAATATTATTTAAAATATTCCAACAGGTTTAAATCCGGTCAAAAATATTTTTGGGATAAATTTGGCTAATTTTTGACGTACTTAATTTCGACGTTAAAAAAACGGAAATTTTTGGGTTGTCACACCATCACTCCAGGGTTTCCCTATAGGTGTCATGTTGTTTCTAATCCATGTGAGTTAGCTTCGTTTCCTAAGCCATTTTAGACTATGTTTCTAGGTATACTAAGACTGTGTGTCTTGGTGGAAAACCCTTCATTTTCATAACCGTTAATCCGACAAGAACAACTAACGACAAGTATAAGTGTCATACTATTGATCTTGTATGGTTAGACCGTCCGCCTGGAGTTGCTACCTACAACTAAGACTGACGAGACGAATTTTGGTGTTGACGTTAGTAACATTGAATATTACCACGTGTTATAACGGGGTGAATGACTTAAGCATGCCCTACTATGGAGCTAGTGCAAAAAATGTAGTGTCACGAGTTCGGTTATGAGTTCATTATAAAATCTCAGTTTTGTTTCGTTAACGTATAGAATTGATATTGGGTTTATACGGGGTTTTTGTTCACTTATTCTAGTTGAAAGATATTGTATGTAGTGGGATGGTTTGGGATTCTAATTGACAAGTGTTAATACCATAAATTAAGTCATATAATACTTAATTAATAGCAGGACATGCCTGATTAAGGTTTAATAACTTACAGTTAATAAGTTGTTTTTATAAACCATTTGCTTTTATAAGAGAATATAACATTTATATGCAAGGGATATGTTAGAACCTGAAAGTGAACCTCTAGCAATCACAAGTTATGAAGCTTCTAGATCAGCTTATGTCCAAGGTGAAGATGATGTCCGAAGTGAAGATGAATCTGAGATGCAGTAATAATTCGAGCTCAAGTGTCTCTTTCAGCATTTATTATTTCTTGTCTTTTGTTTGATGTAACATTTCATAGGACTAAGCTTTTTTTGTATATGTTGGATAATCAGTTGTCAGAAGCTGTTTATTATCTAGTCCTTAGAACGTGTTGTAGTTTGTATGATGTACCTCCTTTTGTTATATAAGGAGTGTTCAAAATTCAAGAAATACAACGAATTGTTCCTTCAAAGATAGCAAATATTACTTTTAACTCTTTTTCACTTTTCTCTCAAGTCAAAACTCTTTACAACATTCTTCTTGTTCATTTATTGTCTTTAAATTTATTATACTCATAGTTTCTTCATTAAATACTTGTGTACTTTGTTGAATATTAACTTCAAGTTTCGATTGGTTTTACCAGACTTAGTTGGAACATCAATTAAGAGCAGACATTGATTCTTAATATTAACTCAAGGTTTGAGTTTTCAAACCTTGTCCTTGCACATTGATTCTAGTACTCACAATTGATATCAGAGCTTGAGCGGTTGTCCCTTGAATTCGTAAGAACAGATTATAGTTAATTCGAATTCACCTTGGTATTTCGATCATTTCTGTGTTCAGGATAAAAGTTCTTCTATATACCACTTCTACTCTCATATCAAAGATTCAATGGCTGCTCTTAATTCTCAACAAATATATTCAATGCAAATAGCAAATAGCGTGGGTTGCCCTTCTCGTTCCCCATTGCTAGTTGTTGAAGAGTATGATCACTGGAAAGTCAGAATGGAAATGTTCTTACTTGGTAAGAAAAAGGTGAAACTATCTGGAGATCCGTTAAAGAAGTTCCATATGTTCCTATAAGACAAACTGTGAGAGATGTTGCTGAAACTCTCATGGGACAGGATGAACAACGTTAAACACCTCTTACTGCTGATGACATCAAGAAATTGCATGCAGATCAAGTTTCATTTTCCAAAATGGTGTTTGGTGTTCCACCTTCTCTCTTTGAGCACATTAAGTTGTTCAAATTTGCTAAAGAGATCTAGGGCACTCTCCAAGACCTGTTCGAGGGATCAAAAAACATGAAGGATAAGCGTTTGACTTCCGTTGTCAACGAGTTTGATACTTTCACCATAACTATCTGTGAATCAGTTGTCTCGGCCTCCAGCAGATACCGAATCGTCGTCAACAACATGACAGCTCATGGGATTGTCCGAACTCCTCTAGAGTAGAATCTCAAGTTCATTAACAGTCTCGGAAAGGGATGGGGAAATGTGAAATCTTGTCTTCAAAGTAATTGATATCTGAAGAAGTTGAAGCTCTACCAATTGTTCGATGAGCTTCAAGGTCATGAATCGAATGTTGCACATAAGAGAACTCTCAGGAAGTCTTCTAGCTCTTGTCAGTTCCTATGATCCTCAAGTTCCGAACCTCTCTGTCTCGGACTCTTTCAAAATTGTTATCCCATCTATTCCACATGTTCAACCCACTTCAACTCTACCTACTCTTGCCAGTTCAAACTATCAGTTTGATGGAGACATCAAACCTGAAGCAGTTGACTCCGAACTATGTTTTCAACAAGAGTTTGCTTTGCTCTCCATGAAATATAAGCGCCCTTTTAATCCCACTCACAAACCATACCACAACCGTTTCCAATCTCCTCATCAAAGTAATCCCCAACCATACCCTAAACCTTCCAAAAATCCACCTGCATAGAAGCCAAACATTCTAACACAAACTCACTCCTCGGAATCTCACGAGACTCTGAATTCAGAAAAATCAAAAACTGTTTGTCACAAGTGTGGTCATGCAAACCACTTTGCCAAAGACTGTGTGACAACCTGGAATTTAGGGCTAAAATTCTAACCGGCTGTTTAACCGTGAATCTCATGTTTAACCGGATTACTGAGTTTTAATGTATCCTAAGAAGGTCAAGTACGTAAATTTTAACTACTATATGATATCTGGTGATATCATACTTCCAAACGTATAAGTTCAAATTTATATAGTTATATGTTTTATACAATTTATAGAACAAAATCATGACAAATAAAAATGGATTATAATTGCTAAGGAATAATTGGTAAAAGTTTTAAGAATACATATATACATATACAAATACATGTCAACACATACACATTACACACACATTGAAACAAATATGTTATATAAATTCATATACAAATACATCCATTTAATCAACCAAAATGAAGAAATAAATAAATAAAATACAAAAAAATTGATTTTACAACAAATATCTTTATAAATCCAATCTTGTACAACAAATCGATTAACAATCTACCAAATCTTAGAAAGATTAGATCTTATACAAGACTAGGTGAAAACCCGTGGGACCCACGGGTGTTAATGTTAAATAGAATTTAAAATTTAATTATGTAATAAATAATATATCATTAAGTTAGAAAACTTATATAGTATTTTTAAATAACTTTTTTATTTGTAAGTATTTAATTACACAATAAATGGTAAGTATTTAACTACAAATGGAGATTTTTAATACCCTTACTTTTTACTGCTTCTTAATCGTTCATGGCAATTGCACGTTAGATTAATAGAAATTGTTGTTGTTTTCATCTGCTTTTTTCAAAACTTTACCTTGATTTACTGCGTCATGTGTTTCTTTTTTAGGCTTACTGGCTGTAACCTTGAAATTCGTTCAATGTTGTTGTTTTTCTTAGGATATGTTCTCTATTTTTAGTAAATTTGTAAAATTTAAGTATTTAATTACAAATGTAAATCCACATATTTTATAAAAGTTATTACTTTATATAATGCAACATACGTTTAAATAATGATAAAAAAAACCCAAAACAACATCGAAATTGATTTGATACAAAACAAGAATAAGATGTATGTAATGAAATTAACATAAAAATACAATACGTAATTATAAATAAATAAATTATTATGATGGATGAAATGTGCTTTGCTAAAAATGAGTAAAACATTCCACAAAAAAGTTGGTTATAAATTGAGAAAACTTCCTTATAAACAACATTAAAAGTTTTATTTGTGAGTCTACCATATTTATCTAAAATTAATAATTTCAATCCCTCTCTGCTTTGAACTCTAGATAACGCAACATACAATTGTCCATATGAAAAAACCGGATCTTTGAGAAACAAAACAACATTCGATAACGATTGTCCTTGGCTCTTATTAATAGTCATTGCAAAACATACCACCAATGTAAACTGTCTTCTTGTGAATTTGAAGGGATTTTTTTTCTAATTGAGTTAAAGACATTCTTGTAATAAAATTCCGGTTTCCAATATTAGTTCCAAACATTATACGTGCCTTAATAACACGTTTGCCCAATGATATCACCTGTAGTCTTGTGCCATTACATAAGTTGTTTTTCTGATCAATATTTCTCAGTAACATTACTGGAACACCAATTTTTAAAACTAACTTATGATTTGGTAGATCGGATACTTGAAGACCATTTAATACATCAGGCGAGTATAAATTTGCATCAAACTGGTCATGGAAAAATTCGGACTGACATAGGCTATCTGAACTTAAATATTCAACCTCATCTCCTGGAAACTTGTTAAGCAAACGGTCGTTTATTTCCTAAACAACTTCATTCTTTGGAGCAAGTATAGCTCTTTCTTGGAAATAATTTGTACTGCTATACTTCTCCAAAATTGAAGGATATACAAACTCAATTAATGAACCTATAGGATCATCTGGATCATTAATGAGAATATCATTCGGAATATCGATAACCGTTTCGCCGTCGTTCGGACCACCGAGTTTGCCTTCTCCTATATCCAATAACCAATTTGCAGAATCTCTTATTTTTCTATATCAGGTTGATCCATTCCAACAGTTAGGCTCATGTTTTTTTTGTTAATATATACACTTTGAAATGTTGCCATAAATATGAAGAACTCAAAGAAGCATTAATTATGTTCTGTCTGCTGCCACCCGGAACAACAGAATATGTCTGAAATCTCCTCCAAAGACAATAACTTTCCCTCCAAAAGGAATAATTGAGATGCTAGAATTTCCACACCTTAATACATCTTTCGAAGTTCGATCTAAAGCTTCAAATGCATGCTTATGGATCATAGGTGCTTCATCCCAAATTATCAAAGAGGTTTTTCTTAATAAGCTAGCCAACTTACCATCTGGATTTATTTTACAAAAAGAATCCTCTATAAGTTCAAATGGAAGTATAAATCGAGAGTGTGTCGTTCTACCACTAGGAAATAATAACGAAGCAATACCACTTGAAGCAACATTTAAAACAATATTACCGTCAGATCTAATTGTTCCAGATATTGTCTTCCAGAAAAAAGTTTTACCCGTTCCACTATAACCATAAACGAAGAAAACACCTCCTTTATTTTCTTTAATAGCACTCATGATGTTAAGGAAAATGTTACATTGCTCATTTGTTCATGCAAGAAACATATGATCAAACTCATTCTTTATAACGGGAATGTCGTAATCTAGCTCCTCAATGATAAGTCGTTTGTTCGAAGAAGAAACTGATTCAACATCTGGGTAAGGCATCTTTGTGAAATTTCACTACTAGAAAACAGCCCTTTAATGACGCGCAAACAATGACACTCGCTGATAGAGGACATGCATTGGTGTGTACCCTAAAAGATAATGTCAATTTTGCAAAATTTGAAGGATAGTGGACACGCATTTGTGTGTGCCCTAAAATTAGTGTCAGAAAAGAAAAAAAATGCGGAAGGCGCCTTTCGTAAAATGTGCATCCTCTAAATGTGTCGCTTTATATTTTTTTCTTAAACGCACGTTTTTAATGGGGGAAAACGAAATCGTCTGAAATTCTAAAATTTTGAAGAACCCCGCTTCTACCCTCTCTACTCAGTATCTCCCTTCATTCACTCCTTCCTTTTCTCTCCTTCTCTCTGTAAACCCTAAGCCATCGCCACTGCAACCGCCATTGAACCTTAAAAACTCAATCCACACTTCACGCTTCTATGACTCTCTCTTTTTCGGCTCTTTAATAATAGAACGCGTGTTCCATCCTATGGGGAAAATGAAATCCCCAAAAATTAAAACCCCCGCCTTTTGCTGAAAACCCTCGTCTCCTTTACATGGCTGACAACCCCCTTCTCATCAGATTTCCAAGCTATCTCTTCGTTTTGTCTGAGATTGTTGTAAACTGCAACATTCTTAAACTAGGGGATTCAACTAAATACCACAACCCAAACCTATTCTGGTAATTGGGAGCCAATTAGTGCAAAATGCAACCCTCATACCACATTTTCTCTCAAGAAACCTCATGTACGTACACTTTTTCTCCCATCTCTCGGTCTCTCCGATCTTCTCTTTGTTTGTGATCCTACCTACCCTGCATGGTCAGAGCATCCACGAATGCTGCAAGCCCTAAAAGATCTTAATCACCATCGCTCATGTTACCTTCTACGAATTCAACGTTGACCTCAATCAATAGGTTTGGATTTCTTTTTCTGTTTTCATTTTGATTCATTTAGCTTTTTTGAAATGATTCGTACGTGAAATGATACTAGAACGATGGTAACGGCAGCTATGAACATTAGTTAAAATTGAGTTTGACTTTAAGAACGATTCGATCCCGATTCTGTTTCCAGTACTCGAGCACATCAATCAAAATAAGATTCGAATCCATAAGTATTTAAGTCCAAACCGATCCATCGAAATCGGTTTTGACTCCATGAATCCATCAAAGTCGATATCGTATTTTGATATCGCATTTTCCAAAATCGATACATCAACACTCGATTTTGACAAATAAAACTTCGATTTTGACTTTTTGTTTGACTTTCGATTTCAAGCTGTCACCGTTGATTCCAACTCCTTTTTCAAGATTTTCGATTCATACACAAAAATACAATAACTAGATTTCTATCGCGATATACTCCTGTGGGATCTAATAAAATTGATGGTTCGGTTGACTTTTCTCTTATCGGACAATGATTTTACGACTTTTCCATTGTTATATATTGTAAATCTCAAATCTCAATTGGAAGCCATGAAATTCTAAAAAGTTTCCTTCTTTTATGGTTGACCCAGGCTTTAGGAATCAAGGGTAAGCTGTTTGCTAAGAAACGATATGCAGAAAAGGCTCAAATGAAGAAGACGTTAGTATCTCTGCTCTACTTTTATCATTCATTATCATCTTATGGCATCAATTTCTTTTTATTTGCTCCTTCTAAGCTGTAAGTGTGTTAATATAATAGATTGGCCATGCATGAAGAATCATCAAGTAGACGCAAGGTGGATGATGATGTTCTGGAATATGTTGTTCCTGCCTATCTTCTTGATCGTGAAACCACAACATGTGCAAAGGTTTGTTTCTTTTCCTTAAATTAATAAACAAAAACACTTCTTCTCTTCTCCTTTATAATATAATTAACAAACATTCAGATTCTTAGCAACAAAGTAAAACAAAAAAGAAAGGAGAAAGTAGGAAAGTGGGATGTGCCTTTACCCAAGGTAAGACCCGTGGCTGAAGATGAGATGTTCAAAGTGATCAGAACTGGGAAAAGAAAAAGTGAGTTTTTTGACTATATTACCCTTCTTCTTCATCTGTTTTGTTTGTAAGCAAATAAGTTACGTTGATTGATTGCAGCGAAACAATGGAAGAGGATGATCACAAAAGTGACATTTGTAGGACAAGGTTTCACAAGAAAACCTCCAAAATATGAGAGATTTATTCGTCCAACTGGTTTAAGGAGAAATATTTAAGGAAAAAGATAAAATATTTAAAATATCACTTGTTGATGGATAAAAAAAATCCTTATATTGGCATGTTTATGCTCTCATAAGGGAAAGAGATACCATACATAGAGAGCAAAATAAAAAGAGTGATGATGCTACTCTTCTCAAGGAAAAGGATGAAATCATCACTCAAGTTATGGAAGAAGGTAATGACTAGCAATTTTAGTACATAATCAATATGATAAAACATTTATTTCACAAAACTGTTATTTCACAAAAGTTTCTACATATTGTTATTTTAAAGGTTTTTTTTTTATGATCACTACTACATCAGAGACTTTGAAGAAGAGAAAAAGGGATTGACAAAAGGCTACTTTAATTTATTATTTAAAAAACAAACATCAATTTATTTTCCTTGCTCTTATTATCCCTGATTGAGCAACATATAAAATTTGATTCATTGTCCCTTCTTCCTTTGATCATTCTAGATTAATCTGCAAATACAGTTGGAGACTAGACAGATCTTGAAACGGATTGCAAAGGAAAATGTAAAATAGCTTGGAAGAATGGTGGCAAAATTATCTCATGCGAATCCCATGACGGTTCTTAGAACAATTGTGCACCAGGTACCCATTGCTTTCATGAGGTTTGCTTGTTAGGCATTAAGTATCTAAAACATCTTAGAAGAATGGTGGCAAAATTAGTAAGGATTCCTGGCAATTTGTGATATGTATATCAGGATGCTTTCCTAGTTGATCAGTAGATTGAAGTGTGTGAATGCATTATGTATTTTGCTGACTGGTATCAAAATCTTCATGTTGAAGCATCATGTTTTTGTGGAGATAATTGTTTGATTTTATAGTAGCATAGTACACATGATATTTGTGCACGCCACCAGATTCCATGTGGTGGTGGTGGTGATTTTGTTCTGTTGATGCCTTTGATGGATGTTTAAGATTCTCTTATTGCGTGTGATATTTGAAAAGGAATTGAATTGTGGTTTGGTGGTTTTCTCTACAGCTTGAGTATGATATTTTGGAAAATGTTGTGATTGAGCGGCTTATACAAGGGGGTCGTGAGAAGCTAAAAGATGACGGCCTAAACTTAGCAGACTGGCTTCAGTATTTGGCATCATTTTGGGGTCATTTGTAAGTAATCTTTTATCCTTTCTACTTCATCTTGCTGCCTCTTTTTTTAATCTATGCTCCTAGACCTTTATGTGTTGTTACTAATCATGCATGACCTTGTGCTTTCTGGACATATATTAGAGAAGGTCTAGCCCAGGTCCGCATGAGTTAATTTGTTTTAGGTCTATTAATGGCAACCCTACTTCATAGGAAGGAAGTAGAGAAGCCAAAAGCAGTATGTAAATGTATATAAATGAATGTATGTGAAATTTACAATTCCAGGCCAGTGTCTTCTCCTCCAACTTCCGATCCAGCACCTGTTGTGAATGCCACATCAGCATTTCTCTCGAAACCTAATTATAAAATACAATTAGTCCTTATTATTTATTAATGAGTGATAATGTTTATTTTTTTTATTTAGGACCGGGGATGTATACGATCAAGTAATTTGGAAGGTACAATTCAACATCTTCTTGATATGGGAGGAGGAAACTGGGATAGGGATACAGTTGTTCGTGCTCTTCATGTTGCTTTCAATAATCCAGAAAAAGTTGTTAAATATCTTTATTTTGTAAGCCTAAACTCCTACAATTTCTTTCTATTTTAATAATTAAATATAAAACATTTTAAATTTATAATTTTACCGGAGCCAGCAGAACTCCCGCCAGCTGCCGGAGTTTCACCACTGCCAAGTCTGCAGGCTGCCCAGCCCCCACCATCTACAGTTGTTCCTCCAAGTGAACCAAATTCAAACCCTTTGGATCTCTTCCCTCGGGTATTCAATATATTTTTTTGACTTTCATTTTGTCAATTTTCGTTTTAGACCCTGTATATTGTAAACTTGTCGTGTTTGGTCTAGGGACTTCCTGACATGGGCACAAATGCTCCTATTGGTGCTGCTGGCAACTTGGATTTTCTACGTAACAGTCCACAGGTATTTATTTATTTATTTATTTGTTTATTTATGTATAAACTAGTCAACCATATCTACATACATATTAATTATTAATTATCTCAATAAAATAAAAATGTAATTTATATTAGTGTTCCAGTTTCAAGCACTTCGAGCCATGGTGCAGGTTAATCCCTAAATCTTGTAGGTACTTCATAAATACAAATCAAAATACTTCTCAAAGACATAAATGGTAGCTTCTCTTTTATCTTATTTCTTATGATTTACAGGAAAGTTTTGATTAAGAACAATTTGAAGATCATCATTCAGTTGAGGTAATAATATCATTAGTTCTTACAATTTTAGGTATTTAGTTTCATGTTTTTTTCTCTTTTATCTCATTTATTATGATTTATAGGAAAGTTGGGCTGCTGGATTTAACGATGATTGGAACATTGGGATGCTTGAAGAGTTGAAGGCAGAAGATAGTGAGGGTATTATTGGTTCACAATCACATGTTGAAAAAAGTTTAGATAAGTTGAATGCTAGAAACCAAATTCTTTGTGACCAATTTGGGATTGATATTAAAGCTAAGAGACATGATGAAGGGTTTTAGAGCTTCTTCAGACAGCTTAATGACGAGTTACTGAAACAAGAAGGTGCCCCTTTATAGCAATGTAGTATTAGGTTATATTGTTAGGGAAAACCTCTTAATAACAATGTAAATTTAATTTATATATTGTAAGAAATGGAATTGTATGACATTAAATTTTATGCAATGGATTGTATTTTTTGTATATGGTATTTTATTTCTATAATGAGACATTAAATGCAAATTTAATTTAAAAATTAATAAATATATAAATATATTTTTTTAAACATTTAAATTTACGATACGCAAAAGTGCATGTCATCTTCATTTATGACATGGCCTTTCTTGACAAGGCTTTTAATGATACGCATTGTGTGTCATTAACACGCGCGTCGTAAGGTTACGACACGTGAATGCGTGTCGTCTTCCTTTATGACAGGGTCTTCCTTGATACACATTGCGTGTCGTAAACGCGCGTCGTAATTGCGCGTCGTAAATGAGCGTCGTAAATGCGCGTCGTCTCTCTTTATGACAGGGCCTTCCTTGACGCGCATTTGCGCGTCGTCTGATCCTTTTACGACACGCAATGAGCGTCGTAAAAGGCTGTTTTTCTAGTAGTGTTTTTGAGAGTGGAGTTGTTTCGAAGTAAAATTCGTTCTATTTCAAACAAAGTTAAGTTCTTAACTTCATCTTCATTGAGTGATAACTCTGCACCATAAATTTTAAATTAATTATAAAATATAAAATACAATATTATAATATTTATAATAATTATTTAATGGGTGTTGAGAAGAAAAATAAATTATTTTAAATATAAATGAAGAAAATAATTTAAATACCTGGAGACTTGAACTTTTGTCGTTGGTTATATAGAATTCCATCCGCCAAATACTCTCATGTATTTTCCTAAACGACCTCTAGTTAGACATACTATTACACATCAACAATGTGGCAAATAAGAAGCGTAGATAAAAACCAGATCCAAAATGACTTGCTTCTTTAATTGCATCGATGTATTCCTTGTCATCATGTAATAGCCCGAGTGCATAACAAGCATCTCTAAAAGAAGAATATGTTTCGCCATTTACCGTGCGAATTTCATCAAATGACGTCGGACCTTTAACTTTATTTAAGAGAATCCTTAAAAAATAAGCTTCACCAAGATTAGGTGAAACCGAATGAATTCTACCAATGCCTTTTCCTACTTTCCTTCGCTTCCAAAACCTACCATTTAATACCCAAACAAACTTTGTAGGAAATTCAACATATGTAAGTTCTCATGCTTCACTATTAATTGCATAACAGTCCATCTAAGATGTGAACTTTGAAGCAGCAACAGAAGGTTTGTCCAGAACATCGTCAATATCATCGTCTTCGCCATATACAATTTGTTGTTGATTAAGAAGATGAAAAGGTAGTCTAACCACAGAAGGATACCTGCAATGAACATCATATTCAAAATTTTGCCATGATGCTTCACATGAAGATAAATATCTACAATCGTAATATTCAACTATTTCATCGACCGCATCATTATTTTCACATTCATTGTTTGTTGGCACAACATCAACTGTAGCTCTATCAGGACCCTTGTTTATGTATTTAAACATATACTTTATAGAAGATCCCTGATTGCACCATTCAATATTAATATGTTCCTGATATCTTTTTAATAGATATTTGTTGTATGGAACAACATTTCTATTATCCAACTTGACACCCAATTTTTCAACAAAATGACCATCGTTTCTTCTCCTATATAACGGAAAACCATTTTCATCAACAAACGAATGATTACAGAATTGTTTTGGAAAGTTTTTAGAGCACTTTTTATCCGTCATGCATGGAAAATTGATATTTTTAGCTCCACGTGGACCATGAATCATGAACTCATTGACAAGTGAATACAATTCTGGCTCTTCAATTTTGTCTGGTATGTTGGCAGAAATTATCGGATCGATAAATTCAACAGTGGGTAACTTGTTGTCAGAATGCATAAATAAACATCTGCAAAATATTTGGCAAAAAAACAAAATATGACTAGACTATAAAAACATATAAAAAAATATACTATAATAAGAGTAATGTTTTATCAATAATGAAAAAATATAATTTTAATTACATGCTTGAACTTTGTCGAAAAATTGTTTCACCCTTAAATCTTTAATAAATGCATCGAGCTTGATCTTTAACAACCTACATAATATATCAAGCATGTCTTCTGGTTGAAGTGAAGTATCCTTAAGAAACCTTTTAATCTCTGCCATTTGGGATTACAGTAAAGGTTATGAAAAAATCTGGATATCCAAACCATTTACATAATGACACGGCATCCAAATAGTTTTGCAGCATATAGTGTGCGCCACTAGTAAAGGATGAAGGTAATATGAAACGGTGGGCGGCATTGGAGATATTAGTGGTTCCTTGAGCTTTTTGGTTACATAAATTCTCATAAGACTCACATCTAAGAACATGTTGTTGCCTACGTATGTAATGCAATCTCTCCGTTTCCATCATAGTATAGACATCTACCAGAAATTGTTAAAACAATCTTTTTGAATTAAGAATGAGCAAGAACGAATGATCTCTATCTTGAATTCTAAAAGCAAAATATTCTCTCATTGTACATTTCACCTGCTTACTTTTGGTCCTAAATGACACAACTCTATGAAGAATGTCAACACTGTAACCATCATCTCCATAAGGAAATAGCAGTGGATATTGAAGAGGAATGTATGAATGATGCAATTCACTGATACGTTGTAGAAATCCAGTTTTTTTCAACAACAATATCCCTCTTTTCAATTGAATCACAAATGTCATCGACAATTAAAGCGGCAACCTCAGAAGCAGTCGGTAGGTTATATGTTCTTCCATCTCGCTCCCTTCTCCCGATAAGTCGTAGTTTCATATCAAGTTGAGGATTTTTCTGAAAAGTATCTCTTACCATCTTATAAGATCTAACCAACACATTATTTGAATCCAACATCAACTTAATATCTTCAATAATATCACTATCAATTGATTTTGATTGATCATTTTCCCCACTAAAATAAATGAAATTAAACATAATATTAGTAATATATATATATATATATATATATATATATATATATATATATATATATATAATGAATAATTATGAATAAGAAGGTTGAAAAAATACCCAAAGCATTTTTGTCTATTTGAAATTTCGTTCTTAGTATGATAAATGTATAACTGAGAGAATTTTGGTTCCGATCCTTTTGTTGGTAAAAGACTTCCAAGTTCCAATACTATGATAATTTTGACCACCGAGTCTGAAAATGTATTGAGCGTTTCCTCTAGTGATTGAAGAATCAATTTTACCACCCATCAACGTAAAATAAAACATTGAATTTTAACATCTAATGTTTTTCATGAAGTGTTTGCTTTTAGAATCCATATTTCGAAACATTTTTTCATAACTTGGGGGTGCTTTCTTTAAATCTGGAAGTTGAATTTTGCCGTAACCACAACATAATGAATAATTTGTGTTCCCCTTTTCTTTTCCTCTAATGAATTCATTTATCCATAACTTTGCATGACATGTTTGACATACAACATTTTGATCACCATGATCCAAATATTCTGTAAAATAAAAGGCCTAGAAAAAAAAATATCAGTGAAATTTATAAGTATATACAACCCAGTATTTGAAATGTAAAAGAAAAATGAAAAATGGATATTATTTTTTTATTACCATTTGAGATACCAACTATAAGGTTTTTATTTATGACTTGATGTATATTTTCTACATCTTCTGTCAAATCAACCAACGGGATAGGGGATAAATATGTCGTCTTCCTTTTTAATTTATGACATCCTGGAGTTAACTTGATTGATGATGAAGAACTAGTTATTGTAGATGCATTTTTCAATGTCATATCATTTGAAAATACATAGTACTGTCTTTTGTCTGGTAACTTGGAAGTGACATATTTATCGAAAGTGATGTTATCTGAACAAAAAATAAAATAAGTATATATATCCGGATTATAAAGAAAATGAATAATAGTATATTTTAAAAACAATAAATTATTATCATTTGTAATGTTAGATAACAGATTTCTAACATTTGTAATGTTAGATAACGAAGTTCTAGCATTTGTAAAGGAATGAGAGTTGTACGGTTGTATTTTGGATTCCAGGCGAATTAAATGAATTGACATTTTCAGTTTGACCAACAATATTGGTTGATTGATCTGCAAATAACAAAAACTTATGAAAACTGAAGACATATGTATAAAATAAAGTAATAACCTGAAATCATATAATATTAAAAGATAATAAAAAAATATGAGAAATCATTTATTGTATATAAATGTAAAATAAGCGTAAAACATCGAATAAAAAAATACTAGGGTTATAATTAATTATATTTTTAAGAGATGCGGTATTGAAGTACTTGGAACGTTGGATCTTGTATTCATTTTCTTCAATCTTTTATTTTCCAAATATATATATTTTTGAGTAAATTACACGAATGGTCCCTATGGTTTAGGGCAATTTGCGCGTTTGGTCCCTAACTTATTTTTTTAACTCGGAAGGTCCCTACTGTTTGTTTTTCTTACGCGTTTGGTCCCTGTCTTACCTAAAAAATCTATTTTGCCTTTGATTTTTTAATTTATTTAAATAAACACACCACCATCCTTATCCCCTCACTTTACCTTACTTACCTCACCATTTTTCCCTATTTAAATAATAGCCTTTTTACGTAAGATAGGGACCAAGAGCGTAACAAAAACAAAGAGTAGGGACCAATGGCGTAACAAAAATAAACAGTAGGGACTTTCCGAGTTAAAAAAATAAGTTAGGGACCAAACGCGAAAATTACCCTAAACCATAAGGACCAATCGTGTAATTTACTCTATATTTTTTGTCTTCTTTTCTCTCTGGCTTGCAAGTGGTACATGTTATTGTTGTTTTCTGCATAAGAGATAATAGGACAGGATATGAAATGTATAATTACGTAAATAATATGTTTATATAATAATATTGAAGAAATAAACGTACCTTTGTAAGCATCGGTTACCAATTTCGACGAATATTGACTTGTTGCGGACGAAGAATTTGACAATTTATCTACTTTTTTTTATGTTAATAAATGTGTATGTTATTAAAATAAATTTTATGTGAGTTAAAAAAATAAGAAATAAAAATAATAAAAATTCTATACGAAAAGACTTACCTTTGTAAATCGAAGTATTAACAGTTGTAGTTGTTGATGATAGATGTGATGATGTAGTACCCAAATTAATATTTTTTGTATTATCTAAATAGAAACTATTTAGTTTTCTAGTCTTTTTAGAAGAAAGTGAATGCATTGTATGTCTGCAACCTTAACAGATAAATCAAATTAGTTTATAAATTAATATGCTTAACAAATAACAATTAAGTAGTTCATATAATAATTATTTAGCGAACAAATGGGTAGAAATTCAATTTGTAGTCATTTTTAAGTATTCTTGTTAAGTAGTAGCAAAAACAATACAATTTAACTGTGTCATTTTTTTGAAATGGTTTATTAAAATGTACATATAAATTAAATTTAGTTTATTAATGTATTATTTTTTATAAAAAATAAGTCAATTGAATAGGTTGTATTTAATAGCTATAGAGTTTAATAGTAACATACGGGCAGTTTTGGTATTTCAGTTAGACATTTTGAGCGGGAAAAAAGCTAGGAGAAGGGCTGAGCAATTGTCACGTGTCAATTTTATACTTATTTATTAGGATAGGGATTGTTTAAGCGTTCTAAAGATGTATGTTGTGATTCAATGACAAAAAGTTATGATTACAAAATCAAGCAAAAAGTATTTCAATTTTCAACTACAAAGTGTAATATGGGTCGGAGTTGGATCCAAATAATACTCACACACTCTCACTCGTCACATGTCTTTTATATGCAGAAAGAAATTGGGTCAAGAAATCGTAATACTCTCCCCACCCACTCTCTCTCCTGATGTCTTCTTCATTACTCCCTCTCTTTATCTTTTTATCTCTGTGTGTGTCTTCCTACCAAAAAGCCTAAAACCCAGTTGGTTTCACAGAATTCTGTATTTGGGTTTTTGTTTCCATGGACTCCAACCGACCATAGACACTCGTCACCAGTTAACCCTCAATGACTCTCCTCGATTCCCCCATCATCGATTGCGTTCAAAAACACATCAAACGAAAGCTCGAAGATTTCATCAACGATGACCTCTCCTCCTCCGACTTAGTCTCCGTCAGGATGAGAAAAGACGATCCTAACCCCGACTCTCCTTCTTCCACTACCACCCTTAATTCCTTCCCTGATCAAATCACCACTCATCATCCTCATTTCCAACCTAGGGCTTCTTCCAGTTCCATTTGTTCTTTCCCCAATTTCACCAAATTCTTCGTTCGGATGATCTCAGGGGGTAAAACCCTAGTTCTCTATGGAAACCCTGAAGATAAAATCATGTCGAATCACGAAAAAATCCAATCCGCCACTGGAATTCCCTTGATGGAGCAAAGGTTAATATATTGTGGGAAGCAGCTTCACTGGGAGCAAAGCTTGTCTATGTGTGGGATCACAAACGACTCCGGGTTGCATTTCGTTGATCGAATGCGAAGCACAGGACATCCGCAAGCTTGGCAAGTCGTCGATTATTTAGTTTCTGTCATCTGCAGGGTGTGTAAAGGCGAAAGAGGGGTTTGCATAAAGTCTGTCAAATCCAGGTTAATGGAATTCTTAAACATGACACCTAAAGACGGAATCGACCATGCCGCTCCTTACCTAAATATATTTCTCTCTTCATTCGCCATTGCAGCACTGGTAATGCTTTACAGGTTACCCCATACGAGCAACAAAGAATGTGTCGAAGACTCGATTCAACATTTCATCAAATCCAATAGGAACGTGTTACCAAGACCTATATATCCTGAGTTCGCACCTATAGTATTAGAGTTCTGTAAATTGCTTGGTAGAGCTACTGCCCATGAGGATCCTCTATATAAACTATGTCGAAGTAGTCTAGGATCAATGGTGGAGCACGTCAAATAGGTAGAAATTCAAAATACTACGATGGTAGTGGCTACAAAAAGGTGGTCATAACAGTTCAAGAGATTTTTCCATTTGTAGACGAGCTTGCAAAGAAGCTATCTGAAGGTTCAATTTAAAGTATGGAGTCCAATTTTGGTCCTTCCCCAAATGACGTCCGTGATTTTGTAGCATTTGTACGACCTCTGAAGGATGCAATCATTAGCCATGTACCTTTTGGGACTCTCATACCAATGCCATACAATCAAAACCTCCCTTGTTACAGTGATGAAGTCAAATTTCTTTATATGCTGTTCTATGACTTATAGGTAACACATTTTGCTCGAGGATTTGCAGATATTGTTACAGATGAAGAGATTCAAAAACGTTGTTTTAAAAGCTTAGAGCTTGAAGATCTTGATGGAATGTTACATGGTAGTGAAAGTGATGTTTCTGTTGATGATTGGAAGGCACATACAGAATATAATGGATATAAAGATACAGATCCACATATTTATTGGTTCTGGAAGGTACATAATATTTTCTTGTTTTTTTTTAATATTTTTTAATGGTTTAGGTTGAAAAATGCATTATCTATATATAAATAAATACAACCTGTTATAACAGGTTGTTTGCCAGTTATAAGGGTATATTTGGTACCTTTATAAGGGCATTTATGGAAGGGACATAGTATTTTCTTAGTCAAGATGCTTTTTGATCGATGTTTTTCTTTAGTTTGGTTGGAATTGGAATTCAATTCCATTCCAACATTTAGTTAAAAATGAGTATGGAATTGGAATCCACAAAATC